>NW_025999900.1:40426582-40448579 GCF_001458135.2 Marmota marmota marmota
TTTTTTTTTTTAAATGTGGTTCTGGGGATCAAACCCAGGGCCTTGTGCATGCAAGGCAAGCGCTCTACCAACTGACCTATATCCCCAGCCCCCTTAATTTTTTTTTTTTTATTTTGAGTCAGGCTCTTGCTAAATTGTGGAGGCTGGCCTTCAGTTTAGGATCTTTGTGCCTCAGCCTTAGAAACTGGGACTGCAGGCATGCATCAACCATGCCTGGTCTCTCCTAGAGTCTAGATCATTAATAACTATGTAGGAGAATGGAGGTCTAAGCCCGAGACAATGAAATAAAGCCCTTGAATAAAAGCCTGGAACTTCAACAGATTTAGAGTCAAAGGGTGAGCTAAACAAAAGTTTGCCTGATAAAAAAGGGAGGCAAAAAAGAAATCTATCGGGCTAGGGATGTGGCTCAAGTGGTAGCACGCTCACCTGGCATGCGTGCGGCCCGGGGTTCGATCCTCAGAACCACATACAAACAAAGATGTTGTGTCCGCCGAAAACTAAAAAATAAATATTAAAAAAGAAACCTATCTTTGTGTATATGACACCAGGTGGACTATTTATTAAAAAATAAATATTAAAAAAAAAGAAACCTATCTTTGTGTATATGACACCAGGTGGACTATACTCCAATAATGGTAATAGTAAGAGTCTCTTCTAAGTATTTATAAACATAGTTTTACTCTAATAAGAGTGTGAGGTTTGAATTGAAGTGATTGCAGACTGGTAGTATGGTTCAGCATGCAGGGAGTATAACATAAACCTTCACGGGCATGGTGGCTTACACGAGTAATTTCAGTGGCTCTGGAGTCTGAGGCAGGAGGATCATCTATTTCAAAGCCAGTCTCAGCAATTTAGTGAGGCAATTTAGCTAGACCCTGTCCCACAATAAAAAATAAATAAATAAAAAGGGCTGGGGATGTGGCCCAGTGGCTAATTGCCCTTTGGTTCAATCCCTGGTACCAAAAAAACAAAACAACAACAACAAAAAACCTCTGGGACAACACATCCTGAACTTATAGAGAAACTCAGGGTAAATACAATCACAAACACAAGTCCACATGAATAAATATCAGCAAGAAGCAAAATTTTCTTACCTCCAAGAGTCTCAGTTATTATAATCATCAAGTAGATAAATGAAGGCAAAATGAAGATTTTTTTCAGACAAAGAAAATCATAAAGAATTCATCATAAGCAGACCTGCTTATATTGTTTCTTCTGCAAGAAACAATAATGAACACTACTCAAGCAGAAGGAAAATGAGACCAGAGGGAAATTCAGATTGAGTACAAAGGAATGAAGAGTGCCAGAAATATCTGCTATGCTTTGAATAATTGTATTCCCTCCAAAATTCACATAGAAACTTAATCTCCAATGCAACAATATTAAGAGGTGGGGCTTTTGTCCATTGCATGCAAGTACTTAGGAGGCTGAGACAGAAGGATCTCAAATTCAGGGCCAGCCTTGGCAACTGAGTGAGACCCTATCTCAAAATAAAAAAATAAAGTAGACTGGAGATGCAGCTCAGTGATAGAGTACTTCTGGGTTCAATCCATAGTATTGGAAGGAAAAAAAAAAAAAAGAGGTGGGGCCTTTTAGGAGGTGATTTATGTATGAGGTTCCACCCTCATGGATGGGAGCTGGGACCTTATAAAAAAGCTGGAGGGAACTAGCTAGACCCCTTTTGCCCTCTTCTTTCCAGCATATGAAGACTCAGTAACAAGGTTCCAACTTGAAAGCAGAGAGCCAACTCTCCCAGACACCAAACCTGTCTGCACCTTGATCTTGAACTTAAAGCCTCTAACACTGTGAAAAGCAAATTTCTATTCTTTATAAATGACCAAGTCTCAGACATTTTGTTATAACAGCAGGAATGGCTAAGACAATATCTTTAAAAGGTAATTAACTGGGCTGGGGATGTGGCTCAGTGGTAGAGTGCTTATCTAACATGCACCAAACCCTGGGTTCAATCCCCAGTACTTAAAAAAAAATGTAATTAACTTTAAAAAATTGTAATGTATTATAAAGTTCATAGCATGAAAATAAGGAAAATAACAGTACAAAATATGGAAATTAAATGAAAGTATACAATGGTAAATTTCACATAATACTGTATTTTTATAATGAGACTATAATAAAGATATATTTTGTGATCCCAATTAACCACCAAAAACTAAAGATGTGAAATGAGTAGGCCAACATTAGCAGTAAAATTGATTAGTAGCATGGTGTGTGCCTGCAGACCTGGCTCCTCAGGAGGCTAAGGCAGGAAAATCACTTGTGTCCAGGAAATCAAGACCAGCCTGGGCAACACAGCAAGACCTCACCCCCAATATATGGATAATAAAAAGCATGTAATACAAAATAAGGAAAAGATAGAAAAAGGAGTAAAGTACACCTAGAACAACTAGAAAACAAATAGCAATATGGTATAATTAAGCTCAGACATGTTGAAAATCACACGAAATGTAGGGTCTGAACACTATGCTAAGAAGGCAAAAATTGTCAGATTGGTTAAAAAAGGCAAAGTTCATCGAATCTTGGCCTTTTGGCTAAGATCTAATGTAGTACCTTTTCATATTGGTTTAATATCTGATATGTCCTCCATCATAGAATAATATGTTTAATGGATTTCTGGAGCAGGGAGATGGAATAGGAGCTTGCTCTATCCATTTCATGCATTGATGTGATATTACAATATCTCCAGCAATGGTGCACCCCCTTCAGAGGGATTTAAAAAAAGAGAAAGAAAAGGAAGGTTCAATCCTATTCTGCCTACAACAAACAACTTACATAAAATATGAAGATACAGAGTAAAAGTAAAAGAATTTTAAAAGATATACTATGCAGAGCTGAGGTTGTAGTTCAGTGGTAGAGCGCTTGCCTTGCATGTGTGAAGCACTGGGTTCAATCCTCCACACCACATAAAAATAAAGATATTGTGTCCATCTATAGCTAAAACAATTTTTTTTTTAATTTATTGTTTGGTTTTCGGCGGATACAACATCTTTATTTTATTTGTATGTGGTGCTAAGGTTCGAACCCGGCGCCGCGCGCATGCCAGGCAAGCACACTACCACTTGAGCCACATCCCCAGCCCTAAAACAATATTTTAAAAAATAAAATATATATTATGCAAACTTTAAAACTAATCTGGTGGGCTGGGAATATAGCTCAGTGGTAGAGAACTTATGTAGCATGTTTGAGACCCTGGATTCAATATTCAGTACTGTGAAATTTAAAAATAATAATTAACTATTTAAAACAAACAAACAAAAAACAATGTATCATAAAGTTCACAGCATGCAAAAGGAAAATAATAGCACAAAGGATTGAAGGGGAAAATGACAAAAGAAGAAGAAGAAGGAGGAAGAGGAGGAGGAGGAGGAGGAGGAGGAGGAGGAGTTGAAAAGAAAAACTAATCTGGAGTGGCTACATAATATCAAAGAATTTTTAGCACAAATATTACCAGGGTTGGAGAGACATTTCATATTGATAAAGAAGTCATTTCATCAAGAGATTATAATTTCAAGTATGTATATACCTTACAACAGAGCTTCAGAATATATAAACAAAACCTTAGACAAGACTTCAAATATGTTTGAAGATTTGTAATTTCCTCTATCAGAAACTGATAGAACAAGCAGACAGGAAATTAGTACATTATGGAAGACCATTGAGCTCATCACATTTATAGAATAATGTTGAAATATTCATTTCAATATGCACAGGACATTTTAGAAGACCAACCATCTTTAAGCAATAAAACAAACTTCAATAAATTGAGAAAAACTGAAATCCTATAAAGGGTCTTCTCCAACCACAATGGAATTAATTATACACTCTAACAGTAATTATACACTTTATAGCTGAAAACCCCCACAAATATTTGGAAATCAAACAATACACTCCCAAATAATGCTTTAGGAACAAAAGGTGTGTATCTCCGTGGTAAAATGCTTGCCCATCATGAGCAAGGCTCTGGGTTCAATCTCCAGCACCAATAAATAAGTACATTAAATAAATAAGTCTTCAAGGAAGGAGCCACAAGGGAAATTAGAAAGTATGTTGGACTGATTAAAACTGAAAACACAATAAATAAAGACAATACTTAGACACTTATAAATATAATGCTCATCTCAGAGAAGAAGGCTCAAATCAATTATTTGAGTTGCCATTTTATAAAACTAGAAAACAAGAACAAAAATTAAATCCAAAATAAGCAAAGAGAAGAATATATTTTAATTGCTTGCATAGCATGCTCAAGGCTTTATCCTCTGCAAGAAAGGTGGAGGAGGGTGGTGAGTGGAGGGAATCCAAGAGTTGGTCCTACTGGTACAATTTCTCCACACAGCAAAAGAATAATAAGGAAATACCTTTATTACCATTATTAATTTTATATCAATAAATTCAATTTCTTATAAGAATCGACCAAATTCTGCTAAGCATTCAAACTGCCAAATATCTATCACTCAAGAAAATACACAATCTGAATGATCCTTTTTTTTTTTTTTTCTTTTGGTACCCGGGATTAAACCCAGGGGCACTTTACCACTGAGTCACATCCCCAGCCCTTTTAAGTTTTTGTTTTAAGTTAGTGTCTCCCTAAGTTGCTTAAGACTCTCTACAGTACAGAACCTGGCCTTGAACTTGGATCCTCTTACCTAAGCCTCCCAAATTGCTGGGATTACAGGTATGCATGGCTGACCCTATCTCTGATCCTATCTCTACTAAGCAAATTGATTTTAGTTAAAAATCTTCTCACAAAGATGATTTGAAGCCCATCTGACTTTGCTGTGTATTCTACTAAACACTTAAGGAAGAAAAAAATACTAATTCTAAGCAAACACTTCCGGAAAATAGAAAAGGAGAAAACATTACCCAGCTCATCAATGATATAGGGGGTTGGGGTATAGCAGCACAGCGTTAGAGCACAAGCTTACCATTCATGATGCCCTGGGTTCAACCCCCAGTGCCAAAGCAAAGACCCATCACAGCAACATATTAGAAGAGTAATTAATTATGACAAAGTGGTCTGTGACCTAGAAATGTAAGGGTTATATAATAGTTTAAAGAGCAAAGAGAAAAGAGGAGGAAGGTCCTGTGGCATCAGGATATATTTACTTTTTTTTTTTTAAGAGAGAGTGAGAGAATTTTTTAATATTTATTTTTTAGTTCTCTGCGGACACAACATCTTTGTTTGCATGTGGTGCTGAAGATCGAACCTGGGACCCATGCATGCCAGCCGAGCGCGCTACCACTTGAGCTACATCCCCAGGCCTTTTTTTTTTTTTTTTTTTTTAANTGTTAGCCAGGTCATCAGATCCATTTTTTGTCCATAACACTTGGCAGAAATCATCTCAACACTGGCTACACTATTTTTTCAAAGTTCTGCACTATAGTATGTAAGTAGGGGTGAAATCCACTGATTCACCTGGAACAAGAGAGTCTCATAAAAGATGGCCAAGTATGACAGAATTGAAAAAGTGAGAAACCAAAAGGCCAAATGGACATGGTCTCGCATACCTGCTTGGACTGATTATCTTGGACTGATCTCCTGAACTCACCCCCCAGATGCTGTTGAGACCTGCATAAAATCTCAAGAACTATGTAATATGTGAGAAAGTATCCAAGAAGTTGGATTTCAGTTAAGTTTTATAAAATAAAGATAAATTCCTTGTACACCTGGGCTTGTGGTATGAGAATTACATTCTTAACGCTTTTTGAAACTTACTAAAAATTATTAAAATTTCTTTTTGGAGAAGTAGAGAAATATTAAGTTTGGGAGGGGATGTAAAAATAATTTTTCAAAACTATAACTGGATTAATGAGAGAGCAAGCAACAGAATTGTTAGTTCCTGAATTTTTGCCCCATATCATATTTAAATTTATGTTATGATTCCACCCAGTGTTAAACCTTGGTGCACTCTGATCCTCTGGCTGACAGGATAACATACCTCATTTAAAATGAAGAACCAATTCTTATAAGGCTAATTACTTCTGGGTTCAACCCCAGTGCCAAAGCAAAGACCCATCACAGCAACATATTAGAAGAGTAATTAATTATGACAAAGTGGTCTGTGACCTAGAAATGTAAGGGTTATATAATAGTTTAAAGAGCAAAGAGAAAAGAGGAGGAAGGTCCTGTTGGCATCAGGATATATTTACCTTTTTTTTTTTAAGAGAGAGTGAGAGAATTTTTTAATATTTATTTTTTAGTTCTCTGCGGACACAACATCTTTGTTTGCATGTGGTGCTGAAGATCGAACCTGGGACCCATGCATGCCAGCCGAGCGCGCTACCACTTGAGCTACATCCCCAGGCCCTTTTTTTTTTTTTTTTTTTTTTTAATGTGACCTCAAAAGCATTGTCCACAAAAATGAAAGGAGACCAATAGGACTATGACAAAATAAAAAAATCCAACACTTCCAAAAGGAAATCAACAGATTGAGGAGAGAACCTAAAGAATGTGAGGAGTCCTTTGCAAACTATGAATCTGATAAAGTTAATATACAAAATATAAAAGAAACAGAAACAATTCAACTGCTAGAAAACAAACAACCCAATTTAAAAATGGAAAAAAGACCTAAGTGAATTTTGCTTAAAAGAAATGAAAATGCCAACAGGTAAAGGAAAATGACAACATCACTAGGAATCAAGGCAATTAATTATAGTAACATACCAAGAAAAGAAACAAAATATGATGTTCTCAAAAGACATCAAAAAAGTATTAGGGGCTGTGGCTGTGGCTCAGAGGTAGTGCACTTGCCTGGCATTTGTGAGGCAATGAGTTTGATTCTCAGCACCACATATAAATAAATAAAATGAAGGTCTGTCAACAACTAGGAAAAAAAATTTTAAAGTATTTCAAAAATTCAACATTCATGATAAAAATTCTCAGCAACTAGGAGGGATCTTCCTCTTAATAAACAGCATCTATGAAAAACTTTGCAGTTAATATCGTACTTAATGGTAAATGAATAAATATTAAATGCATGGTATAATAAAATAATAATAATAATAATAAAGCAAGAATAAAACATCCATATCTTCTCTCACCATTTCTATCCAACATTGAACTGGAAGTTCTACCTAGTACAAATAGGAAAGAAAGAGACAAAGAAGGAGGAAGAGGAAGAAGTAAGGAAGGAGAAGAGGAGGGAGGAAGGGAGAAATGAAAGAGAGAAAAAGACACAAAGAAATTAAAGGTGTCCAATGGTGAAGTAAAACTGCAATTCACAAATCACATGATTATATAGAACATCTTAGGAATATTAAAAAAAACTCCACTAGAATTAATAAATGAGTTATGTTTACAGAATATAAGATGAACAAATTTATATAAAATAAATTGTATTTTGCATACCCGTAACAATCAAAATTTAAAGCTTAAAAGCTAATTCTATTTATAATAACATAAAAAATATGCGCTGGGCACTGTGGTGCACCTCTGTAATCCCAGTGACAGGAGGCTGAGGCAGTAAGCTTGAGGCCAGCTTAGCTCTGTCTCAAAATAAAAACTGAAAAGGGCTGGGATATACCTTAGTGGTAGAGTGCCCCTGGGTTCTCGTAAAGGAAAAAAAAAATACATGAAATAATCAGGATTTATTTTAATAAAATATATGTAAGACTTGTGCAATAAAAAATACAAAACATGGGGGCTGAGGATGTGGCTCAAGTGGTAGTGCGCTCGCCTGGCACGCGAGGGGCACTGGGTTCGATCCTCAGCACCACATAAAAATAAAATAAAGATGTTGTGTCCACCGAAAACTAAAAAATAAATATTAAAAAATTCTCTCTCTCTCTCTCTCTCTCTCTCTCTCTTAAAAAAAAAATACAAAACATGGGGCTGGGGTTGTGGCTCAGTGGTAGAGTGCTCGCCTAGCATGTAGGAGGCACTGAGTTCGATCCTCAGCGCCATATAAAAATAAAATAAAGATATTATGTCCACCTAAAACTAAAAAATAAATATTAAAAAAATACAAAACACTGTTGAGAGAAATTTCATTTGATTTTTTATTATTTTTTGTATTGTGATTGAACCCTGGGGTATTTGCCACTTAGTTACATTCTCAGTTCTATTTTATTTTTTATTTTGAGAAATGGTGTTGCTAAATTGATGAGGATCTCACACTAAATTGCTGAGTCTGCCTGGAACTTTCAAACCTCCTGCCTCAGGTACCTGGGCCACTGGGATTATAGGTGTGCCCCCTGAGCCAGCTGTTAAGAGACATTTTAAAAGATCGAAATAAGTGAATAAGTAAATGTTTGTGGGTCTGAAAACTCAATAATGCTAAGACGTCAATTATGTTCATATTGATCTCTAGATTTAATGCAATAACATAGAAAATCCCAGCATATCTTGTAAAAATCAAGCTGATTCTAAAACTTCTATCAGACTGGCAATGTAGCTCAGTAGTAGAATGTTTACCTAGTATGAGGAAGGCTCTGTGTTTGATTCCCCAAAACCACAAACAAATAATAATAAAATTTAAAAAATGTAAACTTTTAAAAATAAATAAAACTTGGGGCTGGGGTTGTAGTTCAGTGGTAGAGCACTTGCTTTGCACATGTGAGGCACTGGGTTCAATCCTCAGCACTGTATAAAAATAAATAAAGGTATTGTGTCCACCTACAACTAAAACTATTAAAATAAATAAATAAATAAAACTTGTATGGAAGAGCAAAAGACCTAGATTCACCAAAATAATCATAAAAGATGAATACCTCTTTTTTAGACTTATAAAGCTATTAATAATGACCTCTTTTCTAGACTTATAAAGCTATTAATAATAAATACAGGGCTAGGGTTGTGGCTCAGTGGTAGAGCACTTGCCTGGGATGTGTGAGGCACAGGGTTTGATCCTCAGCACCACATAAAAAGAAATAAATAAAATAAGGGTATTGTGTCCATCTACAACTAAAAATATTAAAAAAAAATAATCAATACAGTGTAGAAATTGTGTAAGAATAGACAGAAAAACTAATGGAATTTAATAGAGAGTCTAGAAATAAGCCAATAAATATATGGTCAATTTTTTTCTATAAGTAGCAAAGGAACTCAAGGGGAAAGGTGGTTTTGTGACACTCAGTGCTAGAAGAATTAAACATCCATATGTCCAGTAGATATGATAATTTTTGGAATTTTGTTTGTTTCTTCATTTGCTTTTTGGTAGTAGGGATTGAACCCAGGGGTACTTAACCACTGAACCACATACTCAGCCTTTTTTTGTATTTTCTTTAGAGAAGGGTCTCACTGAGTTGCTTAGGGCCTTGCTAAATTGCTAAGGCTGACTTTGAACTCATGATCCTCCTCTCTCAGCCTCCTGAGCCATTGGGATTACAGAAATGCACCACCACACCTGGCAGATATAGTAATCTATTTTTTTTTAATATTTATTTGTTTTAGTTGTAGTTGGACACAATGCCTTTATTTTACTTATTTATTTTTTATGTGGTGCTGAGGATTGAACCCAGTGCCTTACACATGCAAGGCAAGCACTCTACCACTGAGCCACAATCCCAGTCCCAAGAATAGTTTCGACATTTTTAAAGGATTGGAAGGATTGCTGTTAATCACTACTATTGAGCACTGAATAGTTTTAGAAATTAGTTTTTGCTGAAGATCTAGTAGTGTTTCTTAATTCATCCTAAAATTATATGGTAAAACAGACTGGTAAATATATAATATTTATACTGCTATTGTTTAATATACTTCCCATGCTGTCAAAAGCTAAAACAAAAGCAGTATCTCCATCCCCATGAAATCTGTAGTGGATGTATTATCTGAGCCCAGACTTCTTTTACACCAGCATTTTTCAGATCAGTGCAAGTAAGTACAAAGCAAATTTTCATATTTCAAAATTCATTGAACTATTCAAAGGAAGAGCTTCTAACTTATTGGAAGTGATTAGGCTGCAATGTCATATATCAAGAGAAGAACTAGGGCTGGGGTCATAGGACAGTAGCAGAGCACTTGCTTGGCAGGCATGAAGATCTGGACCCCATCTCTAACACTACTGGTTTAAAAAAACAAAACAAAACAAAACTTGTCAGTATTTTATAAATGTCTTTCAACTGCCAGATATCCTACATGAAAATTATATGCTTATAGAATAAAGTCAGTATTCAGAAGTACCTATCTGTGATAAACTTTCATAGATAAAACCCATAAAATATTATTACTGGTCAGCATTTGCAATAGATTTTGGTAACGAGAACAAAACTTTGAACTCCCAATTAAGTAAGACATTATTCCCTTCAAAATAATTATATTTTTCTCATTAGTAGACCTGTATTTAAAAAAAAAACTTACACTGAATTATTACATAAGTCCATTAAAATTTGTGTGAAGCTGGTATGGTAGAACATGATTGGGTCATGAGGGTCCTGCACTTATGAATAAATTAATCCACTCAGGATTGATGGATTACTAGGTTATCATCACTGGAGTGGCTTTTATGAATGTGAGAGATTACATGCCTGTAATTCCAGTGGCTTGGGAGGCTGGAACAGGAGAATTTTCAAATTCAAGACCAGCCTGGAAAAATTAGCAAGACATGTCTCAAAATAAAAAATAAAAAGTATTATGGATATACCTCAGTGGTAAATTGCCCCTTGGTTAAATCCCTACTACTAGGGAAAAAAAAAATCAAACAAAAGCTGTACACAAATGTCCACAGTACCATCATGCATAATAGCTGAAAAGTCAAAACAACTCAAATGTCCATCACCTGATGAATTTATAGACCAAATATATCATACTGAGTTGTACTTGTTAGTTTAGTGTAGAGCATGTGCTTAGCGTGTTCCAGGCCCTGGGTTTAAGCCCTAGCACTGAAAACAAACAAAAAAAGAAAGAAAGAAAGAGACAAAATTACAGCATATTCATTCAACCATAAAAAGGAACAAAGTGGGTTGGGGATATAGCTCAGCGGTAGAGTGCTTACTTAGCATGTTCAAGGCCCTGGATTCAATTCCCAGTGCTGCAAGAAGAAAGAAAGAGAGAGAGAGAGAAGGAGAGAGAGAGAGAGAGAAGAAAGAAACAAAACAAAGAAAGGGAAAGGAAAAAAAAAGGTACGGATATAAATGAACCTTGAAAACATTATGTTAAATGAAAGAAACCAGACACAAAAGACCACATATCTTATATTTCCATTTATATGAATAAATGTAATCAGAACAGGCAAATGCATGCTATCTTAAGACTGTTTTCTATTGCTATAACTGAAAATTTTAGGCTCATAATTGATAAAGAAATTTCTCTCTTAAGAGTTCTGGAGGTTGGGAAATCTAGGAGCATGTCATCAGCACCTGCTCAGAATCTGGTGAGTTTCTTGCTGAATCATTACATAGTGGAGGACTTCACATGGCTAACCAGAGCAAGCCAGAGAGATCTCACATTCATAACAGCCACTCCGGTGATAATAACCTATTAATCCATCAATCTTGAGTGGATTAATTTATTCATGAGTGCAGGACCCTCATGACCCAATCACCTCCCAAATGTCCCACCTCTCAATGTCATTAACATATATGACTTGGGTGATTAAATTTCCAATACATTAAATTAGTGGTACATATGCAAATCATAGCACATATAGACAGGAAGCTGCTTTGCGGTTGCCAGGACTGTGGAATTGAATAATAGGGAGTGACTGCTTAATGTTTATAGAATTTGTATTTAGGGTGAGGAAAATGTTCTGAAGTTAAATAGCAGTGATGGTTGTACAACATTGTGACTGTATTAAAAACCACTGAATTATACACTTTTTTTTTAATATTTATTTTTTAGTTTTCGGCGGACTCAACATCTTTGTTTGTATGTGGTGCTGAGGATTGAACCCGGGCCTTATGCATGCCAGGCAAGCGCGCTACTGCTTGAGCCACATCCCCAGCCCCAAATTATACACTTTAAAATACTTAAAATGGTGAAATTTTTTTTTTTTTTTTTTTGATACTGGGGATTGAACTCAGGGGCACTTGACCACTGAGCCGCATTCCCAGCTCCATTTTGTATTTTATTTAGAGATAGGGTCTCACTGAGTTGCTTAGCATATCACTTTTGCTGAGGCTGGCTTTAAACTTGTGATACTCCTGTCTCAGCCTCCAGAGCCTCTGGGATTACAGGCCTGCACAACCATACCTGGCTTAAAATGGTGAATTTTGCTGTGCAGATTTTACTAAAAAGAGGTAACAGAAAAACCAAGGGAGACATTAATAAGTGTAGTTTGGGTAATGTTGTGTTTTAAGTGCCCATTGTGGGGTTGGGGGTGTAGCTCAGTGGTAGAGTACTTCCCTAACATGCATGAGGCACTGGGTATCACTCCCAATACTGGGGGTGGGGGGAAAAGGTGCCAAGGAACGTTCTAGTGGAGATGATCAGTTTGTACCTGGGCAGAAAGAAAGGAATCTGAGTTCCTTGTAGGCCAAACTATGAGCATATTCAGAGAGGTTTGAGACACTGGGAAGTTTTTAAAGACAAAAATGAGGAGGATTACATCAGATGTTTTGAAACAATAATCGTTGGTTACAGTGATTAATAACATGGCTAGTATCCATCTGAAGTTGAACAGACAGTTGCTGGGCAGATGTCCTTGTGAAAATACTTTTTGTATAAGGTTATAGTGGCTTTTATAATCTGTGGTTCTGGTAGAATCTTTGTGATAATCCTACCAGGAAATCATGTGTAAGAATCCTTTTCTCAGAAACTTCTGGCTTTATCTATTTATTTTTTGTTAGGATTGGCACAAAAAACTCCCTTTTAATTCTGATAACCCTTACAATTCTCTCATAAACAAAATTAAATGCCATTGTCTTCCATTTTTTTTTAAAGTGAGAGAGAGAGAGAGAGAATTTTAATATCTATTTTTTTAGTTTTTGGCGGACACAACATCTTTGTTTGTATGTGGTGCTGAGGATCGAACCTGGGCCACACGCATGCCAGGGGAGCACACTACCGCTTGAGCCACATCCCCAGCCCTGTCTTCCATTTTTTAAAGTTTAAACTACATATAGGAGTATAACTGGTATAACACTGGAAAAACTAGTGTTAGCCAGTTTAATTTAGAAATTTGTATGCCCTTCCACCTTATAGATATCAGTCATAGAGAATTATAGGCACATATTGATAGACCCAACCTGATCTTTTCTTAAAATTGGGCATCTCCCCACAAAACCATGAAAAGATAATTTCGGCTTTACTATAAATTATTGCAAATTCTGAACCTGCTTGGAATGCCTGCCCGTGCCTTGAACTCACCCATGCCTGGCTCTCTGGCCAGATAGCAGCCCTTTCTGAAACTTAGTGACACCTCATCAATATTGGCCTTCCCTGGCCAGACAACGACCCTCTCTGAGGCTCTAATGGTCCTCATAAATTCTGATGTTGGGGCAGCAAAAAATGTAAACTACCATTAGTGTGATGCTTATCAGAGTTCTGTTATCTGTAACCCCCCTTTGTGTAACTTTCTGGGCTATAAAGCTGGGCTTCAGGAAAGCTGGGGTGCTGTCTTGTTCCCGCCGTTTTGGGAGGGAGAGGCAGCCTGGCCGGTCGAAATAATAAGCTTGCTTTAATTTGATTTTAATTGGAGTTAGTGGTCTTTTCTTGCGTCCTGGTCTAACAATATTTAAAAGGAAGCCTGTACAAAAATGGTGATTGCAGAATTGTCTATATGTGGACAAAGTGGAAATGAATGTCCATAATTAAGAAAATAATTAGGGCTGGGGTTGTGGCTCAAGCGGTAGCAAGCTCGCCTGGCATGTGTGCGGCCCAGGTTCGATCCTCAGCACCACATACAAACAAAAATGTTGTGTCTGCCAAAAACTAAAAAATAAATATTAAAAAAAAAAATTCTCTCTCTCTTTAAAAAAAATAATTAAATAAATTTTATAGTGGGTGATGATTGCTTTATCATCATTCATTTCCCTCTTCCTCTTTTTTTTTTTTTAACAATTCTAATTTTGTAGAATTACAAAGCTTGGATTTCAGAGAAAGCTGAACCTTAGCTTATTCTTAGATAAAGGAACTGGTCTGATTGTCTAAGGATAATTGAATCTGTCTTGCCAAAGATTTTTCCAGGAAAGAGTATGAAATTCAACTTAGCATGTGACTCAATTCAGATTCCAGAGGCTTCTTCTTTGATCTTTTGGGAGAGTTTCTGAAATCAACTCAGTTTCTTTCCTGAATTAAAAGCCCGGAAGCTGGGTGCAGTGGCACAAGCCTGTAATCCCTGTGGCTTGGGAGGCTCAAAAGCCTCAGTCCCTGAGTTCAATCCCCAGTACCAAAAAACAAAAAAAAAAAGAAAGAAAGAGAAAAGAAAAGAAAAGAAAGAAAAGCCTATGGAGGGGATGGGGTTGTGGCTCAGTGGTAGAGTGCTTGCCTAGCATGTGTGAGGCACTGGGTTTGATCCTCAGCACCACATAAAAATAAATAAAATAAAGGTCTATCATCAACTTAAAAAAAAAGCCTATGGAGCCAGGCACGGTGGTACATGCCTGTAATTCCAGCAGCACTGGAGGATGAGGCAGGAAGATCGAAATTTCAAATCCAGTCTCAGCAAAAGTGAGGCACTAAGCAACTCAGTGAGACCCTGTCTCTAAATAAAATACAAAATAGGGCTGGGGATGTGGCTCAGTGGTCGAGTGCTCCTGAGGTCAATTCCTAGGACCAAAACAAAAACAACACACACACACACACACACACACACAGATTAATAATTTATTAGGGTAGAAAAGCATCACAATGGGAATAAGCGTGCCATAGTAACCTTAGAGCATATTCAAGTAGGTTGAAGCAAGAGGAAGTTTTCAAAGGCAAATGAGGAAGATTTCATCAGCTATTTTGAAACTATAACCCTTGACCACAAAGATTAATAACAAGCATGGCACCAGTCTTAGGTTGAATAGACAGTTGTTGGACAGATGTCCTTGCAGAAGTTTTTTATTATTTTTAAAAATAATTTTAGGTTCTTGCAGTCTTTTGTAAGTAATTCATGTTATCAAGCATACATGCATGAGAATCTTCCTTCAGAATTTCCCAGTTTTATTTATTTACACAGTGACTCCATTTTGATTCTGGCAATTATCACTCCCATGTTTACATTTCTGCCAAAGTGATTTTACCAATACATCTGTCCACCAGCAATGCTTAAGTATTCCTGTTATTCTCCACTGTAGTACTATTTTAGAGTTCTTAATTTTTAACCAATGAATTTTTTTAACCAAATATGGTATGATCTATGCTCTCACTGTGGCAGGAGCATTTCTATGGAATATTTTTCATATTCAGTTCATCAATTGTGTTTCTTCTTTGAAATACTATAGCTGTCTTTATTCTCCATTGGATTATAAATCATAGCAATTTCAAGCAATTTTAAAATATTCTATTTACTGATCTATTGTGAGTTTCATGGACATATTTTACATAGCTTCTCAGTTTTTCTCTGCCTCTGTTCTCTTCTGGATCCTTGACCATTGGCCTCAACCCATTTTCCTCCACTAATTTTTTTTTTAATCTTTACTTTATTCATTTATTTATATGTGGTGCTGAGAATTGAACTCAATGCCTCCCACATGGCAGGCAAGTGCCCTACCACTGAGCTACAAGCCTAGCCCAACACCACTAATTCTTTAGGACCTGCCATAACTTCTGCCTGTTGCTACTCCTTTTGGATGCCAGGTGGTATAAGATCTAACACCAGCGCCAGAAAAAGGGGCCAAGTGAGACAGCCCAGAAGTTTGCCATAGGGTAAATTTTATTAAATAGGAAATAAGACATGTGTAAGAAATAACAGCTGAATTCCTTTCCTTTTTCATCTCTAATAGATTATTTGTGACAATCTTCCCATACAGACTGCTCAGATATTCTCCACCTTCTACTGGGTGCATTTGCTGAAAGAACAATACAGTCTGTTGTGATAATGCATTACCTTGCATTTACTTCCAGTTCCCAGTTCTCTGTCTTGTTTTACTTTTCATTCATTCTTGATGCCTGACATTGTACTTCTCAATAAAGCATTGACCTTAAAACATTGCCTCAAACTCTTTTTGTTGTTGTTGTTGTTTGTTTTATGGTTCAAGTACAAGGTCAGGTGGCACCTTTGATTTGGACCTCTATCAAGGGCACATCATTATGAGAGTGCCTGTTGGTGAGAGTGCTCCCATCTCTAGTCAAAGTAGAACATGAGAGAGAGAGGAAGAGACTGGTGTTTCACAATTCCTTTTGAGGCCATGCCATCAAAGACTTAAGGACATTCCACTAGGCTTCCTCTCTTGAAGATCCACAGCAACACTGTTTTAGTCGGCTTTTTTTTTTTTTATTGTAACTTTAGTATACTTTAATGTAGTTGAATTTGTCAATATTTTCTTTTTAGATTATATTTATGATATCTTGTTTAAGGAATCTTTCCTGGGGCTGGGGGTGTAGCTCAGTTGTAGAGCACTTGCCTAGTAGGCATAGGTCCTGGGTTCAATCCCCACTACCAGAAAAAAAAAAAAAATTTCTTCCCTATCATGTGTTCATAAAAATATTAACATTTTATCATTGACATTTAAGTAATATGATCATTTCAACATTTGATTTAAACATTCTATAAAATTTAACATCTGTTGATGACTCAAAATGCTAGTAGCCAACTAGGAATAAAAGGGAAAATTCTTTATCTAATCATCATTTGTTGAATAGTTCCTCATTTTCTAATGATCTGCCATTTGCCACCTTTGTCATATATCAATTTTTTTTATTGGTTGTTCAAAACATTACAAAACTCCATATATCAATTCTTGACACATTTATAGGATTTTTTTGGAAGGGTTCTTCAGTCTATCACTGTGTCTGGTGTTATGCAAGTCCCACATTGTCATCATCACAATGTCTTTAAATAAGTCTTTTTTTTTTTTTTAAAGAGAGAGGTGAGAAAGAGACAGAGAGAATTTTTAATATTTATTTTTTAGCTTTTGGCGGCTACAACATCTTTGTTTGTATGTGGTGCTGAGGATCGAACCCGCACGCATGCCAGGCGAGGGCGCTACCACTTGAGCCACATCCCCAGCCCTAAATAGGTCTTGATAAAGGACTGTGTGGATATTTGGATAAAATTAACTTCAGTCAAAATTTCAGTGGCTGACCACCATAAAAGCTCGTTTCTCTTTCATATTTTTTCCCTCTTATCTTTTTATTATTTATTTTATTTGTTTTCTGTTAGTTTGAAAATCATAAAATTTAACTGAAGTTATTTTACAGAATATTCTTGATATCCTTGGAATCCTCCTGCCTCAGCCTCCTGAGCCACTGGGATTACAGGCGTTAACCACCTCGCCCAGCTGGTCTTTACTCTTTTTTTTTTTTTTTTAATTGTACATGGGCACAATATCTTTATTTTATTTTTATGTGGTGCTGAGGATCCAACCTGGTGCCTCGCACGTGCTAGGCAAGTGCTCTACCTCTGAGCTACAGCCTTAGCCCTGGTCTTTACTCTTAATAATTAAAAAAAAATATATATATATATTTCTTTAAAACATTTCATACATAGTTATTTTATGTTCTCTATTTAATAATGTCACTATCTGAGTTAACTGGGAATTTAAATCTGCTGTGTGTGTGTGTGTGTGTCTACATCACTGGCCCTTATTCATTGTGGATTGTTCCTAATATCCTTCTTGGCACTTTTTAATTTTAAGCCCATATTTGAAGTCATAATCATGAAGCCTAAATTAGAATTTATTCTCCTCTATAGGGAATTTGTGTTCGCTTTGCTAAGAATCTAAGGATGCTAGTAAGATGAAACCACTTTATCTCTCTTTCAGGGTCCTGACTGAACTTGGTACCAACTTCAGATTCTCCATATTTTGGGGGACTCCAAGCTGGATGTCAAATCTGTGTTAATGCCCATTTTATCATTTTTTTTTTTTTTAGAATTTTAATATTTATTTTTAGTTTTTGGCAGACACAACATCTTTGTTTGTACGTGGTGCTGAGGATCGAACCCGGGCCACACGCATGCCAGGCGAGCGCGATACCGCTTAAGCCACATCCCCAGCCCGACTCTGCATTTTTCAAGGTTATTGTGTATCTCTTCTTCACAACCCAAAGTATAATCTAACTTACCACCTTAAATTGAAAATTGCCTTTGTTTACATCAATTTCCTCTTCCTCCCAATAATGCTTCTTCCACCCAATATTGCTTCTTGTTCTTAAAAAGAGAGAGAGAGAGAGAGAGAGAGAGAGAGGAGAGAGAGAATTTTTTTTTTAAATATTTATCTTTCAGTTTTTGGTGGACACAACATCTTTATTTTATTTTTATGTGGTGCTGAGGATCGAACCCAGCGCCCCGTGCAGACAGGTGAGCGCGTTACTGCCTGAGCCACATCCCCAGCCCAGCTTCTTGTTCTTTGATAAATTCAGAAGATCTTACAAACGTAACAATATATCTCTCTTATATAACAACACAGATTTTTTCCCCCTAGAAAGTAGGGTTTATTTTCAACCAATCTTACTTCTATTTTGCTGAACAGCCTATGGAAAAACAGTTTAAGACCACCCAATGGCTGTAACTTCAGGCCAAGTAGCAAGAAGAGCTGGAGTAGTCCATTCCACTGAAATTCCTCCTTAGTCACAATATTTTTAGCAGTGGCCTGCTCTTCTTTTTTAATCTCTTCAGGATCTCTGCAGAAGAAGAGATTAGGCATGACCTTCTATGGGTATTTACCACAAGTAGCGCAATGCATGTGCAGATCTCCCAGGCCAAGATGTACCACATCAGACCCACCAAGTAGCAAAGTTCACACAGTTCTGAAGTGAATCTACAACTGAACATACATATACACATTTTTGTTGTTGTTTTGTTTTGTACTGGGAACTGAACACTCTGGGGCACTCTGCCACTGAGCTACAGCCTCAGTCGTCGTCGTCTTTTCTTCTTCTTCTTCTTCTTCTTCTTTTTTTTTTTTAATGTACCCGGGATTGAATCCAGGGGCACTTAACAACTGAGCCACATTCCCAACCCTTTTTATTTTTTGTTTTGAGACAGGGTATCACTAAGTTGTTGAGGCTGGCTTTGAACCCAAGATCCTCCTGCTTTAGCCTCCAGAGCCATGGGATTACAGGTCAGCACCATTGTACCCAGCCCCAGTCCTTTTTATTTATTTTGATAGGATCTTGCTAAATTGCCAAGGTGGCCTCCAACTTTTGATCCTCCTGCCTCCATCTCCCCAGTAGTTGGGATTGTAGGTATTCAACACTGCCCCAACCACAAATATTTTAATAATATCAAGTAGTTTGAAATTCACATAAAAGTCTAAATCCTGATGACAAAAGTTTGACTTGGAGCTCTAGGTTCCAATTAGAAAAAAAATAAACTGAATTATTTTGCTGTGTCTTATTATATTTTAAAGACACACTATGATTCTTTCCTCATCCAACATTAATTTTGTGAATATTATATCTACCTTGGCCATTTAAAGATGAATAAATATATGGTTCTGGCTTTTTGGGAATTCAGTATCTAACAGGAAAGAATGTGAACAAATGATTATTATACAGTGGAATACTTTCTGAACTTCAAGAATTACATGGCTGGGCTTCTGGGTTACTACACCATCAGGATACCATCTTGGCTCTAGTAGTCTGATGCCAGCTCAGGTATCTTGGCAAGAATTTGAACAGTTCCCACCTCCCAATTTAGGGTACAAATGTCCTTATTTTAGTTACCTTTTTAAATTTTACTTTTAATAGCACTGGGGATCAAACTCAGGGTCTCATGCATGTTAAGCATGTGCTACCACTGAGCTACACCCCCAACTCCTGTGACCTTCTAATATTTTATTTTTTGGTACTGGGGATTTAGCCTAGGGGTACTTTTACTAATGATATACAACCCTAGCCTTTTAATTATCATTACTATTATTTTTTATTTTGAGACAGGATCTATCCCTTAAGTTGCTGAGGTGGCCTTGAACTTGTGCTCCTCCTGTCTCCGTCTCCCAAATTTCTGGGATTACAGGCTTATGCCAGCTGACCTGTTTTTAAATTATATATATATATATATATACATATATATATATATATATATATATATACATATACATATATATATATATACATATACATATATATATATGTGTGTGTGTGTGTTTGTTTAAATTATATATATATATATATATATATATATATTTGTTGTAGTTGGATACAATATCTTTATTTATTTATTTATTTATTTGGTGCTGAGGATCCAACCCCCAGCACCTCGCTTGTGGGAAGCAAGTGCTCTACCACTGAGCTACAACCCCAGTACCTCCTGACTTGTTTTTAACAGGACTCTTATTCTATGACCACTTTTATTCTCTGCCGTCAAGTTATCAACTTTCTCCACTGTACCTCCAGTTCAAATTTTTGAGGAGATATGCTTAATTTACTTTTTTTTAAATTTTTTAATTTTTTTAAAGAGAGAGTGAGAGAATTTTAATATTTATTTTTTAGTTATCGGCAGACACAACATCTTTGTATGTGGTGCTGAGGATTGAACCTGGGCCGCATGCACGACAGGCGAGCGCGCTACCGCTTGAGCCACATCCCCAGCCCCAGATATGTTTAATTTAGCTAAACAATATTTTTCCCATTAAAGAAGTTTTCCTGCCAGGTGTGGTGGCGCAAACCTGTAATCCCAGCAACTCTGGAGGTTGAGGCAGGAGAATCCCAAGTTCAAAGCCAGCTTCAGCAAAAGTGAGTGCTAAGTAACTCAGTGAGACCTGTCTCTAAATAAAATACAAAACGGGGCTGGGAATGTGGCTAAGTGGTCGAGTGCCCCTGAGTTGAATCCCTGGTACCTTGCCCCCAAAGTTTTCCTGACAGGTCACCTGATAAAGACTGCTGACCAGCTGTGTTGAATGTGGCCATGGGGTTAGGGTCAGAAGGCACACAACTTAGCTACTGATATCCAAATCAATTATCTGTAGACACTTTTCTTCAGCAAGGGCCTGTGAGGATAAAATCTTTGGAGGGGGCTGATTGGCCTTGCAAGTGAATGGCTTAGCCTGTCCACCATAAGTGATACACAATTGTTATCATTGATGGTTCTCTCTATTGAAGAAATAGAAAATGCAATTTTCTGATTTAGGAAAAGGAATTTATTGGCTTATGTAATGAGAAGCCTAGAAGTACAGTGGAAATGGATGAATACATGTTCTATTTCTTTTTTTCCTCATTTCCAGTATTGGAGATTGAACTCAGGGTCTCATGTATCCACCATTTGCAGCTAGAATCAATAATTACTTTTATAACATTAAGGTAATTAATTAATATCGAGACTTTTTTTTCCACTCATGACTAATTCATTATAAGCAAATGGCAATCTTAAAAACAATTCTGGAATAAGTGAAGTCACACTGAGTACAGATAAGAAAGTACAAAGAGCTCACTGGCTATGCTACACTAAGAGGATGAAAATCAAATCATTTTATACTGTAGATCTATATAAATAAATAAAATCCTGTCTTTTTTTTTAGTGTGTATTGCTGAGTATGTATTTACTAAATTGCTGTTTGAATCTACAAGGCTTTTGTGGTGGCTCGGTTATTTTGTGCCCAGCCAGACTGCGGCATTTGGCGGACCGTGCAGGGAACGCCTGAAGATTGGAGGTAAGTGAAATTGCTCGTCCCTGAGGAAGAGCGAAAGAATGGGTGACCAATTCAAAAAACAATGTGTTCTTGTTTTGATTTATTTTGTTTTTATTTCAAGTTGCCTGTTCCTAGAACTTTCTCAGACAAACTGGGGAAAATGGTTGACTCAAGGTTGGAAGTTGTTCGCCCCCGAGGAAGAGAAATTGTTAGAGGAAGGAGGCACCCCAGTAAGACCAAGAACAATGAGGGCATATGTTGATACAATACAAAAATGTAGCACATGGCTTTTTAAAGACTAGTTATTAAGTATATTAATGGGACCATCATGGTATCCTGTAGAAGGATTTTTCTTCAACAAGAAAGAGATGGCTAGTTCTGTTTACTA
>NW_025999900.1:40453723-40461548 GCF_001458135.2 Marmota marmota marmota
AGGATAGCATCTTCAACAAATGGTGCTGGGAAAACTGGAAATCCATATGCAACAAAATGAAACTGAATCCCCTCCTCTCGCCATGCACAAAAGTTAACTCAAAGTGGATCAAGGAGCTAGATATCAAATCAGAGACTCTGCGTCTGATAGAAGAAAAAGTTGGCTCCGATCTACATATTGTAGGGTCGGGCTCCAAATTCCTTAATAGGACACCCATAGCACAAAAGTTGATAACAAAAATCAACAAATGGGACTTACTTAAACTGAAAAGTTTTCTCTCAGCAAGAGAAACAATAAAAGAGGTAAATAGGGAGCCTACATCATGGGAACAAATTTTTACTCCTCACACTTCAGATAGAGCCCTAATATCCAGAGTATACAAAGAACTCAAAAAATTAAACAATAAGAAAACAAATAACCCAATCAACAAATGGGCCAAAGACCTGAACAGACACTTCTCAGAGGAGGACATACAATCAATCAACAAGTACATGAAAAAATGCTCACCATCTCTAGCAGTCAGAGAAATGCAAATCAAAACCACCCTAAGATACCATCTCACTCCAGTAAGATTGGCAGCCATTATGAAGTCAAACAACAACAAGTGCTGGAGAGGATGTGGGGAAAAGGGTACTCTTGTACATTGCTGGTGGGACTGCAAACTGGTGCGGCCAATCTGGAAAGCAGTATGGAGATTCCTGGGAAAGCTGGGAATGGAACCACCATTTGACCCAGCTATTGCCCTTCTTGGACTTTTCCCTGAAGACCTTAAAAGAGCGTACTACAGGGATACTGCTACATCGATGTTCATAGCAGCACAATTCACAATTGCTAGACTGTGGAACCAACCCAGATGCCCTTCAATAGATGAATGGATAAAAAAAATGTGGCATTTATACACCATGGAGTATTACGCAGCACTAAAAAATGACAAAATCATAGAATTTGCAGGGAAATGGATGGCACTAGAGCAGATTATGCTTAGTGAAGCTAGCCAATCCCTAAAAAACAAATACCAAATGTCTTCTTTGATATAATGAGAGCAGCTAAGAACAGAGCAGGGAGGAAGAGCAGGAAGAAAAGATTAACATTAAACAGATACATGAGGTGGGATGGAAAGGGAGAGAAAAGGGAAATTGCATGGTAATGGAGGGAGACCCTCATTGTTATACAAAATTACATATAAGAGGTTGTGAGGGGAATGGGAAAATAAACAAGGAGAGATATGAATTACAGTGGATGGGGTAGAGAGAGAAGATGGGAGGGGAGGGAGGGGGGATGGTAGAGGATAGGAAAGGTAGCAGAATACAACAGTTACTAATAGGGCATTATGTAAAAATGTGGATGTGTAACCGATGTGATTCTGCAATCTGTATTTGGGGTAAAATTGGGAGTTCATAACCAACTTGAATCTAATGTATGAAATATGATATGTCAAGAGCTTTATAATGTTTTGAACAACCAATAAAAAAAAAAAAAAATCTGTCAATCTGTTGTTGACTCCAAAACACCAAGTAAATTCCTTCCACCATGTTTCATTTGAGGTCTATTGACTAGATCTTATTTTTATTTATTTTTTCATTCTTCAGTTTATCATTTTGTAGCATTAAAAAAAAATCTTTCAAGTTTTTTAAAATTATTTCTCAGTTTTTTTTTTTAAATACCTTTATTTATTTATTTTTATGTGGTGCATGAGGATGGAACCCAGGGCCTCACACGCCTAGGCGAGTGCTCTACCGCTGAGCCACAACCCCAGCCCTCAAAGTTTTATTTAAGTGCAATGATATATCTGGAATGGATTTTATAGATGTTGTTAATTGCAGCTATGCCCATGGCCTGAATATATTCACAAAAGCAGTGATGTGCTCCTCCAGCTTTATCATCTTCAACTATACACTGAATTTGAAGATATTAAATTCTATATCCCACTGAACTAGTTTAGAGGAGCCAGAGACCAAGTCATCTGTCTGTTTGAATGTTCCTGATACACTTTAATTTTGCTATATGTGTCTTCTTTTTTAAGCTCTGAATCTTGGGTTTGAAGTTTTCTGTTTAGATTTTTTAAAAAAAATATTTATTTATTTATTTATGTAGTTTTTCGGCGGACACAACATCTTTGTTTGTATGTGGTGCTGAGGATGGAACCTGGGCCACACGCATGCCAGGCGAGTGCGCTACCACCTGAGCCACATCCCAGCCCAATATTTTTTTTTTTGTACTGGGGATCAAACCTAGGAGCACTTTATTTATTTATTTTTATTTATTACTTTAGTTGTAGAGGGACACACCATACCTTTGTTTATTAATTTGTTTTTTATGTGGTGCTGAGTACCTCACAGATGCTAGGCAAACACTCAGCCACTGAGCTGTGGCCCCAGCCCCCTTGCTAGGGCCTCACTCAGTTGCTCAGGCTGGCTTTGAATGTGTGATCCTCCTGGCTCAACCTCCAGAGTCACTGGGATTACAGGCATGCAACACGGTACCCCACAGCACCCTGCTATCTCTTTAAGGACAAGTAACACACAAATTAAAGTACAATGTTTCTAACAATACAAAGTAATACAGAGTAACCTAAAAGGACCTCAGTGTTTATCCTTCTGATTGTAAAAAAGGCACAGATTTTTTTTTTTTTTCCCCTTTTTGACTAGGGATTGAACCTAGGGGCACTTTACTATTGAGCTATAGTCCCAGTCCTTTATTTATTTATTTTTATTTTTTAAATTTAAGACTGAATCTCATTAAATTGCTGAGAGTGGCCTAAATTTGCCATCCTCTGGCCTCAGCCTTCCAACTTTTGTAGTGGGGATTCCAGGCATTCTCTACCACACCTGGCAAGGCACAGACTTTCATTAACAAAATGAAAATTGCACTTAATTAGCATTTTAATGAACAAAGTACTTTCACATACATTCCTTGATAAAGCCCTGGAGAGAAAGTATTAACCTTTATAAGGAGAAATAAAGAGGAATTTAAAATTTTGAGATGGCAGTATTATTACATACAGAGTCTCCCCTTTGGGCTCCCATTGTATTTGTTCTGTTGGTACCTATGATATGGTAATACTTACGTTCACTGATAGTTTAATAATGAATATTTTGCTCAATACCAGGCACTTGTTCTAGGCACTGTGATTACAAAAGTGAATGAAACATCCTTAAATTTATATACTAGTAGGGTAGGAGCAAGCTGACCATAAAATAAGAAAAATACATGGTGTGGTAGATTGTAATAGGTGCTATAGATCAAAATTAAGTAGGAAAGGCAAAAAAGGAGTGTGCAGCAATGTTTCAGTTTTATGTAGGGTCGTTAGGGTTTGTGATTCTACTTCGACTGCAGTTTTTCTAGGGTGGATACAAATCTCACTCGCCCTTTGCCTTCATACTTCTGCACTTCTCACAGCCTAGGCACCCAGGGATGTAATACTTTCATATCGAATGAACTGCAAACTTCCTGAGAAGCAAGCAGTCAGGAAACAAAGGTCTATAAAGTAGATATTGCTTAAAAGTCCCTGAATTGGGGCTGGGGTTGTGGCTCAGTGGTAGAGCGCTAGTCTAGCATGTGGGAGGCCCTGGGTTCGATGGTCAGCACCACATTAAAAAACTGAACAAAATAAAGGTATCCTGTCCATGTACAACTAAAAATATTTTTAAAAAAATAATAAGGGCTGTGGCTCAGTGGTAGAGCGCTTGCTGCATGAGTGAGGCAATGGGTTCGATTGTCAGCACCACATAAAAATAAATAATAAAGGTCCATTGACAACTAAAAAATATTTTTAAAAAAAGTCCCTAAATTGAATCACCTGATAATTTGCGATTAGTTTTATTATGTTAGTTTTATTATTAGTTTTATTTATTTTCACTAATTGAGCAAGTGAAGTTCTTTTCAGAATGTTTATATTACAGAATGAAAACTACATCAGATATTCTTACAGACTCTTTGATGTATTTCAAACATCTTCTAGTTACCTCTTTGATCTCACTATCGTTAAGTTTCAGTGTGCGTGGTCGCTTAAAAAAAAAGGAAGAGTAGGTGTTTTTTAGGGAAAAATTAGCACTTGGGGTTTCTACTGAGGTTCTTGGCCGGGACCAGTTATGAGTGCATCGAACCTTAGTGAATGAGAAAGCAAGGTTCTAATTCCCAGAAAACAAACCATGAAAAGTGAAAAATCCTCCAACAAGCCTCGTGCAGCGCCCAGCAGGAACCTTGACCTCAAGATGGCGTCGCGTAGTCATAAGATTCAGTCAGCTCCAATCAAAAATGGCAGGGTGGGTCCTAATTTTCGGCTCCAGCCTTTCTAGTCCCCACCAGGCGGTCCCTTTCTATGGTTGTTCGGCTCTGCGTGGTGAGTCCAAGCCAACAGAGGAGACTCTCTATACATGTTCTTCTCTATGGTTCTCTACTCCACGCCCCCGGTCGCAGTGCATGCCGGGCAAGAGGAAGACCTCCAGAAGCTCCCCGCGCATCGCGGCTGTGTTTGCGGCCTGTGCGAGTAGGCGCTTCGGAATTAGTCTCCCGGGCGAGCGGCGCGCAGAAACCTCGAACCGGTGGAGCCCATTCGTAACGTGGAGCCCAGAAGGCCGCGAAGACAGTACCGTTTTCTCAGCGGCGGGTGAGTTTACGCCTCTGAACGCCTGTGGAAACCGGAGGACCGGGTACCTCAGCTGGAGGAAGAGGAAAAGCCAGGGTGGCTGCGAAAGGGTGGGGTGGGGTAGGGGACGGGCACGAAGCTTAGGTTTCTCCGCTTCTCTGAGGCCTCGAAAACCAGTGGGCCCAGGAGCCCGTGGAGGCCGGCCTTACCGCCTGAGCGTTCCTCTTTGCATTGTCGCCCAATTTCCCTTTCCCTTTCACGTTCTGCTACGGAGTGAATCGCTTTGGTCCCATCTCGGCTGCGCGTTAGTCACAAAATGATCGGTATGCCCCTGGGGGGCATTTCCCTGAGGTTCCTTTCTTTATGGAGCTTGCACAGCACCCCTGTAGGTTTTTTCGGGCCTAGGACACATTGGCCCCAGGCCTTGAAGCCAGTCTGCACCCATCTTTTTTAGAGAGGTGCTGGCCACCAACGGATTTCTTTCACTTTGGCCATCTAGAGCCCGTCCCACTCGAATTTAGCTAATGCTCACCTGTTTTTTTTTTTTTTTTTTAGCATATTCCTGGCTTGCTTAAGGTTGTAATGAGTTTTGCCTTCCTGCCGCCTTTCCGCATTGAAAGATGCAGTAATCTGTTTCCATTCATTTTAAGTGATTACCAGCCTCGGCATTAAAATGTTATTTCATTTTTACCGTTCCTTGGTCTTAAGTATTGCTTTTTAAGTATGTTTTTTAGAATAGATATAGGAGTGTGAAGGTTATTTTGATGTTATGTAATATAGATTTAGATGGTCATGGAAAGGCTGTTTTTGATACTGGGCAGAGTGAAGCAGACCAAAAGGAGGGAAGACATTGGACTTCTCTTGCACTAGACCGCTTTATTGGGAAGTACTGTGTAATATTAGGTAGTTGACAATGTGTGAAGATTTGTTTCATTTTTGTAGAAGTTTTTTGTTGTTTTTACCACTTAAAAAATCTTTATTTTGACGTTATTTTAGATTTACAGAAGAATTTATAAAGTAGTGTAGAGGATTTCTGTATGCAGTTGGTACTGTGTTATCCTGTAGGTAAATTGTAAAAGATTGAAGAGAAACTTTTAATTTTTATTACCAAAACATTTAAGAGTCCAAGGAAGTCGTTCAGTTGATCATCAGTTCTCCTGATTCAAGTAGATGTTATACTATTCTAATAATTCATTTTTTTAAAGCCTTGGTTTTCTTCATCTGTAAAACGAGTGTTATAATAGTAATCACATTTATTCCAGTGTACTCTGATTAGACTTTCATAAGCAAAGCCATAACTAACTCTCGAATTGATTTCTTTCTTATTGGTATGTTATTGCTAGAAACAGACAGTAGAGTCTTTATATTGGTAAATTCAGGACAGTGGGGAGCCTTGGGAGTCTCCACCCACTTGCTGTGTTCAGTTGGACAAGTAAAGTGAGCAACAAGCCGGCATGGCTCACACCTGTAATCCCAGCCATTCAGGAGACTGAGGCAGGAGAAGAGCAAGTTCCAGGCAAGCCTTGGCAGTTCAGCCAGACACTGTCACAAAAAATAAGAAATATAAAGTACTGGAGTGTATGTAGCACAGTGGTAGAGCACCCCTGCATTCAAGCCCAGTACCTGCCCCCAAATTAATGAATTTACATTTGATAATTTGGGAATTAAGTAAGATAATGAAGACTTGCCAATAAAAGTAAATAAAAATGCTTATTAAATAATTTTGAGATAACCATTATCAGATTTTCTCTTTTATGGTCACAAGGTATTTTCTATGCCTTTCTTGTTTTGTTTTGTTTTTTCTTCTGGTAGAATACCTATAAGTCAGGGAAATAAAAGTTTGCTGTTTCACTCTTGTATATAGGCACCATATA
This sequence comes from Marmota marmota marmota, assembly GCF_001458135.2. Lineage (NCBI taxonomy): Eukaryota > Metazoa > Chordata > Mammalia > Rodentia > Sciuridae > Marmota > Marmota marmota. The sequence goes on from NW_025999900.1 coordinate 40,460,186, forward strand.
TTAATAATATTTTGACTAATTTTTAAATTTTGTGATTTGTCTTTTATTGCACTGTATTGACGCTCTCTGTGTATGTATTTTAAGTATTTTTTAGTTGTTGACAGACCTTTATTTTATTTATTTGTATATGGTGCTGAGAATGGAACCCAGTGCCTCACGCGCATGCTAGGCAAGCACTCTACCACTGAGCCACAACCCCAGCCCAATTTTATATATATATATCTTTTTAATTGTTTATGGATCTTTATATGCGATGCTGAGAATTGAACCCAGTGCCTCACACATGCTAGGCGAAACACTCTACCACTGAGCCACAACTCTGACCCCTCAATATATATTTTTAAAATAAAATTATTTCATGTTAATATTGGGTAATGACTTCAGACCTGATAGGAATTTGGGATTTCTCCATTTATGGTACCATTTTGGCCACAGATAAGTACTTTTCTCATTTTTATGATTTGGAGAAAAATGGTATTATAGCTTTGAAAGCAAAAGTTGTCATTAGCATCATTAAATCATTAATGTCACTAAAAGTAATCTTGTATTAAGAAAACATTCTAAGTATTTTTTAATCTCTTGATTGCCTGTTCTTATACTACCATAGCCATTCATACAAGGGGATTTTAAAAGCTTCTTGAGCTTCTTCAACAGCTTTTATCCCTTTTCTTCCCCCTTTTGTCTTTTCTTTTTTATTTTTTAAATATTTTTTTAGTTATACATCTTTTTTTTTCCAAAATTTTTTTTTAGGTGTAGATGGACACAACACAATGCCTTTAGGTAGGTGAGCGCTTTACTGCTGAGCCACAATCCCAGCCCCTAGTTATACATCTTTATTTTTGTTTTTATTTTTATGTAGAGCAGAGGATCAAACCCAGTGCCTCACATGTGCAAGGCAAGTGCTCTGCCACTCAGATACAACCCCAGTCCATCTCTTTCTTTTTTTTTTTTTTTAAAACATATTTGAATTGTAGACACACAGTACTTTTATTTTATTTACTTATTTTTATGTGGTGCTGAGGATGGAACCCAGTGCCTCACACTTGCCAGGCAAGTGCTTTACCACTGAGCCATAAAACCAGGCCCTAGGCTTAGCTTTTATATTTTTCTATACTTTTATTTTATTTTATTTTTTTTTAAGAGAGAGGAAGGGAGAGAGAAAAATTATTTTTTAGTTTTTGGCTGACACAACATCTTTGTTTGTTATGTGGTGCTGAGGATCGAACCCGGGCCGCACGCAGGCCAGGCGAGCGCGCTACCGCTTGAGCCACATCCCCAGCCCCACTTTTCTATACTTTTAAATACTTTTCTCTACTTTTAAAAACTTTTAAAAGTTTTTTTTTTTTTTTTTTTTTTTTTTTTT
>NW_025999900.1:40461573-40473866 GCF_001458135.2 Marmota marmota marmota
TTTTTTTTTTTTTTTTTTTTTTTTTTTTTGGTACCAGGGGTTGAACTCAGGAGCACTTGGACACTGAGCCACATCCCCACCCCTATTTTTGTATTTTATTTAGAGACAGGCTCTCACTGTGTTGCTTGGTGCCTTCCCATTGCTGTCTCTGGCTTTGAACTCCTTTGATCCTCCTGTCTCAGCCCCGGAGCTGCTGGGATTATAGGTGTGCACCACTGCGCCCAGCCGTTTAAAAGTTTTTAAACTTGCAGAAAATAAGAAGAAGAACACTACTCAGAATTACTGATATTCCTTTTTAAATTTAAGTTTTCATATAATTTAAAATTTACAAAAATGTTTCAAGAATAGTATGAAGAATTCTCAACTCACCCACATACCTGAAATGTTAATATTTTACCAATTGACTTCATTCTTTTTTTAAAAAATATATATTTTAGTTGTAGATGGACACAGCACCTTTATTTTATTTGTTTGTATGTATGTATTTATTTATTTAATGTGGTGTGGGGATCTAACCCAGTGCCTCATGCATGCTAGGCAAGTGCTCTACCACTCAGCCACAACCTGGTCCCTCATTCTTTTCTGTCTTCATAGTTTCTTTCTGAAAAATTTGGGAGATGTGATGCCTCTTAACATAAAAATACTAAAGTGTATTTCCTTTAAAACTAGGAAATAGGCAAGGTGCAGTGTTGCACACCTGTAATACTAGCTACTAAGGAAACAAAGGCAGGAAGAATTCAAATTCAAGGCCACCCTGAAGAACTTAGTTACACTCTGTCTGGAAAGAAAGAAAAAGAAAAAAAAAAAAAAAAGGTTGGGGATGTAGCTCAGTGGTAAAGTGCCCTAGCACTTTTTTTCCCCTCTGTACCAGAAAGACAAACTAGGACACAGGTTCTGTTATTTAATAACAGTATAATGATCAAAATTAGGACATTAACATTGATACAGTATTATGTAATTTTCAGGTCTTAGATTTTGCCTCTTGTCCTGATATTTTTTTTAAAAAGCAGCTTTATGCTGGATGTAGTGGTGCACACTGCTCAGGAGGCTGAGGCAGGAGGATGGTGAGTTCAAAGCCAGCCTCAGCAAAAGTGAGTTGCTAAGCAATTCAGTGAGACCATGTCTCCAAATAAAATACTGAATAGGGCTAAGGATGTGGCTCAGTGGTTGAGTGCCCCTGGGTTCAATCCCTGTTACCCATCCAAAAATAATGTTTTTTAAAAATAGCAGCTTTATGAAGGTGTTTTTGACGTGTAAATGAGTTTTTTTTTTTTTAAGTAATCAGAGTTAAACGGCCTAAAAGATCTCTCTGCCTATTTGCCTATTTGTAAGTCACTGTACCCCAGGTTTTGTTTTGTTTTGTTCCCCTTTTGAGGTGGGGACAGAGATGGTGGGTGGATGCTATGGATTGAACCTAGGGGCATTTACCACACTGAGTTACACCCCCAGCACCCCACTCTTAAATTTTGAGACGCATTCTTACTAAGTTGCTTAGGGACTCACTAAATTGATGAAGCTCACCTGAAGCTTGTGGTTGTCTGGCCTCAGCCTTCTGAGTCACTGGAATTACAGGGTCTACCCCCTCCCTATCTTCTGTCTTACCCAGTTTGTAGGGACCACTAGTGTTTCTGTATACATAGTGTTGCTTTTTAATAATTGAAAAATGACAAATAACAAAGTGGAAATCTCAAGGAAAAAATCAACTCCTTTTTTTAGACAGTCAAAAGTCTTTCCTGCAGTACTGGGGACTGAACCTATGGTGTTCTACCACTGAGCTATATTTCCCTACCCTCTTGAGTATTTTCAGACTTCTGAAAAACTTTTCTGTAAAAGAAACTTTGTTCTTTAAATTTTTTTTAAGTTGTTGATGGACTTTTATCTATATGTGATTTTTTTTTTTTTTTAAGAGAGAGAGAGAATTTTAATATTTATTTTTTAGTTCTCGACGGACACAAAATCTTTGTATGTGGTGCTGAGGATCGAACCCGGGCCACACGCATGCCAGGCGAGCGCACTACCACATGAGCCACATCCCCAGCCCGTTTATGTGGTTCTGAGAATCAAACCCAGTGCCTCACACATGCTAGGCAAGTGCTCTGCTGCTAATCCTGGAATTACAGGGCCTACCCCCTGTAAAAGAAATTTTTCTGTCAAATAGTCCTCATTCTTCTTTGGGCTTTGAATACTTTTTCTAGTAATAATGCCTGTAGACTCCAGTTCTGTGGAAATTTAGTTAATGGAGTAATGCATTTTAAGCGAATGTTTTGCTTAGGTTGAGGCAGGCAGTTATGTCAGTGTCCAGTGTATCTTGCAGGCTATGAGCAGGGCAGGAAACAGTACACTAATAGTCACTTTTAGTCACTGTAGAACCTCTGAACTTTATATAGTAACTTAAATTTTATCCATTCAGGAACAGATACAAATAATACCTGGGGTAGAACTAGGCACAAAATTGAAACTATTTATTGGATGAATGCATGAATTCTATGTTAGTGTTCGCAGAGGGGGGATATTATTGGTTCATTCTTACCATTTCAAAAATTTGACACATAGTGAGTGCCCTGATGGGGCTAATTTATAAGCCTATCCTTGGTGAAATAATTTTATGTCTAGATACATGTGTAACAAAGGGATAAGCATCTCTACCATATTTTGTATACCTGTAGTATTCTCAGAAGTGTAGAAAACTAAAGAATGCTTTGAAAGACAAAAAAGTGAAAAAAGCAGAATGCATGCATGTTAATGTAATATAGATAAATCTTACTTGCATTATTTTCTTTTTTTTGGAGTAAATCTGTTGAAGTAAAATTACAATAAAATGAATCCATTTTAATTTCTATGAGTTTTGATTTATACATATGCCAGTGTGACCAACAGTATGCTAGATAAATATAGAAAATATTTCTTCCATTGTGATGCTTGGTTTGGGTCATGAAGTTTCTTATTTAATAGGTAAAAATGCTTTGGATCGGGCTGGGGATGTGGCTCAAGCAGTAGCGCGCTTGCCTGGCGTGCATGCGGCCTGGGTTCGATCCTCAGCACCACATACAAACAAAGATGTTGTGTCCGCCAATAACTAAAAATAAATAAATAAATAAATATTTAAAAAAAAAAAAAAAAAAAAATGCTTTGGATCTTCTGTAAGTTAAGCACAGTATTTTTAAAAATGCTATTTAAATGATTTTAGTGCTAAAAATTAACTCTGCATCTCTCTTTCTTGAACTCCACATGCAATTTTTCAGCAAATCCTATTGGTGATCTTCAGTATGTTTAGAATCCAACAGTTTGATAAACCACTTTCACCACTTCCACCTGTTTCAAACTGCCATCATCTTGTGTGGATTATTACAATAGTCTCATGCTTCCATTCTGTTCTCTTCCAGTCTTACTTAATACAGTGGCCATTGATACTGTTAAAATGTTAGTCAAGTTAAAAAATCTTTCAGATGTTTTCCATCTTATTGAAAGTAACAATCAAAACCTTTACAATGTACTACAAAGTCCTGCACTCTGAACTCCCTCCCCAAGTATTTTCAGCTTGCTTCAGCTACCCCAGAGATAATGTTGACCTTGCTGTCTCCCTTGAACACACCCCAAAGTTGAACACACTCTGCCTACTTCAGGCATGTGTTTGCTGTTTCCTTTGCATGGAAGATGTTTCCCCCAGATATGAAAAGGACTTCCTGTTTCAGCCTTTTTCAAATCTTTATTTAGCTCTTCATTTTCTTTGTGAGGTATATAAGCAGATTTGAAATAAATCACTCCCTTGCTGTCTTCCCAGCTTTGGTTTCCTACAAAATGCCTTTCAGCATTCAGTATATCTGTAGCATGAGTAATTATAATTTATATTTTATTTGTTATCTTTAAGAGCTAATAGGTTTGCTGTGATTATAAAAGTTTATTCGCACATGGCAAAACAAAATTTTATGTTGAATTATGTAATTTATGCATTTTAATGTTTAAATATTAATATTTTTTAAAGATCACAGGAAATGTTTTCTGATTTTTTCAAGGAAAAATTGAATATTCACAATAATTAACCATTAGCTGTGTTATTTTTCATCTGTTTTAAACTAAATTAAAGGGCTGGGGCTTTAGCTCAGTGGTAAAGAGCCCCCTTGGGTTCAATCCCCAATACCCCTCCAACAAAATCAAAAACTTAGAAAAGAATGCAAGGGGTATACTAGCATACACTAACATTAAAAATTATAAATATGGCATAAATTCCAATAATATAGTTTTATTAATAAAATATCTAATACTGGGGGGAGTGAAAAGTGGTTCTAAAAACTGAATCAAAGTCCATCTTTGATCATTGTGAGGCTAGCACTGGGTCATTGCTAGCATAGTACCTGGCTCATGGTAACTGCTTAATAAATGTCTATTGAGGCCCTCAGACTTTGTTTATTGATACATTCATTAATCAATTTATTTATTCAACAGGTACTATACCAACTGCCCTCCTAAGAAAGTGCTGAGATAGAGTATTATAATGATAATACAAGAGCTTCTGTAAGTAGGACAGTAGCCTTCTCTGTTTTAAAAGAAGATACACCCCCTTTCCACCCTTCTGTATAGAATATTTGTTTTTGATTTGGGGCAGAAAGTGTTACAAAAAAAAATTATAAGAAACTCAATACATTTATAGTCTAAAAATCTTGTGTTTTTCCTTTGTGATACATCCTGATACCTACCTAAATTTTAAAGCATTTCTAGTACCTTATTTGATAAGTATATGAATCATCCTAGGAATTCCTTTACTTATAAAACTTTCAAAATATTTTAAGTATATTGTTTTTTGAAGTTGAAGTTTAAATTGTATAGACTATTGATTGTGTGCATCAAGTAAATATGGTCTAATAAACAGGTAAAAAGATACTGAACCTCGTTAATGAAATAGAAGTTTTTTTTTTAACCTATCAGATAATTAGAATTTAAAAACCTCTTTATTCCAACAATGGTGAGGATATGAGAAAAGGGCATAAAATTTACATACTAGTTTTTGGGACTGATTTAGACATAAAATTTGGACATATACAATAATAATCTGTATTATGGAATTATTTACAGAGATGTATAGGATTATATGTCAAAATCTAAAGCATTATTTGAAAGAGATAAAAAAGTAGCATCAACCATTAATGTTGGTTGGATAATTATTGTATATCTGTATTAATAATAATTTACTACATTATAAAAACTGAAATAGAAATTTATAAGTGGATATGAAGAGATGTCAATGAAAATAGGGGAAAATGCAGGTAATAATATAGTTATACTGGAGAAAATTACAAATTATGTATTACTTTGTGCATATAAAGATATGTAGAAAACCATGAGATATGCCTAACTGTGGGATTAGGGAAAGAGAAAGGGATTAGGGAAAGAGAAAGTGGAAGAGTTACACTTTTTTCCTTAATTTTTTTTTAGTTGTTGATAGACTTATTTAATTAATTTTTTTATGTGCGGTACTGAGCATCTAACACAGTGCCTCACACATGCTAGGCGAGTAGTCTACTGCGAGCCACAACCCCAGCCCCCAAGAGTTACACTTTCTATTTTTCTTTCTCCTGAAGGGTGAGTAAAACAATTGCAAAACACAAGACATTTTAAGTTTAAATAGCTCTGGACTTTTTTTTTTTTTTTTTTGGTGGTGCTGGAATTGAACCCAGGGCCTTATGCATGTGAGGCAAGCCCTCTACCAACTGAGTTAATAGAGTGAGGAAATTTTCCCTAGTGTCTAGTAGAAATATCTCCTGTTTATCAAATCACTGACTTTAGTGGAGTCACTGATGTGGCATAGATTTACCTATTTGAGTTCTCTCATTCGCATGATGGGAATCTAACCTAAAACCTTGAGCAAGATAGGAAACACTCTTATCACTGATCTACGTCCCCCAGCCCCTTGGCTGCTTTTAAAAATTGATGTATGTAACTCTCATGGGACATCCTAGCAACATTTTTCATTTTTTCTCCAATAGAACTGGGTGCTAAAATATGTTGATGAAAATAAAAACTTAAGGAAGGAAAAACTTAAGTACTTCCATTCATTTAAAGTAAAGGATGGCTGGGCACCTGTAATACCAGCAGTTTGGGAGGCTGAGGCGTGAGGAATGCAAGTTCCTGAAACCCTTTCTCAAAAAGGACTGGGGTTGAAGCTCTGGTAAAGCGCCCTGGGGTTCAATCCTCAGTCCCATATGGGAAGGGAAAAAAAGTTTCCTTTAATATGGCAGACTAAACAATTTAATGTGCTTTTATATTTTTAAAAAATCAAATGATACTATCTGATTCAAGAGTGGTTAAAAAAAGAATGGTTAATTGGTTGCTTTTAAGTTTAAGAAAAAGGATGGCTTTTCTCATTGTCAACAGTTCCTTTTCACATTTGAGTGATTACTGTATGATCTGGTATCAAGAGTTGGTGTGTGTCCGTGCCCCACCAGGTTTGTAATTCACTGACATATTTGTCCTTGAGGAACTGGCCAACATTGAATGAAATACTGTGTAACTTTGTAAATTTAGTTTTCAGGGTGCTGATAGATATTAATTTAAATAAAAAAAGTATCAAAGCACTTTATAAAACACTATTAGATACCCTCCTGGATTCTGATCTTGGTTTTAAAAGATTCATTGATGTTTGGTATTTAATTTTTGGATATTAACTGAACCTCAAAATTTTTTTCTTCCTTTATATGTATTCCCACATGATTGTAGGAGTCTATCCTGAACTTAGATCGTGTACATTTTGGGAACTTATTTTAGAAAAGATCTAAGTTTTAAAAATTCTCAATGGACAGACAGAGAAAAGAGGGTCTTTGCCAACTCCTTTGGGTAAGAAAACTTTAGAATTTTGTAGATACTCTAAAAATGAAGGCCAACAAAACTAGGCAGATTCAATTATAAAGTTTTCAAGTAAAATGATTTGTTATGATTTCTTTCTTTAGACTGCTGCAGTAAGAATGTCTTTCCCCCCTCATTTGAATCGCCCTCCCATGGGAATCCCAGCACTCCCACCGGGTATCCCACCCCCACAGTTTCCTGGCTTTCCTCCACCTGTGCCTCCAGGTAAGTTTGTTAATACTTTTTTTTTTAAACCTATGCTTTTGTCATTATGATATTAACTTTAGGAAAATAATATGTATGTAATACTTCAGCAGTGAATATATCTTTTAGCATCATTCTGAAAATGGGTTTTTCATTTTCCTAAGGCAGTGGATTTGATATGTGACTGTCAGACTCACCTTGGAAATTCCTTTTAAAAATTCTATATTTAAAATACATAGGGCCAGGTGTGGTGGCACATGCCTGTAGTCCCAGTGACATGGGAGGCTGAGGCAGGAAGATCACAAGTTCAAAGCCAGCCTCAACAACTTAGTGACCCTCTAAGAAACTCAGCAAGACCCTGTTTCAAAATAAAAATAAATAGGTTAGAGATGGGGCTCAGTGATTAAGCCCCTTTGGGTTCCATCCCTAGTACCAAATGGTATTTCCTTTCTGAAACAGGGAAAAAAATAGTGTTATTAATCTTAATTTTGCAGGTACTTAAACATGCAGATTAGAAGCAAATACCAGTACATATTTATCTCTTAGTTCTAAGTTTGGTTTGTTTTTAAGCACAGATACATAGTAGCATGCTATATCCACTAGTTTGCACCTTGCTTTTTTTCACTTGATAGTGTACCATAGCTTTCTAAATCAATATATGAACAGCTTCCTTCAAGAGTTCTGTGGAGTTAAAGCAATATTCAGGCCTTACCACAAATCCCTGAATCAGTTCCTCAGAAATTGGGGCTCTGGAATCTTTATTTTTAACAAGTTTGCAGCTATTTCTAGTTATCAAATTAAGTAAATGGAACCCATATTTGAGAACAGTTATTCTGAAGTAGATAACATTATTTGACTTAAGGGAACGAGAGTTCCTTTGCTTCTACCATGTTTACTTTAGATCTTCAATATTATTGCCAGCTTGGTTGATGTTAAACTAATGTGGACATTTATTCAGAATGGTAATTCTGTACTTTCTAATTTCATTTGTACTAGTCTACATAATCATTTTTGTTTAGCAAAGCATACTTTACTTGTCTGATAAATCAGAATTTAGTTGTAGCTCAGGCACTACAAGCATTCTGTGTGCAATATCAGTATTTTAAATGGTAAGTCATGAAAAAAACAAAGGTAGGTAGTGGACTGGGGATATGACTCAGTGGTAGAATGCTTGCCTTGCATGCTTGAGGCCCTGGGTTTGTTCCCTAGCACTGGAAAGGGTGGGCAAGGTAAGTTATGAAATATTATAAAAACTACTGTAATAATTCAGAAACACAGTACCCTGGATGCATGATTTTTGTGTTTGGCTTATGAGTATAGTTAATAACTCAGTGCACTTAATTGGACTTTGATATAATATATGATGATTCTGAGTATTAAAAAAATTTTTTGTTTTAGATGGATAAAATACTTCTAGTTTATTTATTTTATGTGGTGTTGCTGAGGATCGAATCCAATGCCTCACATGCTAGTCAAGTGCTCTGCCACTGTGCTACAACCCCAGGCCCGGTGATCATGAATTTTAAATGAGAAAATAAGTCTGGTAACTAGCTGTTGTTTTTCTCTAGAAAGTAAGACATGCCTACAGAAAAAGTTCCTTCCCCCAAATCAATCTTGTCAGTTTTCTAGGGTATTATTTCTCCAGAGATATGCTGTGCATTTCCTACTATTTGCTTGCGTTTACTCTTTTCCTATTTCCTTTTTAAAAAACTCAAATGTTAATATGCTCTTCACATTTTGTGCACTTTATTTTTGCTTAGCATGCATGATCATTAGGAAGAGCAGCAGTGCTTTTTCAATGAAAATTTTGAACTGTACTTTGCTTATGTTTGCTTTAGCATGCATGATTTTTATAAACAGCAGCAATGCCTTATTTATTGTGGATGCTAATTGCAGAAATTCTAATGGCAGTATTAGAGCACATGCTTAGTATGCTCAAGACCTGAGTTGTAACCCTAGCACCAAAAAGGAGGAAAAAAAAAAGATAAATTTCAGGTATTAGTGAGTTGGATTAGGAAGCATTATTAGACTTTGAGTAAATTTAAAAAGGGAAATTTAAAGATGTCTTTCTGAATGCTTTTCTTAATAGACGGTTTACCTATAGAATTGGGGCCATATGGGGGTACCATTGTAGTTGGTAAATAGAGTATTTATTTTTGGAAAGTTAAGGTGTAAAGTTTAGATAACAACTGATTAATTATAGGTGTTTTTGGTACTGGGGATTGAACCCAGGGGTGCTTTACCACTGAGCTATATTCCCATTCCCTTTTTATTTATTATTATTTTTACATTTATTTTTGGATTGTAGTTGGACACAGTACCTTTATTTTATTTGTTTATGTGGTGCTGAGGATTGAACCCAGGGCCTCGCACATGCTAGGCGAGCACTCTATCACTGAACCACAACCCAAGCCCCCCTTTTTATTTTTTATTTTGAGACAGGGTCATGCTGGGTTACTTAGGGCCTCTGACTAAATTGCTTGGGCTGACCTTAAACATGTGATCCTCTGCCTCACCTTCATGAGCTGCTGGGTTTAAAGGCATGTGCCACCAGGATGGTAAATTAATTATATTTTTACATAACCACAGTTATTTAAAAATACTTTTTTCTTTCTTTTTTTTTTTTTGTGTTGGGGGGCAGTAATGGGAATTGAACCCAGGGCTTGACATATGATAGCAATGCCCTGCAAGTGTCTACTTTACTTTAGTGAGTCATACAAGTTATCACAATTTTATAGGCACTCTTGAAGGACTAATTATTTTAATACAATTGAGGAAACTGCAGCAGAAGTTAAAGTACTTTCGTAAAGGTTCACAAGTTAAAATGATAGAACCAAGAATCAAACTCCAATTTACCTTCTTTTTAATTGTCAGTGAATATTTATTTATTTATTTATTTATTTATTTATTTATTTATTTATGGTGCTAAGGATTGAACTCAGTGCCTCACACATGGTAGGCAGCAACACCAGCCCAATGCAGATTTGATCCTGAAGTCTATTTTGCAGTTTATTCTGGACATCGATAGGAACTATAATCTATATCTTTAAAAAATATTGTGAAAACTGGAATTATTTTAAATAAAATATATTTGAAAATAAAGGGACAGTGGTACATGTTTAAGAATTTATTACCAGTTTTAGATGGGGAATTATCTTGAATTCATGTTAAATTTGAACTGAAGGGTGATTTCAGAACTTCGTGATATTTGAAATAATTTATTTTCATATTTTCAGTACTGGGAATTGAACTCAGGGGTGTTTAACCATTAAGCCACATCCTTGACTCTTTTTTATATTTTATTTAGAGACAGGTTCTTGCTGAATTGCTTAGGGCCTCACTGAATTGCTGAGGCTGGCACTAAATTAATGATCCTCCTAGTCACCTTCATGAGCTGTGTGTGCCACTGCTCCCAGCCCTTTATTTTTTGTTTTGAGACAGGGTCTGACCAAGTTGCCCAGGCTGGTTTCAAATTTGTGATCCTTTTGCCTCAGCTTACTGAATTACAGGGATTACAGGCATGCACTGCACCTGGCTACTTAGAAGCATTTTAAAATTTATATTAGAACAGTAGTCACATCTTTGATTAATTTTGATCTCATTACAAGCTTTTTCTTAGTTCTCAAATCATCTGATTTCATCCTTAGTTCTGTGAACAAGGAGGGATACAAGAACTCTCCATATAGCTATTGCTTAGGAAACATTGTAATTGAAAAGATATCCATAAACAGTAGTAGACAGGTCTTAAACCTTCACAGTGAGTTATTTAGAACAGACCATGCCTATCTTAGAGATTAGTTTTCTTTTTGATAGCAGCTGAAATTACAGGTCTCATTTTTTGGATGATATTTTTCTGTGAAAGAATCAGAAATAACAATGTTCTTGTTGGGTTTCCAGATTAATTTCTTATTTGATATCTTCTTTTTTTTCTAACTCTAAGTATTTGTTTTTACTTTATTTAATAAAATTATATATAATTGTTGTGCATGTTTTGAAATTGTATGCATTGTGGGATGGCTAAATAGAGCTAATTAAAATATGCATTGCTTCATATACTTATTTTTTTGTTGAGAACACTTAACCTTTTTAGTTGTCAAGACTATAATATGTATGTTAATTGTAATCATCATGTTTTTTTTTTTTTGCTACTGGGAATTGAACCTGGGGTGCTTTACCACTGAACCAGTCCTTTTTTTTTTTTTAAGTTGTAGATGGATACAATATCTTTATTTATTTTATGTGGTGCTGAGGGAGGGAATCAAACCCAGTGCCTCACATGTGCTAGGTGAGTGCTCTACCACGCAGCTACAGCCCTACCCCTTTATTTTTTATTTTGAGACAGTCTTGCTAAGTTGCTGAGGCCTGCTGCCCTTGAACTTCTAATCCTTCTTTCTCAGCCTCCCTGGTTGCTGGGATTACAGGCCTGGGTCACTGTACTCGTCCTACAGTTGTTTTATGTTTTTTAAAATTTGGACTGGGATTGTAGTTCATGTTAGAACCTTTGCCTAGCATGTGCAAGGTACTGGGTTCAATCCTCAGCACCACACACACAAAAATTATTCTTTGACTTCTGTGTTGTTACTTCTTAAATGTAATATTGATTTCATGTTTTTTTTTTTTTAAATCTTGAGAATCATTGGTACCATTTCATTCTTTTTTGAAAAATTTTTTTTATTTTTTAGTTGTTGTTAGACACAATTCCTTTATTTCACTTATTTATTTTTATGTGGTGCTGAGGATCGAACCCAGGGTCTTGCACGTGTGAGGTGAGTGCTCTACTGCCGAGCCACAACCCTAGCCCCCATTGGTACCATTTCTATTCCAATTGAAAAGAATTTTAAAAATCAGAGTCTTAAATCTATAAAAACATAATTTTGTCTCACTGTGTCCATCAGATCAGGCTCCTGATACACCCTGAAAGGTTGTTAATTTAAACTCAATGGTCTTTTCTTTAGTTTTGTGTATTAATATAGGTTTTTTATTTTTTTTTAAGATGGACAGAATACCTTTATTTATTGTTTATTTTTGTGTGGTGCTGGCGATGGAACCCAGTGCCTCATGCATGCTAGGCAAGTGTTCTACCACTGAGCTACAACCTAGCCCCCTTTATATAGGTTTCATATATCATTGGTACCATTGTTCACCCATAATTATGAATCTGTTTGTTAAGGCTGTTTTGAGGACCACTGAAACAGATGAAAACAAAGTGATAATTGTCCAGAATTTTATATTTCTTTTTTTTTTTTTTTTTT
>NW_025999900.1:40475613-40546072 GCF_001458135.2 Marmota marmota marmota
TCTATTCTGTACCATTGGTCCACCCTCCTGTTTTGGTACCAGTACCATGCTGTTTTTGTTACTATTGCTCTGTAGTATAGTTTGAAGTCTGGTATCGCTATACCGCCTGATTCACACTAAGAATTTTATATTTCTTAAAAGCAAAAGAGGGCTGGGTTCAATCTTCAGTGATAGAGCACTTACCTAGCACATGTGAGGCACTGGGTTCTATCCTCAGCACCACATTAAAAAAAAAAATAAATAAATAAATGAAAATAAAGTTATTAAAAAAAAAAAAGAGATGGGATAGCCATTTTGATTTCAGGATAGTTTTTTTTGGTTTATTCTTATAGTACTAGGAATTGAACCCAGGGGTGATTTGTACTATGCTATATGCCAAGTTCCCCCACCTTTTTTTTTTTTTGTACCAGGGTTTAACCCAGGGTGCCTAACCACTGACTCACTTCCCTGTCCCTTTTTATATTTATATTTTATTTTAAGACAGTAAGTTGCTGAAGCTGTCCTGAAACTTGTGATTTTCCTGCCTGAGCCTCCTGAGTAGCTGGGAATATAGGCTTGTACTACTGTGCCATTTCATATAGTTTATTGTTGTAAGTCATATAGACCAATCTGATACCACATTACTTATGAAAATAAGACATTATTCATTAATGTTTTATTTTCCTTTATCTTGTGTTTCTATTTATATTACCTGTGAATTAGGATAATTACTTGTATGGCATGTAGTTGATATAGAACATAGTCATATTTGAATACGCTTTATTTTTTGGTACTGGGGATAGAACTCGAGGCATTGGACCACTGAGCCACATCCCCAGCCCTATTTTGTATTTTATTTAGAGGCAGGGTCTCACTGAGCTGCTGCTGAAACTGTCTTTGAACTCATGATCCTCCTGTCTGAGACTCCTGAGCCACTGTAATTACAGGCATATGCCACTGGGCCTGGCTAATAGTATTCTTGAGTCACATTGTGCTTTTTTCCTTTTTTTAGGGACCCCAATGATTCCTGTACCAATGAGCATTATGGCTCCTGCTCCAACTGTAAGTATAATTTAAAGAAGGAATGTTGTTGTGATAGTCCTAAAAGGTGCTTTTAAAGCTAAAAATCTTGATATAGTTAGAATAAGTGGTAAACAAATGATGAGATTTCCTATGAATTTTCTACCACTAATTTGAATTAGCTATGCATATGAGAGAGAGAGTGTGTGTGTGTAGAGAAGAGAGACAGACTGTGTTCTAAAACATTCCCTAAATTAATCAATTTTATGATCTATCTTTGTTTCTTTTTAGACTTTTCACATACTGGCTTTTTAGAGATTTAGTACAGTGGCTTTTTGATGATTCCCTCATCTTATCTTGGTCCTGGGTGATGGGAGAATGATCTGACCTTAAAAGGAATGTAGGAATGAATGGGCCCATAAAAATCTAAATGTTGAAAAGTAATTTGTGTAAAGTATCTTTTTACTCTTTCCTCCCTCCTCTGGTGTTTGACCCTTTTTACTCTTATCTATTTTCTCTTCCTTTAATATGTTTTTAAGTTTTATAAGCCTTTCTTCTGCTGAAGTGTTCATTCTTGTGTCTTAAACCCTAATTCTCCATAATAATCAAACCTTCAAAGTATATTAAAGAATGCTGCTGTACTGTAGCAAATAATGAGAATCCTCTTTTATTTAGCTAGAATTTTTCTTTGAATTAATTGGTATAACAGACTTCATTTGGAATTCTGTGAGAGAGACTAGATCTCATTACTTTCAACTGTGTATGTTTTGTTGTTTTTTTTAATCTTTGGGTTTTGAAAAGGGAGGGGAATATTACTCATCTCAAAGGGAAATACATCAGAGAAATTGGAAATCTGCTCTGAGGTAGACCACTGAGACTATTTGGTTCTCAGCCCATGGGAAGTCCAGCTTTTCTTGCATTGGACACCCATAGTTAAACTATTTTAGAAAGTCTCCAAGTGATGTTTACTCTTCCCACTTACATTTCTGGATAGGAAAAGATGGGATTGGGGTTTGGAGGAGCTCCCTCAGTTTGTCAAGTTCTTACTGAGGGTCTGTGGCTGATTTAAGTACAAAGAATAGTTCCTTCCTCTGGAAAGTTGAAAGTTGGGAAAGCAAACTTGGAATTTCAACTTTTAACAAAGGGTAAAGTGTTAGTTTGGAAGAGTGCTATGGAATATTTGAATATTCTGTTACAGGATTAGCAGGGATAAATGGAATTTGCTTTTATATGGATACTAAGAATATTGGATGTGAAAAAGTTTCTGGATTTTATTTAATTTTAAATGATTTATGATGTCTTCAACATTTAAAAAATGTGTCTTAATGACTTTTTATTTGCTTTTTTCAAGTATTTGAAAACAATCTAATGGCAAAAGCTGGTTATGAATAAATTTGGATTAGTGGAGTATGCCATATGCTTTGGGAGCTTCAATGTTAAAGCTTTAATATATGCTATACTCTTACCAGTTTTTAGCATAATGTTACACTAAATGTAATAGGAAATCTAATTATTTTCCAGATCAAATTTATTGCCCTTCTTTATCATAGGTCTTAGTACCCACTGTGTCCATGGTCGGAAAGCATTTGGGAGCAAGGAAGGATCATCCAGGTTTAAAGGCAAAAGAAAATGATGAAAATTGTGGTCCCACTACTACGGTTTTTGTTGGCAACATATCCGAGAAAGCCTCAGACATGCTTATACGACAGCTCCTAGCTGTAAGTTAAACTGTTTACTTTTCATTAAATTTTTATAAATTTTAAAAATCATGATTTTGAATGATTATTTTTCCCTATTTTTGTTTTGAAGAAATTTAAAACTGCAGAAAAGGTGAAAGAATGGTTCAGTAAACCCAAACACATTTTGATAGATTTATTTTGTCTCTACCGTATACGTTCCCCATCCCAAATAATTTGAAGGTGTCATGTGGCATTTCACCTGAGTCTGAAGTGTATCTCCTAAGAGTAAGGACAACCTCCTGCATAATGAGAGTGCCATTGTTATTACACTTAAGAACTGTAATTTGGGTGCAATGTCATTCTTCTCTAGTCCCAGCTACTTGGGAGGCTGAGGCAGGAGGATCACTTGAACACAGGAGTTTGAGAATAGCTTGAGCAACATTATGAAACTATATAAACTATATAAAAATTTAAAGTTGATAAGGTATTGTTAACTAAAATATATCTAATTCATATTTAATCTTTCAGTCATGGCCATAGTAAGTTTTTGGTTTACAATCTGTGATCTATAATTCCTTTAATTGTCAAGCCTCTTTAGACAACTTTTTTGCTTTTCATTTTCTTCTTGCGCTACTGGGGATCAAACCAGGTTCTGGTGCTTGCTAGGCAAGCTCTCTGCAACTTACTAGATCTCCACACCCCCCCTCCCTTTTTTTTTTTCATTTTTATTTTGAGATGGGACTTGTTGTATTGTCCTAGGCTGACCTGGAACTTGTTATCTTCTTGCCTTAGCCTTCCAGTTTC
The DNA here is from genome assembly GCF_001458135.2 of Marmota marmota marmota. Lineage (NCBI taxonomy): Eukaryota > Metazoa > Chordata > Mammalia > Rodentia > Sciuridae > Marmota > Marmota marmota. The sequence goes on from NW_025999900.1 coordinate 40,479,096, forward strand.
CTAGGATTATAGGCATGTGCCACCAGACATGGATATACAGCTTTTAAAAATTTTTTTCAGTTGTACATGGACACAATATCTGTTTTTATTCATTTTTAGTTGGTGCTGAGGATTGAACCTAGTGCCTCATGTGTGTGAGGCAAGCACTCTATCATTGAGCCACAACCCCAGTCCTATATAGCTTTTTAATATGGAATAAATCCCCTGCCTTTTTTACTTGCTTTTTTTTTCTCCCTGAGATCGATATTTTTGAGTCCAGTTCTTTGCAGAATATTTCTCCCAATTTGGATGTCAGCTTGTTTGCTCATAGATTCAAAGTAAGCATTTTTGATAACTGATGCATTCTTCCTAGGATAGAATAGCAAGAGATAAGACATGATGCCCCATTGATCCTGTCTTTGGTGGTGTTGAGTTACTTGGTTAAGGTGGTCAGACCTTTTCCCTGTTAAGGGTACCTTTTCCTCTGGTATCCTAAATAAGTAATCTCTGAGTTTACATTTTGAAACTGAGTCCTTTACCCTACCAGCTATTAAAACAGTGATGATTGAGTCCCTTTGAAGTTTTTATTCCAAATAATTGTAAGTTCTTTATGTTTTGTGAAGTCATTTATTTTCTTCTTTTTTTTTTTTGTTTAAGATAATTCAGTTTGGTGATACATGCAGATTGTTATGAATTATATTGCATGATTTTATAATTAAAAAGAAAGTGTTTACATTCCTTCTTTACCATTTCTTGGGGAAGGTATTTTTAAATCTTTTTGTTTTATAAATAATGTACAGTATAGCCATTTCCATTTTATAAACTGTTTCTTTCATTGGATATTTAGCCAACAACCAACCATTCATAAAACCCAGTTTTGTTGAATTTAATGATTCTAGCTTCAGATTTTTCCCAGAGAAATATAACATTACAGTGAAAACCCTAATTCCCAGTTTTTTCCTCTCTAGAGATTATCAATTATCCTAAACTTTAGGGAGTTAGCATTTGTGTGCATATTTTCTACTTTATTGTATATTACAGATTCATAAATACACATTATTTGTAAGGTTTAATTCTGTATTTTAGTTTTTTTTTTTCACCCAACAACTTTGCTTTTCTCTGCTGTATATCGTTGTATTGTAGAAATATGTCATAAACTATTACTTTTCTATTTAGTCATAAGGATTGTTTCTGTTATATTACTGACAATAGGTCTTTCTAGGTACAAGTGAAAAATTTTCTGTCACATATTCTCTCAGAAGTGAAATTTAAGTATTAGAGCATACTTGAGTTTTCCCGTCATAATTACTCATACCAATTTATACTTAATTGCAACAGTGTCTAAGTTTCCATTCTTGTATATTGTGTTTAAATATACTATGTTTAAATTTTTAACTTTTTAGAATATCTAATAGATTTGAAGTTATCTCATTCCTGTTTTGATTTGTATTTTATTACTGTCTTTATTACTTTTGAAATTATCTGTTGACTTATTATTTTGGTAGATAAAGTGTAGCTTGCATATAGGTCTCAAGTCTCATTCCCCAATTTCCTAATATAGTGACATCATTACAGTGTTATGATGGTTGGTAAATAGTTTGGTAGAACTAAACCTTGTACCATGATTATATTTTTATTGTTCTCTTGGAGTTGTTAATTATGTTATTCTTTTGTTAATAGTTTCTATAAATTTATTAGAAATTTAGAATTCCCCATCATTTCTACTTTGCACCTGCCTTTTTTCTTCAATTGTTAAAATATATCAAGTAATATTAATTTCCCTTCTTTTCTAAAGGCCTTTCTGCCAGACCCCTCTATTTTTGTTTTTGGTTTTTGGGGGGTTTTTTGGTACTGGCTATTGAACCCAGGTGTGCTCTACTACTGAGCTACATCCCCAGCCCTTTTTATTTTTTATTTTGAGATAGGGTCTCGCTACGTTGCCAAGGCTGTCCTCACATTCATGATCCTCCTGCCTCAGCCTTCTGAATAGCTGTGAGTACAGGTGCATGCCACCATGTCTGGGATATCTGTTCATATTTAAAAGTTATGAATTAAAAGAATGTTGTTTGCATAAGATCGGTTTAAAAAATAAGGCTTTTCCCAAACATGGGGTAATTTAGCAAGCAGTCAGAGGATTTGAATGTTGCTATGTGGAGGTCTTTTCTTTGGGGCTGTTTGATTTCTCTAGAAAACTTTCCCATGCCTTCAAATTGACTGCTTATATAGGGTTGGGGGTGAAGTGCTGGGTTCAGCCCCTTTTTAGCCTCATTGTTCATTTTTACTCCCATTTAGATTCACTTGTTTTTCTAGAATGAATTAGTATAATTCTTTGTCCTTATTATCTGCCTCTGTAGACATGAAGATATAGACTTCCTTATTGTGCTAAATGAGTTACCACCCAGTCATTTGCCTTTTTTTTTTTTTTTTAATGAAGTCTGGACAGCTACTCTTTGCCCATCTATTAGAACTTGGGGGTTTCTTCTATCTTTTATATTCCTTGACTATCATTTTAATATTTCCTCTGAAGGAAAATGTGAAAAATATACATATCCTTTCACTTTAACAGGCAGTTAAAGTTACAAATAACATTTTTTTTTAAAACCTTCTGGGTTATGCTTTAATATTTAGAAATAATGTTTGGAAATTTTGTTGACTTTCAATATATAATAATGTCCCATCCTTCACTTACCCATTCCCCTTAGAATTTTGGATTTTTTTTTTTTTTTTAATGAGACAATACTGGGAATTGAACCCATATCTTGCTGTGTTGTAGCATGCATATCTACCACTGAGCTGTACCTCCAGCCCGTGGGATATCTTCAGTCATTTTACAGAAAAAAAATTTTTTTTGTTTACACAGTTAAAATATCACTGTATTTAGTAATTTATGTCCAAGTTACTTTGTAAATCATATTAAGCTTTTTTCTATATCATTATATATAAAATACAGGGGGTTTTGTTTGTTTTTGTGGTGCTGGTGTTCAGACCCAGTGCCTCCCATGTGGTATACAAATGCTGTACTATTGAGCTAAATGCTCAGCCCTGTAATACATAGTTTAATTTATAATTTATTTTAAGTACATGTAACCAGATTAGGCACTTGAATTTTTACATATATATATATTTTTTTGTAAGATAATTTATGGTATAAATCTCTAATATATTAAAAGATAGTGAAGGGAATTTTGTTAAGAAGTATTAATGAAGAATTTATATTTGTCTTAAAATGATTTGTTTTGCATTTTCTACAAATTTATGAAGATTGAGAGAATTTCAACAGACTTATTTGCTGGTATGATCTTATTTATGTTTTTGCTTTTTTTCCCCCCTAGTGAGAATATAATTGTTCTCTTACTTGCATTAAACTTAATTTTTCTTTTTCTTTTAAAGAAATGTGGTTTGGTTTTGAGCTGGAAGAGAGTACAAGGTGCTTCTGGAAAACTTCAAGGTAAGTCATGTTTTCCTTATTTGTTGATTGTTTTTACCTGTTTAAATAAATCACTTTACATCTTTTATTTTCATTGTCTTTTTCATACTAGAATAGTTTCAAATGCAGTTGAAGATAATTAGCTGAGAGTTGAGATTAATGGGTGGAAAAGTGGGACAGCAAGGAGTTAAAAGAGGAAATAATTAAAATTACTCAGGCTTGTTTCTATATTTTATCACATTTTTGGAAACATTACTCAGACATATTAGTTTTTTATACATAAGAGGAATATTTCTGTAGCCAGGCCTGTTTGTGCATACCTGTAATCCCAGTGGCATGGGAGGCTGAAAGGGATGGGAGGATCAGGAGTTCAAAGTCAGCCTCAACAGTGATGATGGCAAGGCACTAAGCAACTCAGTGAGACCCTGTCTCTAAATAAAACAGGTGGTATATATTTTGTATAGGACTGGGGATGTGGCTCAAGGGTTGAATTCTCGAGAGTTCTGTCCCTGGTATCCCCATTTAAAAAAAAAAAAGTTTTTTCTGTGAAAGCAGCATTGTATAATTAAGATGGAAAAATTGCAACTTAGGAAGAGAGTAGAAAAGATGTGACCTGTTATTTTTGAAAACAAAATGTGCTTTTTATATTTGTCTGTGGAAACAGCTAGTGGATAATTTTCTTATTCTTTTTTTTTTTTTTATAATTATTTTTATGTGGTGCTGAGGATCGAGCCCAGTGCCTCACATGTGCTAGGCAAGCATGCTACTGCTTGAGCCACACCCCCAGCCCTAATTTTCTTTCTTTTTTTTTTTTTTGAAAGAGAGATTTCTGTATGGCACAGGGCTGAATTTAATCAGTTGACTTAATGATAGATTTCTTCCTGAAAAGTGGTCAGTTTAAGTTTTTGTAGTTGAGACTGAATTCGTAAATTAATTGGGAATCTTGCCATTTAATACTGCAACTAGATTATAAGCTGTCCTTACTATGAGGCATACTTTCTATGTATTAAAATACATTGCTTAGCCTGCATTGGAAAAGAATGTGCCATTGAGCTTTGTCATAATCCTATTGTATCTTGAAGGTTATTGTTCAGTTCCAGCCTTCTTCAGTGCCCGACGAGTGGGGGACCACACAGGATGGACAGACAAGGCCCAGGGTTGTAAAACGTGGGATTGATGACAACCTTGATGAGATTCCTGATGGTGTGTATAGTTTGTTAGGAGTGGAGTCTATTTTAGTCATCTCTATTGGAACATCATTAGAAAGATAAAAGAAGAAATACTTATTAGGATTATCTGCTATAGCATGCAGAAATCAGCCAATTTCACACATATCTTTGTTATTTAATACTTCTATATCTTTATTTTTAAATTTATAATTCTGGCACAATGATGTACANTTTTTTTTTAAAGAGAGAGAGAGAGAATTTTAATGTTTATTTTTTAGTTTTTGGCAGACACAACATCTTTGTTTGTATGTGGTACTGAGGATCGAACCCGGGCCGCACGCACGCCAGGCAAGCGCGCTACCGCTTGAGCCACATCCCCAGCCCCCTAATTTTCTTATTCTGATGGTGCAGATGCAACCTAGGGCCCTCACCACTGCTAGGCAAGCATTCTACCACTGTGCCACACATTCAGCTCTGAAAATATATCTTCTAAACACTTTGATATGGAAAAATTCGTATGTACATAACATTAGAATAGTGGGATAAATTCCCATTTACTCATCATCCATTGTTAATGTATTGTATTTTGTCAGTACCCTGAACAATTGATTTTCTTTGTATTATTTATTTTATTACTTTTGGTACCAGGGATTGAACACAGGAGTGTTCAGTAACTGAGCCATTCCCATCTGTTTTATCTTTTTTTTTTTTTGGGAGACTAGATCCCATTAAATTCCTGAGGATGACCTTGAACTTATAGGCATGAACTATTGTACCCAGCTGATTCTCTCTCTATCTCTGTCTCTCTCTCTTTTTTTAAAATTTTTCAGTTTTCGGTGGACACAACATCTTTATTTTATTTTTATGTGGTGCTTAAGATCGAACCCAGCACACCGCCAGGCGAGCGCACCATCGCTTGAGCTACATCCCCAGCCCCCTCTCTCTTTTTTTTAATACTTTTATTTTTTTGTACTGGGGATTTAACTCAGGAGCACTTAACTACTGAGCCACATTCCCAGCCCTATTTTATATTTTATTTAGAGATAGGTCTCACTGAATTGTTAAGTGCCTCACCATTGCTGAGGCTGACTTTGAATTAGAGATCCTCCTGTCTCAGGTTTCCAAGCCGCTGGGATTAAGGTGTGTGCCATTGTGCATAACCAATATCTTTATTTATTTATTTTTATGTGGTTCTGAGGATAAAGATAATATTTGAACATAAGGATGGAAGAATATTTAATGTTACTATGTTTAGTATGGATTCATTGTAGTTATTATTAAGTTAAAGTTTAAGTTGGCTTAAGTTATCCCTGCACATTGGATCTCCAGAGGTTTTGTTTTGACTCTCATTGTCTTTGTAGCTTCCTTATTATCTGATGTGACCTGATATTCACAGCAGATTATTCTGATAGATTTTCTGGTCTAGGCTTGGAATCATATATTTCTTTCTTTTTTTTAAAAAATTTTTAGTTTTTTTGGTTATAGATGGACACAATATCTTTATTTACTTTTGTGTGGTGCTGAGGATCGAACTCAGGGCCTCACACCTTCAAGGCAAGCACTCTACGACTCAGCCCCAGCTTCAGCCCTGGAATCACCTATTTCTTTAAGGAGCTTTTAATGAAAAGTTATTTTGAAAATCACAATGTTGAGTAACTCATTATACCTGGTTTGGTTTTTGCTTTTAGGTTTTTTTCAGTGTATACTCATTTAAATTCTGGAATGAAAAATTTTTATTAACCGTCTTCTGATGTTTTTCACACATTGAGAATCTGGAGTTTCAAGAACAATGGAGGCAATAGATTATTCATTTGTCACTAACTTGTTTTTGTCTTACCTCACATTGTATATATAACAGTTCAGACTAAAATAATACTGGTATTATCATCAACATTGTGAATTTTGAAAGTTACCCTTTTTTTGCCAGGCTTTTTGTCCTTAGGTTATATCACTAAAAATGTATGGTTAAATCTGCTGGTTTAATATCGTTAAGAATAGTTCCTCCTTGTGCCATTATGGCATTATTTGTATACATATTTAGAATAATTTGTTTTCAAATTTGGGTTCCCTGGGTTGTTTTAACATCTTTATTTTATTTAAAGACATTAATAGTGCTATTGCCTAGTTATAGAAGGAAATAGATAAATTACATAAAAGGTCAATACTTTTATAATTTTATCCTCTCAGAATTGAAAAGTGCTTTGCTTAGGTTCAACCAGTTTGTTATTGCTTATTTGTTGCTCTTAGGATGTCTGGATAGAATGATTAGTGAAGTAATCAATAATCAGTTTAATCATGAAATTCACTGACATTGCTAATTTTTTTTTAAGAGAGAATTTTTTTAATATTTTATTTTTTTAGTTTTCGGTGGACACATCTTTATTTTTTTATTTTTATGTGGTGCTAAGAATCGAACTCAGCGCCCTGAGCATGCTAGGCGAGCGCACTACCGCTTGAGTCACATCCCCAGCCCAGACATTGCTAAATTTTTTTATCAGAGTGTACAATAAGTACCAGTTTGCTTAATTTGAGTTTTTCTTTTCTCCTTTTTTTTCCCTCCTCTTCTTTTTTCTGTTGGTTTTTGATGTTGCTAAAACCAAAATGATTATGAAAGGGAAATGAAGGACAGAGTATTCATCCTTATATTGGTACATTTGCCTAATCATTTTGATTCTTCATCAATTTTTGTCTTTTATTGATGTATCATTAACTCTTTATACCTAGCTTTTGGATTCTGTGAGTATAAGGAGCCAGAATCTACTCTCCGTGCACTCAGATTATTGCATGATCTGCAGATTGGAGAGAAGAAGTTACTTGTTAAAGTTGATGCAAAGACAAAAGCACAACTGGACGAATGGAAAGCAAAGAAGAAAGCTTCTAATGGGGTATGTTTTCTATAGTGTAAACATTTGTATGTCAGATGCTCTTTCACTGTGAATACTTCCTATTATAGATGAATCTAATATGGGGATTCACAAGATTGTTGTTATTGTGTGTGCTTAGGGCTTAAATATAAGAAGATATTTTATAGTTTATAGTTATTATATGTCTTTTATCTACCCACAGTGGGTGCATGACTGTTGGTTTGCTTATTCCAGGTTGGGATGAAGGTAGTAAGGGAGGCTGGACAAGTTTAACTTGCCAGAGAAAACACTGGTACAGACTATTCCTAACAGAGATAATTCATTAAGGCAGCTTTGTAAGTAAGTACAAAGTATATTTCCGCCTACACAATTATTATTAGTTGCCCTCTACTTTAGAAGTACACAGATTCTAAAATGAATGAAAATAAGTCACTACCTAGTTGGGTTTCTTTATTCAGGTAATCATAAATAAAAGAAATTTTTTGGATGATGTTGTATGTATTATTACCTCCCCTTCTAAAGCAAAGCATATCTGAAACCTGAATACATTACGTGTTTATTCCTTCCTAGTTCCTTTTTGAAATATTAGGTTGAACACATCTTTAAGCAGATCTTTTACTTATTTTTTTTAGCTGTAATTGGACAAAATACCTTTATTTATTTTTATGTGGTGCTGAGGATCAAACGAAGGGCCTTGCGTGTGCTAGGCAAACGCTCTACTGCTAAGCCACGACCCCAGCAGAAGATCTATTACTATCTTCCTCTCAACAAATAAAATGAAATAGGGGCTGGGCATGGTGGTACACAACTTTAATTCCAGCAACTTGGGAAGCTGAGAGGAGGATCGAGAGTTCAAAGCCAGCCTCAACAAAAATAAGATGCTAAGCTATTCAGTGAAATCCTTTCTGTTTTATTTTGTATTTACAAAATAGGGGTGGAGACTGTTGTGGTTATGGCTCAGAGGTAGTGTGCTTGCCTAGCATGTGTGAGGCATTGGGTTCTATCCTCAGCACCACATTAAGTAAAATAAATACATTGTGTCCACCTATGATTAAAAAATGAATATTTAGAAAAAAATAGGTTTTGGGATGTGGCTCAGCTTCAAGTGCCCCCAGGCTTAATTCTCGTTTCACTGCCCACCCCCAAAAAATAAAACCTTAAGTAGCCCTTTGATTTCACTTTCTCATTACCTTTCAAGATAAAAATTTCTTTCTTGTTTTCTCTCCATTTTTTTTTAGTTGTTAATGGACCTTTCCATTTTAAAAACATTTTACGTTTTTTTTTAAGTTGCCGATGGGCCTTCATTCATTCATTCATTCATTTTTTTATATGTGGTGCTGAGAATTGAATCTAGTGCGTAACACTCACACATACCAGGCAAGTACTCTACCACTGAGTTACTACCTTATATGTTCTTTCCACTGAGCTACTACCTTATATATTATTTTACTTAAAAAAAAAAAAAAAGAAATTGAAGCAAATTATAAAACATAAATTAAATATCAACCATTTCCTTCAGTGTAAGTAATTGTTGAAACATGCAAGAGAAAAGTATCAGATTACATGTAGAAGGAAACCAGTTCACACCTTAGCAGATTTGTCAACCCAAGACTGTCAAAGCTAGGACGTCCTGGAACAGTATATATCAAGCTCTGAAAGAAAATGGGTGTCAACCAAGAATCTTAAAAAAACCTTCCATGATCAACACAAGTTAAAAGAATTTATAGCTAGGAAGCCTGCACTACAGAACATTCTCAGCAAAATATTCCATGAGGAGAAAATGGAAATAAAAAATGATGAAAATCACCAAAAGGAGGAAAAGCCAATCAAAGGAGACAACAAAATCAAATTAAAAACCAAAACGACAGGAATACAAATCATATCAATAATAACCCGGAATGTTAATGGCATATACCTGTCAATTGAACGACATAGACTGGCAGATGGGACATAAAAAAAATAGACCCAGCAATATGCTATCTTCAAGAAACTCCTAGGCAAAAAGATGCAGACTGAAGGTGAAAGGATGAAAAGAACATATCACATGCAGGGACTACACAAATAATCAGACAAAGTGGACTTCAAAGTTAGAAGATATAAAAAAGGGGCCTTTTGTACTGCTTAAGGGAATCATACATCAAGAAGACACACCAATCGTAAATATTTATGCCCCAAACAGTGGAGCATCTATGTACATCAAACAAAGCCTTCTCAATTTCAAGAATCAAATAGACAACAACATAGTAATTAATAGTAGGTGACTTTTAACACACTTCTCACCACTGGATAGATCTTCCAAAGAAAAACTAAACAGAGAGTCATCACAATACCAGACCTTGAAGTATACTACCGATTTACAGTCACAAAACCATGATATTGACCTCAAAATAGACATGTAGACTAATGGTACAAAATAGAAGACACAGAGACAGTTCCTTCATGCTAGACAAAGGCGCCAAAAACATACATTGGAAGAAAAAAAGCCTCTTTAACAAATGGAGCTGGGAAAACTGGAAATCCACATGTACCAAAATGAAAATAAACCCCTATGTCTCACCATGCAGAAAACTCAAAAATTGAGGCAGTAGATCAGACATCTTGTGCCTAATAGAAGAAAAGGTAGATCCAAGTTTTCATCATGTTGGCTTAGGAACTAATTTCCCTTAACACAACCCTTAAAGCATCAGAAATAAAATCAAAAATCAATAAATGGGATGGATTCAAAGTAAAAAGCTGCTTCTCTGAAAAGGAAATAGTGAATAACATGAAGAGAGAGCCTGCAGAATGGGAAAATCTACCATACACACACTAAAGAACTCAGAAAAATTAACAGCAAAAAAACAAATAACCCAATCAATTATCGGGCAAAGGAAGTAAAGATATCATTCACAGAGAATGTATACATTGGTCAACGAAAAAATGTTCAACATCTTTAGCAGTTAGAGAAATGTAAGTCAAAACTAAAATTTTATCTCACTCCAGTCAGAATGGTAGAAAGGATAGGTGAAACAGTTCAGTGGTGTTTCCTATGTTTAGAATTCTGTACCACTCCAAAATTAAAAAACTGCAAAAGAACGATTTTCTTAGATAATATTGAATTAAAACAGATGTTGTTTATGGATTTTATTTTTCCAAACATTAATTGTATACTTTTGAATGTAGATTGCATATTGCCTTGTTATGTTTTGCTCAAACATAAGTTTATTCAATAATTTAGGATGTGAGGAAAAAGTTGAACAATCTTATGTAATATAAATTTTTTTTCAAATAACCTTAGCAAATATAGCTGTATAGTGGAGTACTTACTATATATTTGCCACAAGTTTAAAGAGAAAATATGAGTGGATGCTTATTCTTTGTCCTTAATTATTGATTATTTGAAGGGATTTAGATAGCAGTCACTTACATAATGATAGGGAACCTTGTGTTACTGAATTCAGGCTGTTTAATCAGACTTTGGGGCATAAGAGAGAAAACCACTAGTAGTTCTCACTGTACATATTTAACCCAGGCCCTTGCACATGTTAGTGATATATACCATTCCACTGAGTTCCATCCCTAGCCTAATTCTATAGTTTCTGTTTTTTTTTTTTTTTGGTGCTAGGGATTGAGCCCAGGACCTTGTGCGTGTGAGGCATGCACTCTACCAACTGAACTATATCCCCAGCCCCCAGCCTAGTTCTTTAGTTCTCGTTGACTGAAAATAAATATGAGTTTGGAAGAGCAAGATATTTTTTCTGACCTGGAATTTTAAGGGGATTTATGTACTTATGTAAGATGTCTTGTCATTACAGTTTGAAAATTTTTGTTTAGATTTGTTGTAGGTGCAATGTCTTTTCCTCCATTCCATGTTATTTATGTATGTATGTGTATGTTCGACTGAGGTTCAGAGGCACTTTATCACTGAACTACTTCCCCATCTCCTATTAACGCAGGATCTTACTGCATTATTCAGACTGTTACCATCCTTGGCATCCTTCTGCCTCAGCCTCCCAAGTTGTTGGGATTACAGTTACATGCCCCTATGACTCACTTTTCTTTCAATTTCTTATTGGCATTTAGTAAAGGTAATTTAAGCTACCCATGCTTTTCTGTTTAGTCTATGTCCTGGTGCTTTCTGGATATCCAACAATAAAAGCATAGGAGTAGGTATCTACTTGACATTCAGAATTTGTGGTTGTTAACTACACATTCAAGAATGAGTTCTGGCAATATTTTGAGAGAGCCAAGTGTATTACCTTCTAGTAGAGGAGAGATGCTCTAGAATATCTTCACATCTTTGCCTAGAAATTAGTTGGGTTGAGTTAACATTTTTCAGATCTGTGCATTTCCCTAAGTTTGCAAAGATGTTCTTATTTCAGGCAGTAAAAGTCAGTGACAAAAGAGTTAGACTTGGCCAGGGGTGGTGGTGAACACCTGTAATCCCAGCTACTCAGGTGGCTGAGGCAGGAGGATCGGGAGTTCAAAGCCTGTCTCAGCAAAAGCAAGGTGCTAAGCAACTCAGTGAGACCTTGTCTTTAAATAAAACATAAAATAAGGCTGGGGATGTGGCTCAGTGGCTGAGTGCCCCTGAGTTCATTCCCCAGTACCCTGCTCCCCCGCTGGAAAAAAAGTAAGACTTGAAGAGCTTTTTGATACTTCCCATTCCTTTTAAAAATGTCGAAAAGGTGGTTCATGTAAACATTCTAGATAATCAGTTAATCTGTATCTACTGTTAAACTATTCACTTGTTTGCACTCCAGTCTTTTTATTTTTTATTAAAGAAAAAATTTTTTTTTTAAATTTGTGGTTGACACAATACCTTCATTTACTTATTTATTTTTTATATGGTGCTAAGGATCTAACATAGGGCCTTGCACGTGCTAGGCGAGCACTCTACTGCTGATTCACAATCCCAGCCCCATTTATTTTATTTTTTGGTTCTGGAGATTGAACTCTGGGACACTTTAGTATTGAGCTACATCCTCAACACCCCTGGTCTTTTATTTTTGTTCAGTCATTTGTTTGTTTATTTTGGTACTTAGGATTGAACCCAAAGGCATTTCATGTATCTTCTCCACGTTTTTTAAAAATTTGAGATAGTATCTGGGCCTTGATTAATTGCTGAGGCTGCCCTTGCATTTGGCGATCCTTCTGCCTCAGTGTCCTGAGACGCTTGGATTGTGGAGTCTTACTTTTTTACTTTGAGACATTGTCTAAGTTTCTGAGCTTGGCCACAGATTTATAATCCTTCAGTCTCTATCTCCAGAGTCTCTTCAATTACAGGCATGTGCCACATTCCCTCTTTATTTTTACTCAGTATGCTTTTCTAATTGGTGGAATAGAAGACGGAAGTGGAAGTCAGGAAATCATTTATGATTTAGATTGTACAATTAGAGCTGTAGGTTGAACTTGCCAGTCTTTGGAATGGTCTCTGTAACCAAAAATAACTTCACCTTTTTATAAAAGTGTTAATTTATTTTTGTTTTTCTCACATTAATATCAGTTTAGACATTAGGCTAATAATCTGTCCTACGTGTGTCAATTGAGGGATGATTAGCCTTTTCAGTGTTGAATAATTTAGTGTATTCGAAATGGCTGTTTTGTAATTTGGGTGAAATAGCCAAATATTTGAATTTTGTTTTTTAACAGTGGGGTAATACTCAATGTAGGGAATAAATATTTTTGTATGAACAGGCCTTTTGATTTATAATGGCACTTTTATTCCTGTATTTAGAAAGGTGTGGAGACTACTCAAACCAGAATGTAGAGAATATGCCAACAATATATGTGTTGCTTTCCTTTTTTTGTTGTTAAATACAATTGTGTGTTTTTTTATTTTTTTTTTAGTTGTAGTTGGACACAATATTTTTATGTGGTTCTGAGAATCTAATCCATTGCCTCAAGGTGGGAGGCAGGCACAGTACCACTGAGCTACAGCCTCCGCACTGGATTGTTTTCTAATTTACTGTATTTTGAGAATTTAGGTCTGAAAAGATAACAAGCTTTTATTAGAAATGGCCATGTGTGTCTCAAGACAGAAGGTTTTAGTTCCAGTTCATTTGAGGATTTACTTTCACATAAAACCACTGGAGAAACAGGGCAAGAAGTGTTTTTAGTGATAGGTATGTAAGTTGAAGAGATATTTAAAATAAACACATTACCACTGTTTCAGTTTACTTAATTGTTGGTAAATTATAATCGTTTAATTTGTAGTCATATGTAAAGCATCTTCATCAAAGATGCCAAGTTGAAAGTGGGCTATAAGAAGATTGGATGTAGGAGCTGGGCATATAGCTCAGTTGGTTTGAATGCTTGCCTTGCACGCATAATGCCCCTGCAGCGCGCGCACACACACACACACAAAGATTGGATGTAGAGGCAGGTTTGAGAAAGGAAGAAACTTACTGAGGGTGTGCACTTTTATTAAAACACATGATACGTTATATTGAACTTGTCTGTGTCATAACCCAATTCTTACCTATAATGGTAGATAAATAAGGGTAAAATTATCTTTAACTTTATTCAGGCTTACTGTATTTTTTACATAATATGATCTGAATGATAATTTGTTTGACCAATTGATAAATAAATGCTCACTGAATATCTATTTGCAATAGCTATAAGAATACTGGCAATGGAGTGGAAGGTTATATTGTTAAGTAATTACAAGGTGGGAAACTGGCCTTCAGTAGAGTTGCAAGTATTGTGATGAAGAGCCAGGTATGCGTGCAAAAGAGAATGGTTCTGTTATGTATGTGAAAGATTGCATGGTATATGGTAACCAAGTAAATTGATAAATCCATAAGGATATGTTTTAATTATGAGAAAGTTTGTTTACATATGTTCTTTTATGTTTGCCTTTGCCGATTTTTAAGAATTTTATCCCTTCACATGTTTTGAGTAGAGAAAGGAGAAATTGGAAATTATCGAAAGTTTTAAGGTCAGCCTATATATTGAAGTTTTAGTGGATTAGGTCCTTAACGAGAGAACTTAAGATATACCAAGAATAGTAGTATACTAGAAGACTAATTTTTCCCCCACAGAAACAGAGTTAACAATCAGACTTTTTGTTTTAAATAGCTATGAATAGAATCTAACAAATAATCAGTTTATTACTTATGAGAAACATTACATGAATTGTTAATTTTTAGATGCACCTGAAAGTCATGTGGAAGACTTTAGTTTTTAAACTTGATTCTTTAGTGTATATAGTTACTCTAGGTGGCATTTCCTGCTTTAGAAAAATTATAGTGGAACACGAGGAAGAAGCCATCATTTTAATTTATAGTTTCATGTGTGCATTTTGGTGTATATTGTTATTCATTGTTTTTGTTTAACTTTTCATGTTTTTTCTGATTTGACATTGTAGCTATTAGTAAAACCAACTTTGTTTAATAGAACTGTGGAGATGTTTTGAAGAAATCATAACTTGTTAGCCCTTAGGATGATTATCATTTTTTGTTTCATGTGAATTTTTTTTATTTCTCAAGAACGCCAGGCCTGAAACTGTCACTAATGATGATGAAGAAGCCTTAGATGAAGAAACCAAGAGAAGAGATCAGATGATTAAAGGGGCCATTGAAGTTTTAATACGTGAATATTCCAGTGAGCTAAATGCCCCATCACAGGAGTCTGATTCTCACCCAAGGAAGAAGAAGAAGGAAAAGAAGGAGGACGTATGTGTCCAGACAGCTTGTAGTCATTTCTACAATTTATGTTTTTATAATATCACTTGTTATACTTTGTGTTTTTTTTAAAACATTTTTTAGTTGTAGATGGATACAACATCTTTATTATTTTTATGTGGATGCTGAGGATGTGAGGCAAGCGCTCTACCACTGAGCTACAACCCTCGCCCCTTATACTTTGTATTTTAACTTGTGAGAGCAAATGAAATAACAATTTCCAAGTTAAAAGAGATTATGAGGCTTGCTCATACTAATTTATTTTGAGTAAACTTGGAGAAATTATGGACAGTGTTCTTTAAAAATACTGGAAGTATTTTATATGTGTTGTTTGTATATACCACGAAAAGTAACATAAAAGGTATGTACTATGATCAGTTCTCAAGGGATGTTGACAGTTCATATTATTTTGGATTTCAATGCTTTCTTTGGCCATCTCTCTTTTTTTTCTTTTTTCCTTCAATATTGTGGATTAAACTCAGGGTCACTTTGCCACTGAGTGATTATTTGCAGGCCATTTTATTTTCATGTACCAGGGATTGAACCCAGAGGTACTCAATCACTGAGCAACGTCCCTAGTCCCTTTTTTAAATTTTATTTAGAGAGAGGGTCTCTAAATAGCCTCTTTATTTAGAGATAGGGCCTGGCTTCTAAACAGAGTCTCTGAATAGCCTCCCAAGTTGCTGGAATTACATGCATAAGCCACTGTGCCTGACCTTTTTGTTCTTGGCCAGATATGTTTTTATTACTCAGAATCTTCTTCGTTTGTTCATTAAAACCTGTCCAATTTGCGTAGTACATTTTGTTGGGAATGGTAATTATAGGATAGTTGAAGTCTATAGAATTTTTTCTTCTTTGCCGATTAATGGGAAAGGAGAAGTTTATTTTAGGCCATATTTGCTATGGGTTTGAGGCCCGAATCATCCCAAAAGGCAGGATTTATAGTAAATTTTTATTGTATGAGTGTTTCCTGTATTGTAGTGTTTCTTATACCTTACCGGAAACCAGAGAATGAGTTTCTGCTACTATAATACCTGTCTTTTTCTTTTTTTTTCTGGTATACTCTGGATAGAATCCAGGGGTACATTACCACTAATACATCCCCATTTATTTTCATTTTTTATTATTTTAGACAGAGTCTTATTATAGTCTGCCCTTGAACTTGAGATCCTCCTGATTTATCCTCCCAAGCAGCTGAGATTACAGGTGTATAGCACCATATCCAATTTATAAACCCCTTCTTGTTCAATATTTTGTGGATGTTGGAAGACAGGTGGTAGGTGCTAGGGATTTAAAGAGAATGAAATTGTTTTTACTCTGAAGTAAAATGAAATGAAGAAAATATCCAAGTACTATATTATTCATAGTCTAACTGTATTGCGCATTCAGTTGCCCAAGTGGTGTGAACATTATTTTTTAAAAATCTTTGTGGATTTTTTCGCAGATTTTCCGCAGATTTCCAGTGGCCCCACTGATCCCTTATCCACTCATCACCAAGGTTTGTTTAAATCTTATGCTTGACAATACTTGTGTTTACTGCTAATTGCCTGATTTGATTTCTGTCAGATTTCATTATTTAACTTTAAAATGGTAGATTTGTTAGTATAGGTATTTTTGTTTATTTATATTTTGTTAAGACTTGTACAATATGTCTAACATTTAAGTTTTTCTATTGATGTGGGTTTTTCTTTATTCATTACCTCCTGTTCCCCTTGTTTTTTAGGAGGATATAAATGCCATAGAAATGGAAGAAGACAAAAGAGACCTGATATCGAGAGAGATCAGCAAATTCAGAGACACACACAAGGTAGTATTCTTGTTTTTTCACTTGATTTCAATCTAGACTTTTTACAGAATCCAAAGCAAACAGACAAGAAAATCAACCTTACATTAGAATATATTTTTAAATGTTTTTTTGTAGGTTTAATTGATACTTAGGTAAAAACAAAGAAAAACAAGACTAGTATCATATTAAAGTGGTCCTTGACATACTGTGCTTAGTTTTTTCAGTTACTGACTACAGTCATTTCACTTTAATATGAATAAAAGTTAATTTTTAGATTTCAACATAAACATCAAGGTCAGATTTAAATTAGTTTCAAGGGGACATTAGGATAACATACATATAGTGTAGTATATTTCTGGGGACAGTGTAACTTAATTTTAGGAAAACCTTTTCTTTAGAGCTGAGATTAAAATTTAAGATTTATATTTGTTTAGATTTTAGTTGAGTGGGGGAGATTTTTAAAAGTAGGTCAGTGGTTACCAGACTTACCAAATTTTAGATGCATGGAAGAACTGTAAATTCCCATAAAGCTAATCTATTCATTGACCCCCACCATTATGATAGAGATCATATGGTGACTAATGCAAGATGAAACTCTCAGCTTGGAAAGTAACAAGGAATAGGATGTAAGTATGAGCTTCTGTTTTTTATTATATTTATGGATGCCCCCTCAGAAAAATATGCAAAGGGGTAACTGGCTTGGAAATGGGTATTTGTGTCTAGTAAATCCCACTCACGAGTTTTGCCTATTTAAAGCTTCTCTCAATGACAGTGCATCTGGGAGTGTTCGCTGGTGTTAAAGGTGATGCTTATGGATGGTGAAATGCAAAACTGCATGAAATGTATTTTGAAGGTAGAGGTAATAGGATGTTACTGGTTATTGCTCATAGTCTGAGAGATCTTTAACTCAGTGAAATGTTAAGTGTTCATTGTGTCTCTGTTCAATTTGATTTTTTGTTTTCTCATTGCTTTCCATATCCCATGTTGACAATGAATGCCAGTGAATCAGTGTTGCTGAACACTTAATGTCTAGAGGCCCAGCCATAGCCCACCTACACAGTGCTTTTTCAGGAATTTAATGTGTCTGAAAGCACACGTGCAATTCTCCCAAAATCTGAGTCAAATGGTGATCTGTTGGAGTTCATTTTATAGGAATACTTTTGTTTAGGTTCAATACTCAAATTTAGGGCTGAGTAAGCTTAAAAATGGTATATAGTTGTGTGTGTGGTTTACCCCCCCTTTTTGTTTTTATTTATTTGTCAAACCTTGTTGTGCTATTAGTAAATTATGAGGAAACCATGTTTGAAAAAAAATTCAAAAGATAATTGCTTCATAATTTAAGAACCTTCAGGCATTTCATTGCCTTACTATTATTTTAATGGGCTGAATGTTTTGAATTTCCAAAATGCTTTAAATATTAAAAAATGAAAACAAAACAAAAATAGTTCTCATTGGGTGGTGTGATTAAAGAGGGTATTTGAAATTCTAGTAACAAGAAATGAGCTCAGTGAACCTTTGCATGTTTTGATGTGAGTTTATTAAATAACCACGGACTGTCAGGGTATCAGCGTGGCAGGGGGCGTCCATTTACAGCACGGATGAGTCTGAAGAGAGAATAAGGTAAGATTTTTGATTTTTAAAAATCTATCCTTTCCTTTTTTCTTTTACTATCTTACATTTTTTAGACACGCCCCATTTCTTCTTTCTCCAGTCTCTAAAAATATACATATATATGCTATATATATATGTCTAAATATATCTCCTTGTGTGCACATACATACACACATATATAGCATATATAAATAAGTAACTTTTTAGAAAAACATTTAGTATGGAGTAGAACCTCATTTTCATTTATATAGAACCAAATTTTTGAAATGAGTTTTGAAACATGTAATAGAATAAATAACATAGTGAATGAGCAAGAGTACAGAATTGAGGAATTGTACAGTAGAAATTAATATTGGAACAGCTAAAAAAATCTGTAAGTATCTACAATCTCAGAAATAAATTTCTTATAAGTGTATGACATTGAGGTAAGTTTTAAGTAGTCTAGCCTCATTTTATAGTATAAGTTTCTATCTTTCATTAGAAGTGTTTCAGAAGTGAGATTTTTGACCCCTTAATAGTTTTCAGTTTCTGTTTTCTACCATTTCTTATCTCTTCCCTTTGTAGTTTCAATGTATTCAGTACTGGCTCTGCCTTCACTCTGCTTTGATTTAGACGGGCATGGTAGCTGAATATATTGATGTCTCATACATTAGCTTTTCTTTCATAATCCTCTATCAGTTCTCTGATCCATGAGAAGAGGAAAAAGAGTATCTCACAGGTAAGACTGCTTTTAAAGTTGTTTTAAATGCTTTACATGACTGAGAAAAGAAAAATGGACATTTTATTGTTGCAGTTTAAATTTCATTTTGGTGAAACTAAACATGGAACCAAAGGGATAAATGTGTTTTGGTTTTGTTTTGTTTTACCTGTTTGGTTTTTCTTTTTCTTTTCTTCTGAGTTTATATAGAAACCTTGTGGTACACGGGTTATATTTCAGGGTACGAACTTGGTCTGACTTTGTTATTTGGTTTATTTGTGAACGATGTACTTGCTCTTCCTCCCAGAAACATAGCTTGTAGGCAAGGTTAATCCAGTGTTGGCGATCCATGTCCTAGCACAACATCTGTAAGTTAATACACAATCATTCCTTCCAGGATGGATTTATCATTGTAAATATATTTTTATTGTCTTACAGGCATAATGGCATAAATATATTGCTTTTACATGTATTAACTGAAAATATTACAATAATGTACATTTTTGCTTGAAGTGAGTGATTTTCAAAGTTTTCGTATTTGGTGGGCTGTCCATCTTGTAATGGTGGGAGTAAATATTTCCATAGATAAGAAGGCAGATCTTGGCTGAATTCAGGTCATGTTTCTTTTGGCGGGTGGGCAAAGAAGAAGGCAGAATACTGGTTACATAACAGTGACTTCACTCTTTTCTGCCTTCTCTTTAAAGTCCTCAACCCTTAACCTTTAAGTAATGGAAAAATCTTTTTTTATGATTAGTATTACTGATTTACAGAGATTCATAATGGGCAGAATTCAGTTTTAGTCAAGTGATTGTATTTCTAGAAATTATGAAGAACCACCACATTCCTCATTGTCATTTTAGTATTAATCATTGAGTGGACAGCCACACTTGACACAATCTCCCAGCATCCAAGATTGGAGATTCCTGGTCTGTGTAGAGTATATGGTTTTGCACGAAAAAGTAGTCTTGTGATTGTTTCAGTTTAATTTGTCAAGTAAAACCACAGATATTTAATATTAAAGTACCAGTGGTTTGATGTTTTGTTCCTAATAATGGGCATTGCGCCGGGAAAAACCTGAATACTGAAGCTGCAGAGTTAACTCTAAAAGTACTTTTATTGGTTTCTAGAAACTGGAAGAAGAGAAAGGCAAAAAGGAAAAAGAAAGACAGGAAATTGAGAAAGAACGGAGAGAAAGAGAGAGGGAGCGTGAAAGGGAACGAGAAAGGCGAGAACGGGAACGAGAAAGGGAAAGAGAACGTGAACGAGAAAAGGAGAAAGAACGGGAGCGGGAACGAGAACGGGATAGGGACCGTGACCGGACAAAGGAGCGAGATCGTGATCGGGATCGAGAGAGAGATCGGGACCGGGATCGGGAAAGGAGCTCAGATCGTAATAAAGATCGGAGTCGATCAAGGTAAGTCCTTATGGAACTAATTATGGTTGGTGGATTTGGTTGAACTAAGATTAGTCCTCCCTGTTACCATTTGCATTTATGAATTGAGGGAACTTTCCTAGCTAGGAAACATTCTTGGTTTTCTACACAGATGGATAACATTGGTGAAATTAATAATTTCAGCTGTGTAGTTAACTTCTCCATGAAGCCTGTTTTTATGGACCTCTAGAATGTACAAGCTATTTACTATTTTCTGGGTAGACATAAGTAGTTATCTTTTCTGCGGGCAGTTTTTCTAGGAGACCTTTCATTGAAGTTCTGTATATTGAAAAGTATGCTGTAGCCTTACTCCATTTAGCCCTGGTGTGTGTGTTTATTTGTATCCCCTAAGACTGCTACAGGTTAGCTTTTGGCTCCTAGTAATTTCACCTTTTTTGGACTGGTTGTTTTTCATTTAAAATTGTGTTGTAATTTGATTTCATTTGAAAAGTCATTTCATTCTTTATAGGAATTAGGGCAGAAGCAAACAAATGAAGCAAAGAGATAATGGGAGGAGGGAAGAAAAGTCACATTCTGTTTCACCCTAGTTTTGAAATACACATTACTTTCGCAGTTTTTTACTTGATTGTAGATGGAAGGAGGTACACTTTGATAGTTTCAATATGGGCTCACAGTCTGTACTTGACATTAAATTCCCTCCTTTCCTTCCTTCTTCAATATAGCTGTTATGGAGAATTTAACGTGAAAAATCAAAGTATTGTTTTACAAACTTTTATGGCAGATATGTACATATCACTGGCATCATTCTACATATTTTATGTTATTTTTGTCATTTAGGATTTTATGGTTGACATTTTAAAATGCTTATATGTCAATATTTATACTTTTTGTCCAGGCAATGTGGCAAAGTTCTCTTCATGTTTGTCAGTACCATATTACTTGAGCACTAGTTAGGTAAATTGACTGTTCATATGTTCATTGTGTTTTCTTTGGGATTGAACAATGTCTTTTTTTTCCCTATTATATACTATATTATATGATGTAATATGTATATAATATGTAATATCTCTTAATTTTTTAATCTTTTTTTTTAAGAACAACTTACAGCATTTTTCCTTTGACTCAAAGAATAACTTGATCTTATTTATTTATTTATTTATTTTGAGAGAGAGAGAGAGAGAGAGAGAGAGAGAGAGAGAGAGAGAATTTATTAGTATTTATTTTTTAGTTCTCGGCGGACACAACGTCTTTGTATGACGAGGATCGAACCCGGGCCGCACGCATGCCAGGCAAGCGCGCTACGGCTTGAGCCACATCCCCAGCCCCAAATTTTTTAATCTTTTTAAATCTCGGTTTTATGTATTTGTTTTCTGGCATACAAAGAAGCATTAATTTTCACTGTAGACTGCATTTCACAATTTGGGGCTGCAATTTGTCATTCTTTGCTCTGCCCCTTTTCCTTTGCTTTCCTGATTTTTTTTTTTCCATACCACATTTTTCACCCTCAGCGCCTAGTGTGTCTTTCCAAAGAGTATAGAGAAGTTTAAAATTCTGAGAAAAACAAATGATAAATTCTGGATTGAGAATTTGTATGTTGGTATATATAATATATATGTTGTTCTTGGTCCTTAAAAGAAAAGTTAAATTAGTCTCACAGAGTTTTAAAAAATCTTTCCTTTATATAGAGAAAAGAGCAGAGATCGTGAAAGGGAACGAGAACGGGAAAGAGAGAGAGAGCGAGAACGGGAGAGAGAGCGAGAACGGGAGCGTGAGAGAGAGCGAGAAAGAGAACGGGAGCGGGAAAGAGAGAAAGACAAAAAACGAGACCGAGAAGAGGATGAGGAAGATGCTTATGAAAGAAGAAAACTTGAAAGAAAACTCAGAGAGAAAGAAGCTGCTTATCAAGAGGTAAATTAAGGAAGTGTTTTCATTAGTGCGCACGCACGCGTGTGCGTGTGTATGTGTGTGTATGATATTGGGGTTCAAACATGGAGCCTCATGCATGCTGGGCAAGTGTTAAACCACTGAGCTACATCTCTAGCACTGTTTGAATTTTATTTTGAGACAGGTTCTTTCCCATGCTAGACTTGAACTTGTAAGTATCCTGCCTTAGGTTCCTGATTATCTGGGATTCTACATGTGCACACACACGCGCACACACACACCCTTTAATATCATTTGTGCAAGTTTAATACATTTTTACAAATAACCTTTTGTACTTCTGTTTTTTAAAAAAAATATATGTGTTTTAGTTGTATTTTATTTATTTTTATGTAGTGCTGATATTCGAACCAGCACGTGCTAGGTGAGTGATGTACTGTTGAGCCACAACCACAGCCCCTGTTCTTCTGTTTTTAAAGCATGTTAATTTTGGGGGGCAGGGGGAATCTGTATATGAGGCAAGCAGTTTACCAGCTGAGCTATATTCCCCGTCTCTGTGTTATATTTTGTATGTTAGTTATTGTGGAATCCTTTGTATAAATTTTTAAGGCTTGAAAATTTCTTTTTTAGCGTCTTAAGAATTGGGAAATTAGAGAACGGAAGAAAACCCGGGAATATGAGAAGGAGGCTGAAAGAGAAGAAGAAAGAAGAAGAGAAATGGTAAGATTCCAGGTTAAAAATAAGTGATTTTGGTCTTACAGTTGTAGCTCAGTAGTAGGGCACTTGACGAGCACGTATGAGACAGTGGGTTTGATTGTCCGTACCACATAAAAATAAATAAGCAATAAAATAAAGTTATAAGAAATACAAGAATATTTTTAAATAAATTGTTTTTAGGTAAAAACCAGATTGATTCTTACTGTTAACTAGAACTAACTTTATAATCATATTAATTTCATAGTTCATAGATAATTTTTGTGTATTTCAAGCCATCTTGACATATTTTCGGTATGCAGATCTTTTGTTTTAAGTTTTTGCTGCCCATAAAATTATATAAGCATAATATTTAAATAAATTTATCATAATATATAAACAGTGTTTCTAGAACATGTTTTGGTTAAGAATCCACAAAATTATTGAGTTGGCGTAGTTGGCTAAAGCAAATAATTTAAAAAGACTTGTTTTAATAAATCAAAAGTAATGTTTTTCTGTATAACATGTTGTTCCTTAGCTCAACCATATTATTCTTTAACAACAACATGAACTTAAAATGAATTTTGCCATTTGTATTTACACTATTCATAAGCTAATAGTAAAGCAATTGGCATAGTTATTAAGTAAACTGATGAAGAGATTATTTTATCATAGTATTTGCTTTAGTGGTATGTTCCATGTGTTCTGTCTTTGCCAGAATATGGAATTTTCTTTATCTCCAGTTTGGAGATTATTCATCCAAAACTTCACTGGAGTTAGGAATCTTCTCCAAATAGCTTTTAACCTTGAAACATAGAGGGATTTTTTTTGTAAGTAACCTGAAGGGTGCATGCAGCAAGTACATAGATATTATGGCTTTTCCAGATGTTAGATCCAGTGTTAGACATATTCATTTAAATTTTTAAAAATTAGATTAAAAATTATAAAAGGCAGGCTGGGGTTGTACCTTAGGGGTACAGCACTTGCCTAGCATTGTTAAGTACTGGGTGCTATCCTCATAACCATAAATATAAATAAGTAAAATAAAGTATTGTGCGAACCGCAACTAAAAATATTAAAAAAAAAAAATTAAAAGGCTGTAAATCTAGGACCATGATAGTGTGTGTGTGTTCCTGGGTTCAATCCCTATTACTGCAACAAAGGCTTTAAAACTCCTGTTTCAGAATTTCTTTTTCATTCTTAAGATTAGAAACTAGGAAGAGAATAATATATGAGAGAGAATTAATTAGGGGAAGAAATGCAATCAACAGCATTGTAATGGTTCTTGCAATTCTTGTAATGATTCTTATCCTTACATGGTAATCTGAAGCTTTTCTATAGAGAAAACATTGTATGTGAATTAGTTGTAAAAAAAAAAAAAAAGAATTAGTTGTATTTATGAGTTAAGAAAATCCAGTTACATAAGCAGTTACTTGCTCATGTTCTTGTTTCACCCCCATCATCTTATGAGTAGTAAGCTGTGTTTATATTTCAGTGTTAACCTGATGGGCCTTCCTATGTACCCATACCTCAATAATTAAAGACATATGTAAACCCTCTCAATTACTGTTGCCAGCATACTAACTCTTTTAATTCATTTGACAAATTTGAGTGTATTCCACCTTGTGTCTTAAGTACTGGGCATATAAGAATTACTAATTATCCTAATTTTGAAATGAGTATCCTTATTGAATAAAGCAATTATTGTAAGGGGCATGTTTTGGGTGTGTTTAAGATGCCTTCACAATATTTTAGAAGCACAGAAAGAATACTATTTTCTGCTTTCAAGGAGGGCTTTTCATGTATATTGTTATATTGTGGAAATTTGCACTAGATGAAATGTGTCAAACCATTGTCTGCTTTGTATATAGACATGAGTTTTTTATTTAATAGTTACTATAGATAATATATAAATGGAGATGAAAAATATATTTAAAATAATTAGGTATGATTGTTATATTTGTTAAACTGGAAATTCCAAAAATAAGTGATTTCATGTAGTGTCGTGGTTGGTTCTATCGGCTTAATGTTAGGAAGACAGGTGGGAAATTTTTTTGAGTGTGGTCTGATTTATTTTTAAAAAATTGTTCTTTATGGATATACATGACTGTAGAATGCATTTTGACATACATACATGGAGTATAACTTATTGTAGTTAGGATTTCAGTCTTGTGGTTGAACATGATGTGAAGATACAGTGCTTATGTATTAATATACAGGGTGGGAAATATTTTTTTTTAAGTTAGGTAGGTATTTCGTTTATATTGGTGCATGAACATAAATCAAAATTTTTATCTTGATTTCATTAGAAACAGCATCATCTATGGATAAAATAAAATTTAAAGTATTTTTTGATTAATAAATTTAATACCTTCTATTTCCTAGTGTGCCCAGATTTCATTGGTGAATAATTATTGTAAAACTGATAATTATATTTACACAGAAGATATTATTTGTAACATACTATTTTTTCATAGATTAAATCCTAAAGCTATTGTTTTATAGATAAAAGAAGTGTGATTTACACTTAATACATGAAGTATATAAGAACTCTAAAATTGAAGTAATTTGAATAAGAAAAAAGTGTATTCCCAAGAAAGGACAAGTGGACTATATGAATGACTCTTATATATGTTACTTTTGTATACTTTGTTCTTCATTTCCGCAAAGGCCAAAGAGGCTAAACGACTAAAAGAATTCTTAGAAGACTATGATGATGATAGAGATGATCCCAAATATTACAGGTAAGGAAGCTTTGCTTTATGAACTTATATTTCAGGTTATTTTGTTGTTGTTGATGATGGTGTTGTTTTTGTGGTGCTGAGGATTGAACCCAAGGCTTTGCCCATGCTAGATGAATGCTATACCACTGAGCCACTTCCTTGGCTTAGTTTTGTATTGCCTTGTGAACCTGAGAGTGCAGGTTTCCTAAGTGTAGGAAGAAAGCTTGAAATGATTTGTGGGACCTGGAGGGAATAGGAGAAACATGGAGTAAGGTATTAGGAAAATAAAAATAATTCAGTGTTATCTTTTGGATTGGGGAAACATATAATAGTATACCAAAGAATACTTTTTTTTCCAATTGTTATATAACAAATCCTTACAGGTATTTAATGTTTTCTAGAAAGTTTTGTTTTCGAGGAATTCAAGAGTGGTATATGTTAAACTTCTCTCCCAGTTTTCTACTTAATCCGTATAGTGATTCATTACTGTGAAGTGAAAATTTTAATTTATTCCTGTTTTTGATTGCCTAGTCACATCCCCAGCCCTATTTTGTATTTTATTGATAGAGTCTCACTGAGTTGCTTAGTGCCTCGCTTTTGCTGAGGCTGACTTTGAATTCTTGATCCTCTTGCCTCAGCCTCCCAAAATGTTAGGGTTATCGGCGTGTTCCCAGTATTCTCTGGTATTTCTATTCTTTCCTTTTAACACTTATGGCATGATGGTAAGATATTTTTTGGTACCTCTCAATCAAACTACATGTTCCTTGAGGTACTGGACACTATCTTGCTAAAATTTTATTATCTCTACTGTGTGTCAGATAGGATGCAGGCATAATAATGGGATTGAATATATTAATACACTGTAGGCAAAATATTTAAATACTGAATTCAGTAACTTAAACTGAAGGAGTGCCAATGATTTGACTTTGTAAAAAATGCTGCAAAGTAGGGAAAATTATTGAGTTCTAGAATTATAAAATAGTAATGCATAATTATACATTCTGAAACATAGTGGATTATTACATAGGAGCAGCTTCTCCTTTTTTTAACTTTTTTAGTTGGTGAATTTTAAAATTTTATTTATTTATTTGATTGTTATGTGGTATTGAAAAACGAACCCAGTGCCTCTCAAAAAATCTAAGCATGAGAGCTACCACTGAGCCACAGTCTCACCCCAGGAACCTCTCCTTTCTGTGGATTCTTCATTACTTCATTCTGGAATGTTTCTATAAGGAAAAGAATGAATTGAGGATACAACCTTTTTTTTTTTTTTTAATTAAGTACTGAGGCCTTATATGTAATCTTCAATTAAATTACACCCCCCAGTCCTGTAACTATTTTTAGTGGTATTATTAATGCTGCTTATATTAATTTTTCATTATTTTTGCATTGAGAAAATGCCAGTAAGGTTGGCATTTGAGGAAATTCAAGTTATTCACTGTGGGGGTTCACTGTGAAATGGGCATGTAATGAACGCTCCATTACCTCTGAAAGCTACCTTTTTACTTGTTTTAGATACTTAAACTGACTTTCAGAATTTAAAATGGTAATTAATGACAAGACAATGTTAATTCTTGATACATTAACATGTAGAGATTCATTGTCAATATCCTATTGAGATAGTACATAATTAAGACAATTTTAATCCTTAGCATAAAATTTTTATTATTGAACATAGATGTTGTTAGATATATCTGGTGTAATATTCAGTGACCTAAGTGTTAAATGAGAACTGTTACTTTTTGCAGGGGGAGTGCTCTTCAGAAAAGGTTGCGTGATAGAGAAAAGGAAATGGAAGCAGATGAACGAGATCGGAAGAGAGAAAAGGAAGAGCTGGAGGAAATTAGGCAACGCCTTTTAGCAGAAGGGCACCCAGATCCAGATGCAGAGCTTCAGAGGGTGAGAGATACTACAATATCTTTAATGATATTGCTTTATGTTTAAAAGCTGTATTTTTTGAAAATATTTTTTTTAGTTGTAGATGGACTTGATATCAAATAAAGATATTTATTTTTATGTGTTGCTCAGGATCGAACCCAGTGACCCACGCATGCGAGGCAAGTGCTCTACCACTGAGCTATAATCCCAGCTCAAAAGCTGTACTTTTGTTTAAGCAGAATACATGTGAGGCTGGGGTTGTGGTTCACTGGTTAGAGCATTTGCCTATCACAGCGAAGCACTGGGATCGATCCTCTGCACATCTAAATAAAATAAATATGTATAAAAAAGAATACATGTTACTGTTTCATGGAATTTACTGTTTTGTACTGTTTATTTCATTTTTATTATAGAAATCAACAGGATTTATTTCCTCTTTATTCTGAGTATTTTACAAATGTATGATCAAACAATTGCAAATCATTTAATTTGTCGGTTTTTTTTTTTTTTTGGTGGGAGTGAATCTAGAACCCTTGGATGTCCTAAAACTCAGCTACATCTGAAAGCCATTTTTTTCTCCCCAACTGAGAACCATTTTTATTTTCTGTTTTAAGGAACATCATCTTTCAGTACATTGCCCAGACTGCTTTCAACTTGGAGTCCTGGAGCCTTAGCCTTCCAAGTTGCTGGGATTATAGTTATGTGTCATATCATTTTATTTGAAGACATCTTAAAATTCAAATAATTCCTTTGTGTTTCATGATTTTTTTTTTTCCTCACCTCACTTTTTTAAATTAGTGCTTTATAGTTATTCATAGTGGTGGGATCTTTACATATTTGTACATGCCCACAATATAACAATGTGATTTGGCTAATGTCATTCCCTAGTATTCACCCTTTTCATTGCCTTCTCCCTCTCCTTTGTCCCTTTCTTTTATTCTACTGATCTCCCTTTGATTTTCATGAGATTATGACCCCTGCCTCCCCACCCCCCTCCTTTCTTTTCCATTTTCCTTTCTAGCTTCCACATGAGAGAAAAAGATGACCACAAACCTTCCAAGTTTGCCTTATTTCTATTAGCATAATATCCACAGTTTATCCATTTTCTTGCAAATGTCATGATTTGATATTTCTTTATGACTGAATAAATCTCCAATTTGTGTATCTACCACATCTTTTTTTATCCATTGACGGACATCTAGGGTTCCATAGTTTGGCTGTTGTGAATTGTGCTATAAACGTGAATATGTATTTATTGTAATATGATGACTTTGCTTCTATAGGATAAAGAGTGGAGTTTATAGCTGAGTTATTTGAGGAACCTCAACAGTGATTGCCATAGTACTCAAGCTGATTTATAATACCACAGATATGTCCCTTTTACTCCATTTTCTTTCCATTGGTGACTCATTTCTTGTCACATGAATACATGAAGCATAACATGTATTCCTTTTTTTAAACATATTTATTTTATTTAGATGTGCAGAGGATGGATCCCAGTGCCCAGTGGCTAGAATTGTGTTCTTCCTATAATTTGGTAATGTTTAATGACTTCTTGTGATTTGAGTTGCCTTCCCTCCTTTTTCACCCCAGTACTGGGAATAATTTTAGGGTACTTAACCACCAAGCCAGGTTCTCACTAAATTGTTTATGACCTTGATAAGTTGCTAAGGCTATCCTCAAACTTGTGATCCACTTGCCTTAACTTCCAGAATTGCTGGTATTACAGGCATCTGCCAGCTAGGTTCCTTCTCATAAAATACAGATATATATATATATATATATATATATATATTTTAAGAGAGAGAAAATTTTTTAATATTTATTTTTTAATTTTCGGCAGACATTGGGGCTGGGGATGTGGCTTAAGCGGTAGCGCGCTCGCTTGGCATGCGTGCGGCCTGGGTTCGATCCTCAGCACCACATACAGATGTTGTGTCCGCCAAATACTAAAAAATAAATATTAAAATTGTCTCCCCCCACCCTTTAAAAAAAATTTTTTTTTCGGCAGACACAACATCTTTGTTTTGTATGTGGTGCTGAGGATCGAACCCGGGCACATTCGTGCCATGCAAGCGTGCTACCGCTTGAGCCACATCCCCAGCCCATAAAATACAGATATTTTTGTCAGCAGAATGTCATTTAAAGAAGCAACAGACCCTATTCTTGCATTTAAGAATAGAGTGTCATTTTAGAAAAGTTTTTAGTTCTCACTATATGGTGAATCTAATAATATTATGAATTTTTGTTAAGTTTTTTTGTAAATCTCAATGTAGATAACAAAAAGGAATCATTTAATGATATAGTACCCTAATTTTAGTAACAGTAATGATGCTTTCTTTTCATATAGTTTTCATCTTTTTGTTGTTCGTCGTTGACTCAGATTCCTTTCTTTCCCAATTTGTTCTTTAACTTGTTTAGGAATACAAAAATAACTACCAGCTTTAGTCATCACCTAGAGAAACGATTGTCTATGACCATTCTGATGATTTGAGTTCCCTTTTATGTGTTGCCTATACTCTAAAATAAAGCTTTCATTTATAGTTCAGTGAAAATATAAACATGCTGAGTGTGGTTCCACATACCTGTAATCCCAGAAGCTCAAAAAGCGGAGTCAGGAGGATTGTAAATTCAAAGCCAGGCTTTGGTTAAGCACCCCTGGGTTCAATCCTCAGTACCCAAGAAACAAAACAAGAAACAAAATAACCCCGGAAAATATAAGCATATACTGTGGCCTTTTGAATTCAGCAGATTAGTTTGTATTTGTCTTTGTAACCTTTGAAGATCTTGTATAAGTTACTGAAGGATTTATTCAGTTTTCTGATTACCAAGTAAATAGTGTTCACTCACATCTAAGCAACAAAAAAGGGTAGGGTTGTGGATATAGCTCAGAGGGAGAGTTTATGCTTATGATTGTAAGGCTCTAGGTCCACCGAAGAAAAGTTATTGTACAGAAAAACATTGTAAATCAAAAAACAAGTTAGGGTTGTGTTCTCTTTTAAATAACTTTTTTGTTTGTAGATGGAACAAGAGGCTGAGAGGCGTAGACAACCACAAATAAAGCAAGAGCCAGAATCAGAGGAAGAAGAAGAAGAAAAGCAAGAAAAAGAAGAAAAACGAGAAGAACCCATGGAAGAGGAAGAAGAACCAGAGCAAAAGCCTTGTCTCAAACCAACTCTGAGGCCCATCAGTTCGGCGCCATCTGTTTCCTCTGCTAGTGGAAATGCAACGCCCAACACTCCTGGGGACGAGTCACCCTGTGGTATTATTATTCCTCATGAAAACTCACCAGATCAACAACAACCTGAGGAACATAGGCCAAAAATAGGACTAAGTCTTAAACTGGGTATGTTAACATTTCTCCTCACCCATGTGTATATTTTGCTTTAAGGAAAAATAAATAATATGCTCCTTGGTAGGTAGATAGAAAAGTATTAAAAATGCCTTTCTAGCTCACGATTGTTTTCATAGTCCTACTAGTGCTCCTTATCTGCAGCTGCCTCGAGTTCTGAGAAGAAGTGAAAAGTTAAATTTTCTAGCACTTGTGAGTAGTGAGTTATTTTTTACAGTTGGCCTCTTTCTCTGAGATTTGTGAAAGTAATTTCTGCTGCTTTTGAGGGATGGTGGGTTGTCAGATGTTGACATTTGGCAGTGAAGCCATCTTGCTAACATAGTGTTTTTACTATAGGTGCTTCCAATAGTCCTGGTCAGCCTAATTCTGTGAAGAGAAAGAAACTACCTGTAGATAGTGTCTTTAACAAATTTGAGGATGAAGACAGTGATGATGTTCCCCGCAAAAGGAAACTTGTTCCCTTGGATTATGGTGAAGATGATAAAAATGCTGCCAAAGGCACTGTAAACACTGAAGAAAAGCGCAAACATATTAAGAGTCTAATTGAGAAAATTCCTACAGCCAAACCTGAGCTCTTTGCTTATCCTTTGGATTGGTCTATTGTGGATTCTGTGAGTAGCAAATTGTATGTCATCAAGTTATTGGGAATGGATTTAAATATGGCATGCTTATTTGATTACATTAATGACAACAGGTAGGGATGATCTTGACACTGAGTAAATGCCACAGTCAAGGAATTTCTAATGGGAAAACTTTTGGTAGTTGATATCTTCATTGATTATAAGAAATGATTATGTCTTGGTGTGTACCTGTCTTAGTTCAACTTGCAAAGGAACATACTGTATTTTACTTTGGGGTTTAGTACATGTAGTAAAAGATATAATTCTTTTATTCATTAACTATGTTATGTTTTGTAGATATTAATGGAACGACGAATTAGACCATGGATTAATAAGAAAATCATAGAATACATAGGTGAAGAAGAAGCTACATTAGTTGATTTTGTTTGTTCTAAGGTTAGTCTTTTATTCTTTCCACTGTTAACATTTATTTCATCACTAGTTTAACATTTAAGCTAGTAGACATTTTGTGACATAAGAAAGTCTTACAGAAACTTTCATAGTATAATTTCATTTAAGTGATCCATTGCTGCTTTTCTACCCTACTTTAGATCTGTAAAACCACTTGCTTTCCATTAAGAGTAAAAGAAGGACAGAGCTGTTGACTGATGTCTAATCTGCTTTGTCTTGTTACTTCTGAAAATTCTGTGCCATCCTATTGTCTTAGTTAGAAGAATGATGTTGAAATATATATGACATTTTGTGAAGGTAGTTGACATCTTGTCCCATCATCTTCTTTTGTCAGTTACCTATCTTTTGGAAATGGAGCCAATAGTATTTTCCATAACATAATTGTAATTACCTATTGACTGTTTATGAAGTTATTGGTAGGTTCTGTGTTAACATTTTGTTAGTCTTTAAAACCTCCTGAAAAATGTAGGAAATCGTAAGTCACTTAAGTATTCCCATGAAGAAACAGGTTAATGGAGAGGTTGTCTCTTGGCCATGACAAGTGGCCAGACCAGGGTTTCCTTTAAGGTAAAGAGATTAAAAAACTGATTAGAGAAGTTGATTATGGTTAGAATGAAATAAGTAACAGCATCTTGCCTCTAAAACCAATATTCTTCTCCCACCAAGGTGTATTATGTCCTTCCATTATCACCTCAAATAGTAGTAATACAAGAGTTACTGGGAGTAGAAACATTATTTTCCTATAAAGATGTAATTAATTCTGTCATTCTCCACCAGGAGTGCTTTTTTCCCTTTTTCTTCCTCCTCTCCCCTCCTCTTTTCTAACCTTTATCTACAGGGCATGAAACCCAGGGCCTTAATAAGCATTAGGTGAATGCTATACCACTGAGCTTTACCTCCAATCCCAGGACTGCTTTTTTAACATGTATGTATAAGAGACTTAGGCTCCAAACTTGTGCAAAGTTTGAATTACAAATGATAGATATTACTGTGATTAAGATTTTAGAATGAAAATCTTAATGGAAAGTTTGCTCAGACATAAGAAATTCCCATTACCCGTTTGAGGGTCCATTCCTTAAAACTTTTTGGCTATTATATTGAAATGTTTTGTTTTCAGTGTCCATTTTTTTTCCTCTTTTTTAAGGTTATGGCTCATAGTTCACCTCAGAGCATTTTAGATGATGTCGCCATGGTAAGTTAGTAATCCATTATTTTTATTAATATCTATATGAAGAAACTAGTTTGTGAATTTGAATCATTTTTTATCTATGCTGATTTTAGAAATTTTTTGTTAGGCCTGTATTAAAATTTGAATGTGTGTTAAAATATTAAAGGAATTTACAATATAAAAATTAAATTCTGGATTTGTTTGTATATTCTGAGACCATTTATTAAGAGCTTACTGATTAGATTAGTGTGCTAGAAACATTAAATAGTACACCATCTGCTCTTAATTTTATCTGGTTGAATTTATTTAATATTTAATATTGTGATTTAATGAGAAAAGTAGGAAAAGATAGTTGATGGGAAAGGTGAGGGAGTAACAATGAGATCTATGTCTAAGTTGGAGAATAAAATAATAACCTGAGTAGAACTGTGAATCAAGAACTGGTAGTTCCAATGAACTTCTGGGAAATATGTTGGAATAAAACAACTGGAAAGAGAGGTTATGATCACAGAGTGGAATGTTTAAGAATATAAGTGCTAAATCAGTCCAGATGGTGGCAAGCTGTGAAGTATAGATGGAGGAAATTTCTAGGTGTTGGGAAAGGATTAGAAAATAATGTTGGAGTCAACTGCCAGAATACTTATTTTAATGTGGGGCGAAGAATAGGCTGGCTAGGTAAACTCCTGTTGGAGCAAAGAGGCTAATGTAATGAGATCTCATGCATTGTCCATGGAGGTGGTTTTTTTTTTAAATATATTGTTTATTGATTTTTATGTGGTACTGAGGGTTAAACCCAGTGCCTCACTTGCACAAGACAAGAAGTCTGCCATTGAGACACAACCCCAGCCCCATGGATGTGTTTTTAATAAGAATAGAAACAGTAAAGAACAGCAGCCTCTTCTGTGGATACTAAAACATGACATGATACTGAGAAGATTACTGAAATGTCAGAGGCTCAAGGGGTCATTTAAGGGTTTCCATTAAGGTAAAGAGATGAAAAAAACTGGTTAAAGAAGTTGATTATGGCTAGAATGAAATGGAATAGGTATCCAAAGGGGTGAGTGAGAAGGCAGCAATGCAATAAGTCGGAGAGGAAGAAGAAAAGTCAAACATGAAGAATGACTAAGAGAGTGAGCATTTTCACCTTTAAGTCAATATGTAAGTGAGAGGTACAGTGGATATGTCAGGAAGAGGCACAGTGGGCTTCCTCGCCAGGAGGAGGTAATTTGTGATAGAGATGTTTTGTGTCCAAGTACAGTTTGTGTCTAAAGCCAGGTAACATTTGTTTTCTACTCCCATCCCAAAGCCTGATGATTTTGTTTAGAATTCCTTTTCACACTTTTGTGAAAAGTTTGTTGTCTTCGCAATGCTTAACCTCAGAGGAAAGGAGAAATGTGTATTGGTCTCCTAGTTAAGGTTGAATTCTGATCTTTTTCCTGTACTTCTAATCTCTTTTAAATGTTATACTTTTGGTAGAGTTAGGGTATCTAGTTAGGCCTGGCTGAAGAAAGTTTTTCAAAGTGGATGTTTTTGTTTTGGGTGTTGGCAGAGTTGTATTCACAGTGAAGATATTTTCATTTTTCAAGCACTCTTGCTTTTCAGTATTTCTGGCTCACTGTTCATCAGAGTGGTAGGAAGCCAGCATTACTCAAGTGTTGTCAAATAGTTCTTTTAAATATGGGCTCTCTGAGTATTTCTTGAATGAGATGTAAATTTTAGTTCAAGTAGTACCTTAATAAATATCTGACTTTATCAAATTATACCTTTCGTTGTTTTACATAAATTAACGAACTTTGGTTTTACTTTGTGCCTGTATATTATTTATGAAGTATGACTAACATGAACTGTTGCATACAGGTTCTCAGGCTAGGAGCAAATGTGAATATAAGACTGATTAAAATTCCTTTAGTTGTGATCTTTGAGAAGTGGAAGAAATCAGTCATAAAAATAAAAATTTCTGTCTTCATGTAAATACTCAACTAAGCACTAATTATGACTAAGTACTCTTCAGAGCACTTTGCATATGAACTAAAGTAGTACCTAAGATTCTTAACATAGATAGGTATAAGTCTTCCATTTTACAATGAAGGAAACTGAACCTGGTTTGGGCTCAGAGCAGGCTTTGTGGTGGGAACACAAGGCATTGTAGTCCTAAGTTGACAGGAAAAAAATTGGTCTATTCATTTGCCAGTGGAAAAGACTTGTTATTCAATAGTCTTGTATCCCCTGGTGGTGATGATGGTGTTCTCTTAATGTGTTTACTATATTCCAGAGACTGTATTAAATTAAATTCTCTATATGTTCTCATTTACTATTTCATTCAGCATCAGCTAATAAGCACTTAATAATGTTAAACACTGTCAGGTTGTTTAGGGGAATAAATGAGAAACAGTTGTATATTTAGTTCTTCCTAAGTCATCCTGACAAACATTTTGATTTCCTGAGTATGTAGTTCTGCCAGACATGTTTAAATGTATCTGTAAAGTTGAAAATAAAAGAATAAAAATTGGATGAAAGAACATTGTGGTGCTAAGTGCTTAGCAAGCCAGTGAATTTTTTAGTGTAGTTCTCACACTATAGAACTTTCCTTTAAGTCATTTTATTGAAAATAAATGCTCTAGCTGGAGCAATCAGACAAAAGAAATTAAAGGGATATGCATAGGAAAAAAAGAACTCTAAACTATCACTGTTTGCCTATGATATGATTCTATATTTAGAAGTTCCAAAAATTCCAACAGAAAACTTCTAGAACTAATAAATGAATTCATCAAAGTGGCAGGATATAAAATCAATACCCATAAATCATATGCATTTTTATACATAAACGAAGAATCCATTGAAAGAGAAATTATGAGAACTACCCCATTTAAATGGCTGAGGTTAAGGGTCAGCGTTAGAGCGCTCACCCTGCACGTGTAAGGCCCTGGGTTCGATCCTCAGCACCACATAAAAATAAACAAATAAATATAAAGTTATTGTGTTCAATACAACTACAAAAAATCAATACTTATAAAAATAAAATAGACTAAAAAAATACTTGGGAATCAGTCTAACAGAAGAGATGAAAGACTTCTAAAATGATAATACAGAACACTGGGCTGGGGATGTGGCTCAATCGGTAGCGCGCTCTCCTGGCATGCGTGTGGCCCGGGTTTGATCCTCAGCACCACAAAGATGTCGTGTCCGTGGAAAACTAAAAAATAATAAATATTAAAAATTCTCTCTCTCTCTTAAAAAAAAAAAAAAAGAAAATACAGAACACTAAAGAACGAAATTAAAGAAGACCATAGAAGATAGAAAGATCTCTCATGCTCTCATGCTCCCGCTTGAGCCACATCCCCAGCCCCCCAAAATGACATTCTTTTTAGAACTAGAAAAAGCAATCATGAAAATCATTTGGAGTAATAAGAGATCCAGAATAGCCAAAGCAGGAGGCACCACAGTTCTAGAACTTAAAGTATATGACCAAGCTACAGTTAACAGAAATAGCATGGTATTGGCACCAAAATAGACATGTAGACCAATGGTACAGAATACAGTTATCCTCATACTAGACAAAGGCGCCAAAAACATACATTGGAGAAAGGATAGCCTCTTAAACAAAGAAGTGCTGGGAAAACTGGAAATCCATATGTAGCAAAATGAAATTAAACCTGTATTTCTCACCAACCACAAAACTTAAAGTGGATCAAGGACCTAGGACCTGCATCTAATAGATGAAAAAGTAGGCCCAAATCTTCATGTTGTATTAGGCCCTGACTTCCTTAACAGCATTCCTAAAGCATAAGAAATAAAATCAAGAATCAATAAATGGGATGAATTCAGTCTAAAAAGCTTTATCTCAGCAAAAGAAACAATCATTGAGGCGAAGAGATTTTATCACACACATCAGAGTGCAATCAGGATAGATAAAGAACTCAAAAAACTTGAACCAACATCCATCCTAATCAATAAATGGACAGACACTTCTCAGATGATACATAGACGGTTAACAAATACATGAAAAAAATGTTCAACATCTAAAATTAGAGAAATGCAAATAAGAACTGCTTCATCTCACTTCAGTCAGAATGGCAGTTATCAAGAAGTGTTATAAGTATTGGGAGGATTTGGGGAAAAAGGTACACTCATACATTCCAGGTGGGACTGCAAATAGGTGCAATCACTTTGGAAAATAGTGTGGAGATTCCTCAGGAAATATGGAATGGAACCACCATTTGACCCAGCTATCCCATTCCTGGGTTTATTTCCAAAGGACTTGAAATCAGCATACTATAGTGATGCAGCCAAACAAATGTTTATAGCAGCTCAGTTCACAATACCTAAACTGGAACCAGCTAGATGCCCATCAATTGAAGAATGGATAAAGAAAGTGTGGTATATATACACAATGGAATATTATTCAGCATTAAAATTATGGCATTTGCAGTTAAATGGATGGAGTTGGAGAATTTTATGCTAAGCCTAGTAAGCCAATCCCAAGAAACTAAACGCCTAATGTTTTCTCTGATTAGTGTGTGATGATCCATGATGGAGTGCTGTGCATAGGAGAATGGAGAAACTTTAGATTGGCAAAGGAGAGAGTGGGGAGGAAATATGGGGGTAGAAAAGATGGTGAAATGAGATGGACATTATTACTATGTATGATTGCACGAATGGTGCGTCTTTACTTCATGTACAGCCAGAGAATTGAAATATCACACTCATTTTGTGTGTGATGAATTTAAATGCATTCTGCCGTCATATACAACTAAAAAATAAAGAAAAAGAAAAGATGCTTTTCAGTAGATAAAGTTCTAAGTCACTATTGTTGGGAGATGGTGATGATAACTTATCTTCCATGTGTTACTTAGTGTTCTTTTTTTTCTCTTGCAGGTACTTGATGAAGAAGCAGAAGTTTTTATAGTCAAAATGTGGAGATTATTGATATATGAAACAGAAGCCAAGAAAATTGGTCTTGTGAAGTAAAACTCTTTTTACATTTAGAGTTCCATTTCAGATTTCTTCTTTCTCACCCTTCAAAGGACTTTGAATTTTTTTTTTGTCTTCAAAGGCATTTGTGAGATCTGTAATTTTTTTTTAAATGTAGAAAAATGTGAATTTTTTTTTTTTGTCCTCTAATTTGTTAATTCCCTGTGTACTCCCTTGGTTGTAAAGTCATCTGAATCCTTGGTTCTCTTTATACTCACCAGGTACAAATTACTGGTATGTTTTATAAGCTGCAGCTACTGTACACAGCCTATCTGATATAATCTTGTTCTGCTGATTTGTTCCTTGTAAATATTAAAATGACTCCCCAATTCTTTTGCAGAATTCCACTTAATATTGAACCGTACTGTATAGGAACCAATGTGAATGATTTTAATTGAAAGTATATCAGTCATATCTATTACCACCTCCACCCTCCTTTGATGAGAAATGGCAAGCCCTCATGAAAGCGTGAAATTTAAAATTAGTATGCAAAAATTAGCAGACAATCCATTCTTACTGTATCTCCGTATGAGTGTGTTTGTGTGAATGTATGTATAAAAGTCTATCTTTTCCCTAATTGCTTTGGTGGGGTTCCCTTAAATGTTTCCTAATTGAACAATAGAATCAAAAAGGAAAGTGATATTGTGCCAATCCAAATGTCTGGTATAATAAGGTTAGAGGTTCCCAGAGCATGGTATTCTCCTGTGGTGAAAAGTAGTCTGCTGTTAGGATTGGGTTTCCCTGTGTATAGCTGACTGCTTCAGATTCTTTTGTAAAGGAGTATGGATTCCTCCTCATCCCCAATTTCATTGCTCAGAAATGATGCAAATTCTAAAATTTTGGGAAAGTTTTTTTTAGCCCATTTTGTCCCATTGTCTGATATGTGGAATACATATAAAACTTAATTGAGCAACACTTGTGATAACTTTGAAATAATACTTGAACATATTTTTGCAGAATTGAAAACTTGGAATTTAATGGGTTTAGTACATTTGTGTAATAACTGGTCCTTGATCTTGGTGTACTCCTTTGTTTAAGGGGAAAAGAAATCTTCATTCCAAAAGCATTAGTGGAGAAGAAGGAGGGGGGAGGGAAACCTTAAAAACAAAGGGACTGAGGATGTAGCTCAGTGGTAGAGTCATACTTTTCATGCTAGAGCTCTGGGTTCAATCCCTTGCACCAAGAAATATAAAGTCAAAACAAAGGATAAAATTAGATTAAGTTTACAAGCTAGAAGAATTTGCCAAACCAGGAATATAGCTTTGCAATTTATAAGGATAAATGATTCAAGGCATCTACCAATCTCTTCTCATCCAAGTTTAAATATAACTGATGATACGTTTAGAGACATACCAGGGGCTTTTTTAATGGTAT
Organism: Marmota marmota marmota; assembly: GCF_001458135.2. Taxonomy (NCBI): domain Eukaryota; kingdom Metazoa; phylum Chordata; class Mammalia; order Rodentia; family Sciuridae; genus Marmota; species Marmota marmota. The sequence continues at coordinate 40,518,760 of NW_025999900.1, forward strand.
ATGAGACTATTACCTGGGAGCAAAATATACCTGAAAATCTAACAATTTTTAAACAGTGCTTTCTTAATTCAAATTAGGTGCAGCTTTTCCCATGTCTATTTATTTAAAAGAAAAAGATTGGCCTGTTAGAAAAGCCTAACTGAGCTTAAGTTACTAGATTTTTTTTTTACATTTTTTGAGGATATTTGGAAACACTGTTCTGAAACATTGAGCCATGATATGGTTCCATTATGTAAATATTTGAAACATTAAAAATGTATATATTTGATCTTGGGGATTCATTCTTTCAGAGTCTTGTAAATAATGGCATCATGTTGTAATCATGTAGTACATGCTAAAAAATATAGGCTGAATTTTTTAATGGGCTTGGTTTTTATGACTTGGTGTTAGATCAAAGAGGCCTTTTACCTTATTTTGGATGAATCTACAATATATGGAAATATGTCTTTGTGGTGATAAAATATTTAAATTTTGGTTTCTTAAGGGAAAATTTCAGAAAGATGCGCCTGTAATTGTACAAATTTATTAACCTTCTCTCAGATTCATCCTGGCTATCAGCCTAAGATCTAGGCCACAGCAGTTTATTTTGCTCCTGTATCTTACCATATTGCATAGTTATTGCTTCTAAGATATTAGATTAGGTGGCTTTTATTCAATATATATTCACATTTTTTTAGATCAGAGCAGGAGTGGCCATAGTAAGTAGCAGGGATTCAAAGACTTAATAAAGTCATGGTCTAATGCTAGCTCAAATCAAGTTTTGTCACTAAGCTTCATCAAAAACCTTTTAGGTTTTCAGAGTTTCTTCAGAATTACATATAAAGAATTGGACATCTATAAAGTGGCATATTCTAGTGTCTTGCAAAAATGTTTCTCTGAAATTCCTTGAATTTTGTCTTTACCATGAACCTATAAATTAATTTCAGTTAGGAAACCCTATATTAATTCATATTGCCCATTCAAATTATTATAAAACTACACTAAAAGTCTTCAGAACCATTGCTGATCTGGCATTTAGAAAACTAAAATGCTGTTTCCTCATTTGACCCTAAAAATAATTTAGGTATATATAAAGGAAGAAAGGTAAGTAAAAAAATTGAGGTAGTTTTTCTTAAACTTCAGTGTGTGCTTAAATCACTTGGTGGACCTTGTTCTAGTTCAGAACTTTGTTTAGTAGGGCTGGGTAGTCATGACATTTTGCAGCTCCCGTTTGATGCCAGTGACAACTGATCTTACTAAGGACTGTATTTTGATGAGCACTTTAAGGTAACTACTCAGTATTATTTTTAGTCTAACAGAGTACACAAATGCATCTTAGTTTTTCTTTTTAAGTAGATTTTAAAGAAAAAACATTTTGAAAGCAGATATATGAAAAATTTTCTATTCAGGAACATAATCTTCCAAGGTCATGACTGAGAACTACCCTAATAGTCTAGGTTTTCTCCCAGCCAGCCTTTGATCATGTTCTCCTTTGAAAGTTTTTGTTTTTTTTTTTCTTTTAGTTTTATCATTGTCATTCCTATAAACTATATAATAGTATGAATTCGTAATTATTTTTCAGGGTGCTGTTTCAAGTCACAAATCAGGCATGAATACTAGCTCTGGTGAGCATATTGAAAAAACATTGGTTTGAGCTGAATTGAACTGGCACTCTCTTTTTTCCCCTCCATTCATATGAAATAGAAAAAAATTTTATGATACAAATAAATGTAATCAGGTATTATACAATGTTTATATGGTCTTTTTACCCAAATCCTGGTAATAAGTTCTATGCATGTCCTCAATTAATACCCCAAAACTGATGAAAGCTCTTCTGTCAAAAGTGTTATAGATTTTTCTGGGTCATGTTTCAACAGTATGAGATTGATGAATAATTTTGGTTAGGAATAAAATGATGAAATTGATTTGTGAATGGTGCTGGAGATAAAAATAGTATGAGAAAGAATCTAGATAGGCAAATAAACAGTATGGGTATCAAAAAGAATAAAAGGAAATATGTATTAAACCCAGGAGCTATTACTACTATTACATTCATACTGTAGACCAAAATGATAAACTGTTAGGTTTTTTGGGAAATATGATTATTGTGAATTATTGAAATATTTATGTTCATCATTTTGCATTTCAGTGCTTACCTGTTCCATCTTTGATATATGTCTTTCCATTTCATTTATTATTTGAGTTAATGAAGGTCAAATTAGGAGTAGCAATATTAAATGCCCAGTAAAAGTAATTTCTAAAGCAAAAATGAATAAAAAATTCTTTCTAAGCAATGTTTTTGGAATTACATGACATGCCAGAGTTTGTGTACTCTGCTATATCACTGATCAGTTGGATTGATTGAGTTTTTTAGATTATTGGGCACTGGAAGGGAGCTAATGCCTCTATTTTTGCTGTATGTTTATTTAGTCACTGAAGCTCATGGTATTGAGATCAGAGCTGTTCTTGTTATAAATAATCTTACTATGAATTAACCCATTAAAATGTATCTTGCAGTTACATATTTTTATATAGTTTTGCATTCAGTGACTTTTTTTGGTATACTTTTGTGCCATTCATGCTATCAGCTTAAGTAGATGTGATACATAAGACAAGTTCCTCTATTACTTATCTAAGTTTGGACAAAAATTAAGTACACAGGAAGTTATGGAACAGCAGAATGTATACATACAAAGTACTGTATGAATTATTGAAGTTGCCAGTTTCACGTTTGAGGGGTGGAGCCAATAGAAATGTTCTTAGCCCCTGTACAAATGGTCATGTAGCCTGTATATGGGATTCTAATTGTCTAGATTTGCATTATCAAATAGTAACCACTAATGACAAACAGTTTCATAATGAAATTTATCAATCACCCAAGCCATATCTTGGGTGTTCTAGAATCACATGTTTTCAGATATTCACATGGGACAGTGCCAGTCTAAATGGAAATATGGACTTGGTAATGTGCTTGCTAATTGGGGGGGGGGGGGAATCCCAGCATAGAATTGAAAGCATTTTTAGCAAAATTTTTTTGAAACAAAGTTTTGTGAATTGAAGAATAGTTACAAACAACTATTTTCCTGCTTTCTTGTTTTTGGTAACAAAAAGAAAAACTATACACACTTTACATTGTTGAGTCCAAAAATAATAATCGAAGATCATTTTTTCCCCTGTTAATTTACAGTGTTGGTAACTGTGACCAAAGAGACTTGACTTGTTTTTATTGTGGGTGGAAAAGCTATAGGTGTTCTTTCTGTTCAGCTTGAGGCAGATTTCTAAAGGGATGGTCCAAGTTATTAGATAAGGAAATTAGATGTTGTAATACAAAAACAAAAAATATTTAGAACCTTACACTAGAAGAAACCAGGTGTGGTGGCAAATGTCTGTAATTCCAGGTACTTAGGAGGAGGAGACAGGAGGATTGTTTTTGAGGTCATCCTGGAGGATGTAGCTATACCCTGTCTCAAAAAATTGAAAGAACTATGGATGTACTTCAGTGGTGGAGGGCTTAACTACTTAGCACACAGAAGGCACTTGGGTCTATCTGTAGTGTCACAAGGCCAGGTGATAGGAAGGGAGGCACATTAGAAAAGTTGTTAAGCATGTTCTTTGCAGTTCTGGTTCTTAAGTTGGTTACAACATCCATCTTAAAATCTCGGGTTTCTGCAGGCGCATATACTCCACATACCCTATCAAGAAGACCTCCCTCACCTCACTTGCTTTGTTTGCTAACCACATTTCTGCTATTTTTTTGTGCTTTGCTTAGGTAATTTCCATTTTCTTAGTCTGGAACTTGTTTTAAAGAACAATACTTGGGCTGGGGTTGTAGTTGGTGGAGCTCTTGCCTAGCATGCGTGAGCCACTGGGTTCAATCCTCAGCACCACAAAAATAAAATAAAGGTATTGTTTCCATCTACTATAAAATTATTAAAAATAAACAATACTTGGATCCTAACTTTTCCATTATATTATTGAGATTCCTGAACGAGTGGTTTTTTTAATGTGCTCTCCAAATGTCTCAAATCTCACTTAACCTTCATTGTACCTCACCATTTCACTGATGGCTGGTGACTAGTGACAGCCTTGTAAGAGGCTATGGACATTTGCTCCATGCCTGGATATCTTCATGGTGTCTATCACTTTTGCCTCATCCAAGTCTGTCTCAGTGTTCTGCTTAGTGTACCCTGGATGTTTGTATTACTATAAAGATGAAGGGATATCGAAAACTGGAAAAAGTTATCTGTTACTCATTCTCTACCTTTTTAATACCTTTTTTGTTTCCGTTTGCAAGAATGTTTTGACGCTGAGTGTAAGTAGTTAATATGTCTTTAATAGAAAAAAATTTTTCGTGCACATCATTTTTAATGACATCAAATGGGTGATTTATTATAGGACATTTCACTTCCAATTTTTGTCAAGTCAATATACCATGAATATCTTTGCACAAAATTTTTGTATCAAGATTGTTTTTAAGAACAGCATTAAAAACATTTTTAAACAGCATTTTTAAGAACAACATTCTACTCAGCAGATTGTAATCGAAGAGACTGAAGTAATTCACAAATAAGTTTAGCCATGTTTCACAAATGTATAATAGAAGTCTTCTATATGTGAGGCATTGTTATCAGCACGTGTGATATACAAGTGAACAAATCCGCGAAAACCCTTACCCTTAGGATATTTAAGGGTGGTAGAAGTCAGCGATTTTACAGATTACCTTTCATTTGTTGTTCCACTCCCCTTTCTCCATTTTTTTCTTTCAACCCTATTAATGGAAAAGATCACTTAAGTATTGGAGCAGTGTTGAGTGTGGGCAAGGGAGGAGCGAGGGATTGGGGGTTGATGTTCTGGAATGTGAAGGTGTATTTTGAGAAATTTGAAATAAATGTGAAAAATATCATTTGGCAAGTTATGTCCGTGTTCATTTTTAGTTTTCTGATTACCCGAGTTTGAACACTTACATTATTCACTATTGGATACTTTCAGATAAAAATGTATGAATGTTAGCACATAGCTCTATAAAAAGATACGGAGAAATGACCTGATTGAGCAACCCACTGTGAACCTAATATTTGAAATTTTAAAACTAAGACACTTTCTGCTGTTGAGAAACTTATCGTCTAGGAGTACTAGAGTTCTCAAACTTGGAGACTTGAGTCCAGGAGGATAATTTAGAATGCAGTTTCTCGTGTTCTCCATCCACCAGAAGTTTTGTTTATTAAGTGGGTATATATATTTAAGATTTTAGGTAGCATCCTCTTAGTGATGCAGCTGATTTGCATTTTGAGTTAACCTTCGAAACAAGTAGTGGAGAGAAAAAAAATTGAGGAGTCATCACGTGAAAGCTGGAAAAAACAAGCTGGGCCGGGTGTACGTGGAATCTTGTTCTCCGCTTCACGGGAGCCTCAGATCTCTGACCACCTCCAACATCTGGCAGCATCCTAAACCGGTTGCTCCAGGAGCGCGTGGCTGGTTGTAGCTCAGGGACCCCCCACCTCCGCAGTCTGCGCGCACGGCCGGAAGCTCCGCCTCCTCCTAGGCTAATAGCCAACGTCGCCAGGGCCGGAAATGACGACACCCGTGAGGCCTCTAGGGCGGGGCCTGGGACGGGCTGCTCAGGAGGCCTTGATTTCACATCGGAAACAAAACAGCCGCGGCTTGGGAAGTAACATCGGCTGCGAGTGGGTTGCGGCGGCCGGGAAGGAGAAGGTGCGTGATCCGGTGTCTGGGGAAAGAGAAAGGTGTCCCTAACTCTGTGTTGACTGAGGCGGCCGCAGACAAGGCCCGGTCCTTTGTCGCCGCGGGTTGCGGAGCCGGTGTCCTCGAGGATGAGGGGCGGGGCGCGGCCGGGTGGAGACCGAGGAACCTCTCGTGGGAAACGAGGAGGGGCGGCCGGTTTCTTGGGTTCCCGGCGCGGCGCGCGTTCAGGTTGGAGATTCCCCTCCGATCTTTGGCCTGGAAATGCTGTCTTCCCGAAACCACCTCTCAGGGTGCAGGTGCTTGGAGTGGAGCAGGAGAAAGAGGAAGCGCCCTGGGCTGGGTCGGCTTGAGCAACTGCTGAAACTCTCGCGCTTCAAGCTCAGTGTCCTTTCCAGAAGTGAGTGGCGCTCAGGGCCAAGTTCCCCACGTCTCACTTGCCACGCGATAAGCTGGTCTGTTGCTTTTTCCTTGATCGAGATTGTCACGATGCATGTGTGTTTGATGCTTGCATGCGTCTTCAATATTTGCTTCTTTTCCTTCTGTCACATTCTTTTCATATGCGTGGCACTGTGGTGATTAAGAGCTTCGCTTTAGGCACATCAGTCTGGTAGTGGAGGCTGGAACAGCTAAGAGAATTGAGGTGACTTTTGCATAATTCAGGTGAGATAATGAAAGTTGGCAGAGGCTTAGGAGAAAAGGACCTGAACTAAACATAAACGAATTGAGCAGGGAATGAAGTGTGAAGTTGTGTAGGAGGTTTTAAGTTTAGAGGATGGGAGACAGTATCTCAGAAATAAGGAAGTCAAGAGGAAAGAACTAAAGAGGAATGACCAGGAAGTGGTTTGGAAGTATCACTTTTAAAGTGTCAGCAGGTGAAAATGCCCTGTGGCCAGTAAAGGAACAGTAAATATGAGTCACTTTGCCAGTTGATGCTGGATTAATGGAGGCTATACCTAAGAGAAGAAAGGGAAGGCGGAGGCCAAAGACAAGACTAGGGAACATTTATAATAAGGGAGCGATACAAGGGTGAGGAGGCTGTTGAGGAGAATGAGTGTGGGAGGAGGGTTCAGAACCACAACAGGGCAATGTCAGAACAGCTGAGGAAGGGAGGGAAGCTTCAGGAAGGAAGATACTGTCAGGGATTTGGGGTGTTTGGCCTGCCGTAGCATAAAGAATGGAAAATTTAGAGCAGCACTGTTCAGTAGAAACAATGTGAGCCACAAATGTTAATTTAGAATTTTGGTATAGACATATTTTTAAAGGTAACAACAAACAGGTGAAATTAATTTGAATGGTATTTTATTTAACCTAGTATAACTAACATTTTTGTTTCAGCATGTAGTCAATAGAAAATTTCCTTGTTTGTCTTCCCTTCTAGATAGTAAGCTCCTAAGTAGACAAAAGCAATATATGATTCCCTAGCATCCCCAGTACCTATCACAGTTTAGCCAGACATGGCGATGCGTGCCTGTTATCCCAGCTACTTGGAAGACTGAGGCAAGAGGACGTTCAAGGACAGCCTGGGCAATTTAGTGGGACTCTGTCTTAAAATAAAATATAAAAAGGGCTGGAGTTGTAGCTCAGTGGTAAAGTGTCCCTGGGTTCAACACCCAGTTCAAAAAAAAAAAATAAGAAAAAAGGAATTTTTTAATAATGTATTCTTAATAATGTGCTTCGTTTTCTAAGGCCCTGTGGGGGAACCTATATAGCATGTGGTATTTGCATCATATGTCCTTAATTAAACCAAAAATTCTGAATTGTAAACAGGACCTAAGGGTTCAGATAAAGGATTCTGGGTTTGTCTCAGTTCATCTTTGTTGTATCTTCTGAGCCAGCATCACCATTATTTTAAAGCAAGTTGCTACAGTAACTCTACACAGCTTACCTCCCCCAACCTTAGCAGATTAGAGCATTTATTCTCACTCCAGTATTTATTCTCTGCTTCAAGATGTAGGTGTGTAAATAGTGGGGGACCATTCTGTTTTGCCTGTCTATTCTGAGGTCCAGGCTGAAGGGGCAGGAGCTACCCAGGGTGAGCTCAAAACAACAGCAGAAGTACAAGAAGGCAGCCAGTTATGGTGGCACATACGTGTAATCCCAGCAACTCCAGAGTCTGAGGCAGGATTGGAAGTTTGAGGCCAGCCTCAACAATTTAGCAAGACCCGGTTCCAAAATAAAAAAGGGCTGGGGATTTAGCTCATTTTTAAAGTGCCCCTGAGTTCAATCCTTGGTACAAAAAAAAAAAAAAAAAAAAAAAACCTAACTATAATTAATCAATTGGCATCTAAACTTTTCATCTTAACTTTGCAGAAAGAGAAACAAATGCCTCTCTATTTACCATCTGAGAATGTTCAAGAGCTTGTATAAAATGGTGTTGTATTTGCATATAACCTACACACATCTGTAAACTTTAACTCATCTCTAGATTCTACCTAATATAATGCATATGCTGTTTGGGGAATGACAAGAAAGTCTGTTCAGTATGGACAATTCTTTTATTGTGAGATGTTTTCTGTGATTGAATTGGAGGATGGGGGCCCTGAGGACATGGAGGGCTGACTGGGAATTCTGGGGAAGGGAGCGGATATTTGGTGAATAATAATCTAATCTACCACAGATGGTTCGCAGAGGTGGAGTGGGATGGAAGGAGGGGGAAAAAAATCACTACATAGGATGCATCGCTGTCCTTGCTCTTTTTAGCACTTACCACTTTGAAAAAATCTCTTCTGGGGCTGGCTCCTAATCACTTAAAAATCAGAAGTCTTCCAAGGATGTAGTCCCAAAGTTTTCAATTAATTTAGATTTTTTTTTTTTTTTTTGCTACTGGGGATTGATCCCAGGGCCTTGTGCATGCAAGGCAAGCACTCTACCAACTGAACTATATCCCCAGCCCTAAATTATTTTTTAATTAATTTCAATTATAGAATACAGTTTAGTGTGGTTACATTTACTGTTGGATGTGAGCCTTTAAATACTCCACCCACCTGTGTAACTAGAACTTGAGCTGCCTGTGGGGAGGAGCTGTCAAAATGATACCAAGAGTGAAATACTTTCTTTGGAAAAGAATAAGTCAGAAACTGATTTGGTCCTTGAAAACTTTTTAGCCTCATAATGCAGGTTAAGCAAAAAATACTTCTGGCAGTTTTCTAAGTGAAAGAGAAACTGGTCAAGTGGTTTAGCCAGTCAAGCAAGTCAACAAACTTTTTGTGCTGGAGGAGCTCATGACTAAGTCTCATGAAGAGATTTCTGTACAATACCAGTTTTTTTTTTTAAATATTTATCTCTGAGAGTGAAGAAAGAGATGGTACCAAATATTAAGTAACTGATGTTCTACAGGAGCTTGAGATTTAGTTGTTATCTTGGGAATGTAGTAAGAGGGAGGAAAAAATATATGTACACACACACACACACACACACAATTTTCTGTGGGTGCTTCCACTAATGTAATTTTTGGTGGGGTTCTTTTTTTTGTCTTTTTTGGAACTGGGGGTTGAACCCAGGGCTTTGCGAATGCAAGGCAGACGCTTTGCCACTGAGCTACATCCCAGCCCTGTAATTTTTAATAAACCTAATTTGAGATTCTAAATATTTCCTTGGTGATACTTTCTGGAATGCTAAAGGATAGAGAAGGTTTCCAGTTGGACAGATTTTTCTCATCTAAGCTTTGAGGTTATTTGCAGTTCTCTTGGGACTTTTTTAGTCTCTTTGTATAAAGTAGAAAGAAATTCTAGTTGCTCATCAGACTACAATTTCTCTTTCCTTTTGTCTGATTGAGCAAATGTCTTGAGAGAAAGGAAATGGATGGCAGTGAATTCAAATGATGAGCTCTGTCAGTCCTCTGCAGGTGGCCAGAGAGGAAGGCACCTGATCCACTTCTGTCCCTCCTTCTCCTTCTGAGGCAGGTCACATGAAAGATCCTCTCTTCCCAGCTACTATTTTTTTGGGTTCAGAAGGCTCAGCTGAAATGTTATAAAATCTAAGAGTGTCTTTTGTCATGCTTCCTGAACAGTGGGGTCATTGACCTTTTCTATGCAGTCATCAATTGCTTTCAGCTGCTACTGGACCCTAATCAACTCTGCTTGGCCTGCCCCTTGGTACCAATAGTATGTGTTTGTTCTCCAGGCCTGACCAGGCTCTGCTGCCTGCCTCTGCTTCCTTCTGTGCTCCATGTGAAGCCAGCTCCTCCAGGGATGCTCACCCTGTAACACTGTGACCTTCAGAGCATCAGGGGAGGCCTGCAATTTTTCTCTGAATGACTGGAAACCCCGCCACTAGATATCAGATGACCTGGGTTCTAAAACTGACTTTCTAATTCACTTGCTCCTTAACCAGCTGAGGCAAATGCTTTTACCTTTCCTGAGTTTTTGTTGTTTGTTTATTTGTTTGTTTGTTTTTACATGTAAGTACTGATTCTTTTCCTCAAGATTTTTTTTAAAGAATCAAATGGAATAATGGTTGTGGAAAAACTTTGAAAATGGTATTGATATGCTAAAGCGGCAACCTTGATATTGATAATTCTTGTTAAGATTTGTTTGAGAAAACTCCAGTATGGTGATCAATTTGTCTGCATTCTGGTAATAGCTGAACAAATCCTGTGTAAAGGTAAAAAATGGAAACTGTTTAAATTAAAATGACCAGACTTCATCCTTTTGAAAAATAAGTACTAGGATTGTACTATGGAGAATGGTTTTGGTACTTCAGGTTTTAATTTATAGTTAGAGCAGTTATTGAAGTTAAAGATCTCATTTACTTGTAAGCAGTAGGTTTTACTGGTAATAAAAATCAGCTCAATATGTCTTAGCCCTCATTGCTATAAATTCCTATAGGGCAGAGATGGAATTTTACAAAGGCAATAGAATATAACATCCAGTTCCTTTGTTTGCCAGATCTGACTTGGGCAGGTCAATTAACTTCTGTCTGCCATGATGTTTTTATCTGTAAAATAAGTACAGTGAAGATAATAAGTTTGCTAAATCTCAGTGTCTTGAGTTTTGTAAGGAAGTAGATGGTGTTTATCTTATTTAGCAAAAGAATAATCACTTTCTTATTGTTTAGTATTATTCTAAATTTATAGTACAAGGTTATAGGTTATTCTGATCTTATTTAAATGTATAATCGCCTTTCTCCTGCTTTTATTTTACCAGTAAATGTAATATACTTTATTCCATTTATTATGTTTTATTTATGTTCACCTGCATTACCCTTTCTTGCCTTCTGTCTTTGTTTTGTTTGGCTAACACTGTCTTTTTTACTTATTTCGTTTATGACGTATCATATAAGAAAGTTAATGGCCGGGTGCAGTGGCTCACTCCTGTAATCCCAGTGGCTGGAGAGGCTGAGGCAGGAGGATTTCGAGTTCAAAGCCAGCCTCAGCAAAAATGAGACACTAAACCACTCAGTGAAACCTTGTCTCTAAATCAATTACAAAATAGGGATGAGGGTGTGCCTCAATGGTTGAGTACCCCTGAGTTCAATCCCTGGTACCAAAAAAAAAAAGTTAATGACAGATTTCTAAGGATTTTCTATACTAGAGCTGTACTTTCAGTGATATAGTTGTCAGAGTGATTCCGCCGGTTATTGGTGACAAGTTCTGCTTTGTCATATATTGAAGTATAACATTAGAGAAGAATACTGTGGCAAGCATATAAAGCAGGGTTTATTTAAAAAGGGAGTAACATAGACTCCTTCCAGCAGGAAGAAGGGGGCCATAGCTGATATCCTGGTATCCCAAGAAGTGAGGGGTTTTTGCCCTTTTTTGTATGTCTCAGGCTTCCTTTGTTCTCCTGCTCTCTTCCCCTTATCTCTCTCCTTCCTGCATATGTGAGTAGGCCCAAGAGAGCTCAGGTGGGGTGGCCAAAAGGTGAGAAGCAGATGAATGGGGGAAGGGCCAGATGGAGCAGCCCAGGACCCATTAATTAACTACTTTTATAACTCCAGGGAGGGAGGGACAATTCCTGGGACAGGTTACCTTAGCAACAGGTTGGAGCAGGGGCAAGTTATCTTGGTAAGGGTGGAGGAAGGGCTCTGAAGGCATTTCATTCCCTCAGGGGGCAGTCTGCAACTTCCCAGACCCACTCCAATTGGCCTCCTTGATCCAGCCTGACTCAATTTACCTATCAATCCTGACTGCCTGTCTAATTTTGGCTTCACGAGCAGCCAGTGGGCATAACTGTTAAGAAATTTTCCAATGTGATATCTTTAAGCAAAAAAAATTTGGGGTTAGCAAGTGTTTTTGTGGAAAGGAATGGCATAATATGTACTCTGCTCACCATTAATGGTACACTGATGTTAAAATTTCAACCACACAATTAACTTAAAAATCTAGTAAGGTGTGGGACACATGTCTTTAATCCCAGAGGCTCAGGAGGCTGAGGCAGGAGGGTCACAAGTTCAAAGCCAACCTCAGTAAATTAGTGAGGGCTTAACCAACTCAGTGAGATGCTGTCTTTAAATAAAATATAAAAAAGGGCTGGGAGAGCTGGGCTTGTGGCTCAATGATAGAGCACTTGCCTAGCATATGTGCAGTATTGGGTTTGATCCTCAGCACCGCATATAAACAAATAAATAAAATAAAGGTCCATCAACAACTAAAGATATATTAATAAAAGGGGGGGGGGGATGTGGCTCAGTGGTTTAATGCCCCTGGTTAAATCCCTGATAACTCCCCTCCCCCAAAAGAAGTAGAAAATAAATAAAACATAAAAATCTAGGAGTTTAAAGTAAGGACATTTACTTTGACTACTTACTGTTCATTGAAGCATAATATGGAAGTGCCACAGATCATGGGACTGCAGCTCAGTGCATTTTTACAAAGTGAAACCCATTTGTAGCTGGCACCCAGGTTAAGAAACAGGACAGTCCCTGTACTCCAAAAGCTTTCCACAGCCCTTCTTCCAGTGAAGAGACACCCCCCCCCATAAAAGTAATTGTTTTTTGTTTTTGTTGTTTTTTTTTAAATGAGAGAGAGAGAGAGAGAGAGATAATTTTTTAAAATATTTATTTTTTGGTTTTCGGCGGACACAACATCTTTGTTTGTATGTGGTACTGAGGATCAAACCCGGGCTGAACGCATGCCAGGTGAGCCTGCGACCGCTTGAGCCACATCCCCAGTCCAAAAGTAATTGTTTTTATTTGCATTTTCAATTTATTTTATCCTAAAACATTTACATTTACCATGTCTTACTTAATACTGATTTCCAACTCGCTGATCCCATGCCAGTTGGCTGTAGGCTGAGGGGAAGGGAGGAGAAAGGTGGACATGGTATATAAGAGCATGTATGCCTAGTTGGTTGAAAAGTTGACATGAGGGGCTGGAGTGTAGCTCAGTGGTAGTGCAGGTGCCCTAGCCTGAAGGAGGCCCTGGATTAGGTCCCCAGCACCCCCACAACCTTCATGATTTGAATGACCCAAATACAGGTAAATGAGGGCTAATTTGAACTTTACTAAAGGAAAAAGGTGCTTTATGCATTTTTTTAAATGACAAATAATTAGAAGAAAAAAATTGGAATATTTAAAGGTTAGAGAATCATGAACTTAACAGTGAAAATGAAATGCGACATTGACAAAATGCTTTTTAATATAAACATGTACATGATGATGATTTATTTTATTTTTGTTGTGTTTGTTTTTGTGGTGCTGAGGTTTGAACCCAGGGCCTCATATGTGCCAGGCAATTGCTCTATCCCTGAGCTACACTGCCAGCCTCCATGATAATGTTTTAGATATTGTGTTTAGTATATTCCAGGATACTTCTTAGGTATGTAAACAGATCATTCTCTTCTATGAAAAGTTGAAGTCCTAAAGGATTTGCTGGTAAAAATTAAGGTAGCCAGGCAAATTGGAATGTGGCCTCCAGGAGGCTGAAGTGTGAGAGACAGTTGTGTCTGTAAGTAGCTGTGCCAGGTGGCAAAGGAGAGACCTGGGGCTGGGAGTCAGAAGTCTGTGATTTGTGTCCTGTTCTCCATGACTATATGTCTATAAACAAGTCACTGAACTTTTCTGGATCCCTTTCTTTTTTTTGTGTGTGGTGCTGGGGGTTGAACCCAGGGCCTCTTGCATGTGAGGCAAGCACTCTACCTACTGAGCTATATCCCCAGACCCCCTTTCTACTTTTTAATTTTTAGTTTATTGATTTTTTTGTGTGTGTTTGTGCTGGGGATTGAACTCAGGGCCTCGGGCATGCTAAGTACTGACACACACCCTAACCCCTTCCTCTGCTTTTATGAAATAGATGTTACTTGTCTACTATGCCTTGAGGCATTGTATTAGGATAAAATAAGACAACAGAAAGAATTTTGCAAAATTAAAAATAATTAGACAAATGTTTTGTTTTTGTGGTGATGGGGTTTGAACTAAGGGCATCATGCATATAAGTGTTTCACCCCTGAGCCACTCCCCCAGCCCATAGACAAATGATTGTATAGAGATATAAAAATTAAGTTGCAGTGGGACATGCCTATAATCCCGGCAGCTCAGGAGACTGAGGCAGAAGATTGCAAGTTGGAAGCCAGCATGGGCAATTTAGGGAGACCCTGTTTCAAAAAAGGCTGCAGATGTAGCTCAGTGGTAAAATGCCCTGGAGTTGAATCCCCACTACCACACACACTATATATATATTGATTGGAGTGGTTAGCATGGCAAAAGAAGTATTAAACAGTCTTTAAAATCTTCTCTCTTTACTGTTAATCTAAAATAGTTGAGTATCTTTGTATTTGAGATCTCATTGTCAGAGAGGTGCCTTGAGCTGACAGTGCATCTCTCAGTCAAAGATCATGGCAAAGTTCCACATTTCTGGTTTGCAAGTTGGCCTTGTAAGTATTTAATGAGTATGAACTGATTTACTAGGATTTGACCAACTAGGACTGACCTGGTTAAATCCCATTTCAGATCTGATACAGGAGCCTACAAGTGACAACAGCTTTCAAGGTCCTTAGACAGCTTGGCTTGGAGGAGAACACATGAAAGAAAGGTTTGTTTTTGCTGAATTTAATTTATAAAAGAGATTAAAAAATAAAAGTGTAATTGTAGTGAAAAAGTTCTGTTTTTCCCTTTCAGAGCCCCAGGAAGCTTTGTTTTCTGTGAAAAAGTATTTCTATACAGTTGCTCCAATGACAGAGTTACCTGCACCCTTGTCCTATTTCCAGAATGCACAGATGTCTGAGGACAACCACCTGAGCAATTCTGTACGTAGCCAGGTACAGTGTCAGCCTCTGAAACTTCCCTTGCCAGATTGTGGGTTAAGTTGTCAGCTCCCTTACTTCCAGGAGATGCTAAAGGAGATGGGCAGGCTTTTTCTACTATGCTAAATGTATGTATTTGTGAACTTCTACTGAGAGCAAAGCGTTGAACCCTTCTGTGCTGGGGGACAAAAGGCGAGTGTTGGTTTTTTTAAATTTTTTTTGGTACTGAGGATGACACCCAGGGCTTCCTTTGTACTAGCCAAGTGCTCTACCACTCCCAGCTTTGCAAGGCTGTTTAAGACAGACTTTAATGCATTTCCTCTCTGGCTCAGATATCACCACCTCAGTTGAAGCCTTCTCCAACTTCCTGAAGTGTGAGCATGTCACAGTCCACATTTTACCTGTCTTGCTCTTAGTCTTCCATGGGCTGAGAGCATTTTATTTACTTTTCCCAGTATCTGGTAAGGTTCCTGACAGTGTTTAATAAATGTTCATCAACAAAATGATTGCACAATGTGAGGATTAAGTTCAAAGGAGGGAATCAGGTAAGGAGCTGTGTTACGTGGCATGGGACATGGAGACTCTTCACTGACTGTACACAGACATGAAATCTGCCTGCAAACCCATTAGCTAATCATTACAGATTAAGTGAACCTCCACTCCCACCTTATTCCACTGAAGGCTTGTGAGATGACAGAGAATTGGTAGGATTTTTAGAAAATGGAGCCAGCTTGGAGGAAAACAAGGCTAGCTATAGTCTCTGCAAGGTTTGCCTTCTGGGCTAGTGTGTACTTGTTGCTAAAATCAGTCACAAAGGACAGATAAGTCTACCAGCCAGATCTACAGAGGGATAGTTCACAGAATGGGCACTCAAACTAGAGGATTAGATGGCTTGAAGTTTTTTACATTCTGATGGTTTAGGATTCCTCATTTTTCTCGTCTGTAGAAGTAGGCAATTTACTAGATAATCTCAAAATTCTCTTCATATACATAAGCAATTTTTATTAAATAATACTGTTCATGTTTTAGAACTATGTATAAATGTATGTGTCTAATAAAAGTTGTAAAAGAAAGTTCCTACATTTTTGAAATTTAAACATGTAAGTATAGGATTAGTTTTTAGAATTTATGTATATAGACATGCATGTAGTCCTTCATTTATTTTCTCCTCTTGTGCAAATATAAAAATCATTCTGTTTATGAATATTAGGTAGTTTCCAATTTTCACAGTGACTGGCAGTGCTGCAGTCACATTCTCATTCATTAATCCTTGTGCACATGTGTTGAATTTCTCAAGAATAGTTTCTGTGATTTATTGTATGGATCTTAAACTATTTTAACGATTGCCAGAATGCTGTTCAAGATGATTTTATGTCAGGAGCATATATATGTATTTAATTTTTTATGCATGACAGTAGAACAAAAGGAAAGTTATGTCAGATTCATTGTATTGTCTTTTCCATTCCCATCCCCCCATCCCCCCTTCTCCAATTTGGTGAACCTCCACTCCCATCTTATTGTGAGTCAGCATCTGCATATTGGGGAGAACATTTGGCCTTTGGTTTTTTGGGGTTGGCTTATTTTATTTAGCATGATAGCATCCAGTTCCATCCGTTTACTGGGAAATACATAATTTTTAGGAATATGTTGATGGGTCCTTTCTTTAACATCCTTGATGACATAATTTAGTTAAGACAGTTATGACTGTTGTCTAACTTGTTGCCTGTCATTTTGATGGGATTAAAATGGTGTATCATTTATTTATTTATTTGTTTTTCTTAAAAAAATATTTTGGAGGGGTGTACAGGGAATTGAACCCAGGGGTATTTTACCACTGAGCTGCGTTCCCCAGACCTTTTTTTTTTTTTTTTTTTAAAAAAAAAAGGAAAGAAAGAAAGAGAGATGGGTGCTGGGATTGTACCCAGGGCCTTGTGCATGCTGAGCATGCATTCTACCACTGAGCTATACCCCCCAGCCTTCATGCTATTTTAGTTGTATATTCATAATTTTTCTTAAGCTTATTGGACATTTTTGCTTTCTTTTTTGTGAATTGTGCCTTTATGTTCTTTTCCCATTCTTTTATTGGTTGTGTGTCTTTTTCTTACTGATTTTATAGAAATAGATATTTTGGGGGGTAATTAGCTCATGTTGTTTATATGCTTTTCATATATTTTCTCCAAGTCTTAGTTTCATTTTGTTTATGGTCCATAGTTTAAATATTTTAAGTAAGGGAATTGATCTTTCCTTTAAAAATGTGTAGTATTTAGCTGGGCTTGGTGGCACATTCCTGTAATCCACACATTCCTGTAATCCCAGTTATTTGGGAGGCTTAGACAAAAGGATTATAAATTCTAAGTCAGCCTGGGAAATTTAGCAAGACACTGTCTAAAATTAGAAAAAGAACTGGGGTATAGCTCAGTGGTACAGAACCCCTGGGTTCAATCTCTAGTACTGCAAAAAGATAAAGTAAAAATAATGATGGTGGTGATGAGGAATGTATTCATAATTTTTCAATTAAAAATAGTTTTAGAGCTGGACATGGTGGTGCTTGCCTATAATCCCAGTGACTCAAGAGGCTAAGACAGGAGGATTGCAAGTTTGAAGCCAGCTTGGGCAATTTAGGAAGACCATCAACAACTTAGCAAGACCCTGTCTAAAAAGAAAATAAATAAAAAGGTCTGGGGAGGGCTGGGGATGTGGCTCAAGCGGTAGCGCACTCGCCTGGCATGCGCGGGGTGCTGAGTTTGATCCTCTGCACCACATAAAAATAAAATAAAGGTGTTGTGTCCTGAAACTAAAAAATAAATATTAAAAATTGTAAAAGTTTGCATTTATCCTTCAAGTTTTGGTTATCTGAAAAACTAACCCTTATAAAACATCTTGATCCCTGCCAGTGCCAGATGANATTTAAAAAAAAAAGTTAGAAAGGGAAAAAATTTTTTTTTTTTTTTTTTTTTTTCCCCCGTACCAGGGATGGAGCTCAGGGGCACTCAACCACTGAGCCATGTCTCCAACCCTTTTTTGTGTTTTAGAGACAGGGTCTCACTGAGTTGCTTAGTGCCTCGCTTTTGCTGAGGCTGGCTTTGAACTCATGATCCTCCTGCCTCAGCCTCCCAAGCCACTGGTATTACAAGTAAGTGCCACCTGCCTAGCAGGAAAACTTTTTAATATGAGGGAAAGTACACAAAGGCAATATGTTACCTGAGGAGTCTTTGGAAAGAGAGTGGACATTCAAGGGGTTCTGTGATGGCAGACTGGAATAATGGGGAAGTTAGAACAGCTGATGTAAAAGAAACCAAAAAAAGCTTGATATTGTGGAGCCTTTGAGAGCACACTTTTTGATAATTGGAGTTTGTAAGATTGAAATGGTTATAATGCATTATAGAAAATTTATATTAAAAATTGTAAAAGTTTGCATTTATCCTTCAAGTTTTGGTTATCTGAAAAACTAACCCTTATAAAACATCTTGATCCCTGCCAGTGCCAGATGAGAGGGCCTGTTGCTTTGTTCTCATCTTTTCACTTTTTGGAATTCTTTTACTTTTTTAAAAAAAAAAAAAATTATATTTTAGTTTTATTTATTTATTTTTTTATTTTTATGTGGTGCTGAGGGTTGAACCCAGTGTCTCACGCATGCCAGGCGAGTGTGCTACCACTTGAGCCACATCCCCAGCCCCTCTTTTACTTTTTTATTTATTGACCATATCTGGTAGAGTTTTTTGGACATCCAGTATATCTAAAACAATACAAATCTCCCAGGAAAAGAACAAAGAAGTTTTAGAGTTTTTTCCTCATGCTAGCTAGAAAGAGAAATTTTAAGATTTGATAGCTGCAAATAAAAGTCTGAAGTGAATCCTATCAGTTGCTAAAGACTTCAGCTTTCTTGTAGAGGTTTTCTGGGCTCCCTCTTCTCTGGGTGCACTTCCTTAGCCATCTCATATCTCTGCTCTGGCTGCCATGTTGCATCTGCATTGCTCTCTTCATGTGGGGCACATCTATAATTGTTATGTAGAACATCTAGCAAATGATAGCTTGATCTGTCATAAGAGCCCACTGGAGAATCCATTTTATTATTTTCCCTCAGGAATATGCATCCTGGCTCCCCTTAGAGATGGCATTCAGGTGAAGGTTTCACTGCCTTTCATTTCTTTACCTTCTACCTCTAACTAAAAGCCAGCATGGCCTTCACATTTGTTTTGGCTTTTGGTTGGCTGTGTCTTTAGGGACTGGAGACTAGAAGATAGACTGACTAATGATTCAGCTGTTTCTGAAAAAGGGCAAAGTGTACAAGTTGTGACATATCTGAACTTCTTTATTTATAAACTGGGTATTAAAATAGTTCTGATAAGATCATTGGGCACATGGTTTGTCAATAGATAATAGATTATTATCATAATCTTTTGGTTTACTTCTTTTATATTAATTTATAGGGTTTTATTTTTCTGTTGCAAAATTTTGACAGGAGAGCTTTTTCCTTGACTTGTTGTATTTTTGCTAGAAGTCAGCCTGCATTCCATTTCTACAGACATTATAGGATGTGCTGAATCCAGACTGTTATAGGACTGGAATCTGCCAGGAAACTGAGGCAGTGCAGAGACCTCCTTCAAGCCTGAGTCTTGTGATCATGCCACAAAGATTCCAGACATGTTGCCCAGATTAACAGGCATGAATTTATTAGAAGGGATAGGAAAGGGGAAAAGAGGACAGACACTCGTAAGGGAGAGAGTAAGTCCTCTCAGAGAGGTAAGGGACAGTGCACCTCTCCTGCCCTCCAGTTTTATTAGGGATCCTAGGAAAGTTTCCAGAGAGTCCCACCCAGTCTACCTCTTGACTTTTGACTGATACAGGATGACCACTGCCATAACAGTTGCTGACTGGCTCTAACTAGAACCTATTCTTACAGATTTTATGGTTAGGGGGAATTATCCTTATCTGCTCGAGTTCTGGGATCTGTCTGGTCTATGCAGGGTCAGAAAATTCCCCGTGTTCAGGGTCTTGTGTTCTTCCTGTAGGTACTTCAGGGCCTGCATTTCTCCTGCCGATAACAGGTTGTTTCCTGCAGAATGTAACATACCTGTGGATTTAAGCCAGGCAGGGCTACAGGTAAATTATTTTTTAAGAGAAAGCATATGGGTGTCAGCATAGTGGGCTCATTTTATAGAATTATTCCTCATGTGCCTACCACTCATGTCTCTGTCCTCTATCACAGGTGAAATTGAAAATGTAAACTTCACAATAGTGAAAATTCATGGTTTTGATTTGGTATAGATTTACATCTTTTTTGTGGATCAATTGGACCTGTTCTGTTTTTCTAAGATATAAAAGAGTAAAGTTTTTTGAAAGAAATCTAGAAGTAGTTTAGTAATTTATATATACGCACACATATACATATATACGTATATATGTGTATATTTATAGTTGGACATAATACATTTATTTATTTTTTTATGTGGTGCTGAGGATTGAACTCGTTGCCTCGCACGTGCTAGGTGAGCACTCTACCGCTGAGCCAAAACCCCAGCCCCGTTTATATTGTTATTTAAGCATTATGGACTATATCTTGCAGCCTGGTGTTGAGACCTTACTGTTCATTGGAATTCCCTGGAGGAAATTCTTTGGCCCCAAACCAAATTCCTGATTTGTATCTGGGATGGGGCCAGAACTTGTATGTGTGACCAGTTGCCACGTTTTGCCATTGTTTCTGCTCTGGGAACTGTAATTTGGGAGCAACTGCATTTGCATAAAGAACTAAAATGACATTAAAATGTCATAGAAAAATGACATTAGAGAAAAACAATTATATTTGTAAGTTGAAACTTCAATGTTTTTTTCATATTAGTTTATCCTGACCACATTTCTTAGTCCTTAAGGAAATAAATTGTCAACAGATTTTTGATTTAGAGTAGAAAATTATCAGTCATTTGTAGTAATCATTGAAAGACCAGGAATTGCTAAAGAACATATGTTAATCTACTTTCAGCTGCCAAATTGGCATTAAAATATGCCTCATCTTTTTGGCATTAAAATATGCCTCATCTTTTGCAGCACAGTGGTGGAGTGCTTACCTAGCATGTGTGAAGCACTGGATTCGATCCTCAGCACCATATAAACATAAAAAAAAAATGAAGGCATTGTGCCTATCTACAACTAAAACAAACTTTTTTTAAAAAGGTGTGTCTGGTCTTTATAAATGAAGGTCAACCACAATAATCTTTCCAAATGTTGAAACATTAGATGCAGAGAACTTTAGTAAATTGTCAGCAAATCAAACATAGACTGGCAGAAATAGTGTCATTTCTTGGATGATGCCTGGATCACTTTTTTTTTTTAATATTTATTTTTTAGTTGTAGTTGGACACAATACCTTTATTTTATTTATTTTTATGTGGTGCTGAGGATCAAACCCAGGGCCTTGCACATGCTAGGCGAGTGCTTTGCCACTGAGCCACAACCCACCCCTGATTACTTTTTTGAGTGTGAAAAATCTATAAAATCAAACAGAAAGCAAATCTACAAACTGTTTAAATAATATTTAACTACTTGGCACATTGAGAAGAGAAAAATTTTAAAAAGGGTGCCCTAACTGCAAACTGAATTGGACCTACAGGTCCCATCATCCTGACAGTGTATTGCTTGAAATAATGAATTTGTTTTCCTAGTTATGTCAAAGTGAAGTGAGGAGGAAAAGAACTGAAAATCTTGTTGACCTCTAGAAGATTGTACTAGCTTTTGCTTGACAATAAAGTTGAAAATCTTAAGCACAGATCTCAATAATTTGTCAAGAAACACTAACAAGCCTAACACAACAGCCCCATAAATGTTAAATATTATCTCTAACCTGTTAGTCAATTGTTCAGGGAAATGACAGTCCTTTTTGGCATAGACTAATGGTTACACCTCTGACTCCAGGGAATGGCAAAGCTTGGGCAGGTGCCGGCTGGACTTCTATCTGTTGTTGGAAATATATTGCCTATGATTAAAAATGTTTTCAAGTTTTCCACTTAACTTGCCAGTTTTTTGGTTAAGTTACTCTTCCAATTCATCCAGTAGTGCAAGCTTAGAATACCTCATTTCTAATTGTAGAAATCCAAACAATAAAGTCTTGTTTTTTGTTTTTTTAATGGCAACTTTCCTTAAGGTGTAATTTATTTTTAAATGAATTAGATAGCAAGGCTTTGTAAAAATTAACCACAACTTCCCTGAATATTGCTAAGAAAAATTCATTTTACGAGAAGCAGTTTGTCTTCTTGATGCTTCTGTACCAAAGTCTTATGGGATTATTCTTTCTTCTTTTTGTGGTGCTGGGGATTGAATCCAGGGACTGGTGTATACTAGGCAAGCCCTCTACCGCTGAGCTACATCCCAGTCCTATATGTGTATATGTTGAAAAACATTAGAATTTGAGGCATTGTAAAGTTTTCGTTTTCTTTGTAAAATCACCTGTCTGTATTCAATTACACAAAATTATAAACTTGAGTGTGGCAAAAACTGCCATGAACAGAGTCAAAAAACAGACTAGGGCAAAGACTTATAATGCATAATGGCACTCAGCATTTCCACTTCTAGAAATTTATTTTATAAATATATTACAATAAGACTGCCAGGAAACAGACAAGAATTTTTATTAAGGGCTAAAGATATGGTTCATTGGTAGAGCTTTGCCTAGCATGTGCAAGGCCCTGGATTCCATCCTCAACACTGGAAAAAAAGAAGCATTCTTTGTAGTAGTGAGAATTTGGAGATGATCTCACATCTTCATCATTGGGGCATTACTTACTTATGGTTTTCCTGGTTAGTAGTACAAGGTTATGGCTAACAAAGGTTTTTGATTAAATTGTCTCCTTTTGAATCTCTGCTCGAGAACTTCTTAGCTCTATGATCTTTTGGCAAATTATCTGTCCTTGTTAACCTTTTGTTTCTTTATCTTTAAATGAAGTTTATAGTAATAAATTTAAAGAGTTTTAAGATTAAGATAATTCACTAGATGTTCTTAGCATACTGTCTGGCATATACTTTTCATTAAATTATCAAAATTGTCAATAGTATTATTATGATGTTATATTTAATAATGAGGTATATTTGTATGTCCAGAATAGAAATGTATTTGAATACATTAAATGATAAAAGTAAATTGTAGAATAGATTTTTTTTAAAATATCTAAAATTGGGGCTGGGGATGTGGCTCAAGTGGTAGCGCGCTCGCCTGGCATGCGTGCGGCCCGGGTTCGATCCTCAGCACCACATACAAACAAAGATGTTGTGTCCACCGAAAAATAAATAAATAAATATTAAAAAAAAAAAATATCTAAAATTGATGACATGCATGGTGGTGCATGCGTGGTGGTGCATGCTTGTAATCCCAGCAACAGGAGGCTGAAGTTGGAGCATCACAAGTTTGAGGCCAGCCTCAGCAACTCTGTGAGACCCTGTCTCAAAATAAAATTTAAAAGGGTCCGGGGATGTAGCTCAGTGGTAGAGCCACCCCTGTGTTCAACCCCCTAATAACATTATCAACAACAACAAAAAAATCTGAAAAGTGTGCCAGGTACAGGGGTGTTCAGCTGTAGTTCCAGCCACTCGATAGGCTAAGGAGAGTCTGAGGGTTGCTTGATTCCAGGAGTTTAAGACCAGCCTGGGCAACATAACAAGACTCTATCTCAACAAAACAAAACAAAACAAAACAAATCTAAAAGTGGATTATATTGCTCACCGTTTCATATTGTGGATCATATGTGGGTATGAGATTAGAGAGGATACTTACTTTCTGTGTCATAAACTTATAACATTTCTTACAGTTTTAGAAATAAGGGGTAGGGTTGTAGCTCAGTGGTTGAGCGCTTGCTTTGAATGCATGAGGCACTGGGTTCGATCCTCGGCACCATATAAACAAATAATAAATAAAAAATTGTAGAAATAATTTTTTTTAAATCCAGGCAAATACTAATATTTACATTTTGCTGCTTAAGAAATAACCTTCCCATTTCAAGGTGCATAGGCCTTGTATGGCTGGATCTATGCTTGCATCATGTTCTCAGAGTGCATGCATGTAAATGAAGCCCTGATAAAGTGCTGCAGAGGCTCTGAGGAACCTGGCTCTGAGGGTTAGCCTCCCACACACTCGCCCTTCCCACAGGACCCCACCCTCCTTGAGACTCACAACGTTTAATAGTGAGTAATCTTTCTCTTTGCCACTGAAATGAAATAATTTATAATGGCTACAACACTGGTTTTTCTGAGCTTTAAGAATAGCCTTTTAAAACTGTGGTATATGTACACAATGGAATATTACTCGTCATTAAAAGAGAATAAAATCATGGTATTTGTAGGTGAACAGATGGAGTTGAAAAATATCATGCAAGTGAAGTAAGCCAATCCCAAAAGCCAAATGCAAATGTTTTCTCTAATATATGGATGCTGATCCATAATGGGGGGGTGTGTGGGGAGGAATGGAGGAACTTTAGATAGGGCAAAGGGGAGGGAGGGAAAGGGAAGGGGGATGGGGGGTAGGAAAGATGTTGGAATGAGGTGGGCATCATTACCCTAAATACATTTATGAAGACATGAATGGTGTGACTCTACTTTGTGTACAACCAAAGATATGAAAAATTATGGTCTATATGTGTACTATGAGTTAAAATGCATTCTGCTGTCATGTATAACAAATTAGAATAAATAAATTTTAAAAAATATTTTTTAGGGGCTGAGGTTTGTGGCTCAGTGGTAGAACACTTGCCTTGCACATGTGAGGCGCTGGGTTCGATCCTCAGCACCACATAAAAATAAATAAGGGGCTGGGGTTGTGGCTTAGCAGTAGAGTGCTGGCCTAGCATGTGTGAGGCCCTGGGTTCGATCCTCTACACCATATAAAAATAAATTTTAAAAAAGGTACAATACCTTTGTGTCCAACTACAACTAAAAAATAAACATTTAAAATAAATAAATAAAAGGCATAGTGTTCAACTAACTACGATTAAAAAGAAGAAGAATTATTTTTTAAAAAATATATTTTTTTAGTTGTGGGTGGACACACTACCTTTATTTTATTTTTATGTGGTGCTGAGGATCGAACCCAGTGCTTCGTGCATGCTAGGCTAGCACTCTACCACTGAGCCCCAGCCCCAGGAAGGAAGGAAGGAAGGANAAAAAAAAAAAAGAAGTACTGCAGTGGTAGAGTGGTAGATAGGTGTCATGTACACTTGTCCAATCCTGCAGAATGTACACTAAGATTAAACCCTGGTGGGCCCCTGTGGGTTTTAAGTGACAATGACATGTGAGTATAGGTTCATCCATTGTAATAAATGAACTACTCTGGTGCCATGATGTTGATAATGGAAGGGGCTGTTTATGTACATGTGTGGGCAAGGGGTTAATGGGAACCCTACTTTCTGCTGTGTTTTGCTCTGAGCCTAAAACTGCTCTAAATTCTTTTTTTTTTTTTAAGTTGTAGATGGACACAATACCTTTATTTATTTTTATTTTTATGTGGTGCTGAGGATTGAACCCAGGGCCTCACATGTGCTAGGAAAGTGCACTACTACTGAGCCACAACCCCAGCCCTCTAAATTCTTTTTTGAAAGAAATGAACTATCAAATCATATGCTAAAGCCTTTAAGTTCCTATCTTTTAGGAATACATACTAAAATATTTATGAAGGAAATGATATACCTGAGATTTGCCTTAAAATAATTCCAGAGAGATAAAGTGGATGTAAGAATAAAGAAACAAGATTAGCTATGAATAAATTTCACATGGGGCTTCACTATGAACTTCTGATAGTACTTGTTTGCACTTTTTCCATAATGAAAAGTTTTTTTTTAAATTTTTTTAATTAGCCTTGAAAATAATGCTATGCCTAAATCATTCTAATTTTTAGCTACCAAGATTTTTTTCATTTTGGAAATCCCTCATATTTCTTCTATCATCTTCCTCTCATTATACCCTTGAAATAACCACAGCAGTCAAAATATTGAATATATCAATCACCCCAAAAGTTACCTCTTGGGGTTGTGGCTCAGTGGTGGAGTACTTGCCTGGCATGTGGGAGGCACTGGGTTCAATTCTCAGCACTGCATATAAATAAATGAATAAAATAAAGGTTCATCAACAACTAAAAAACACACACATTTTTAAAAAAAAAAGTTACCTCTTTTTCCTTTTGTAATCTTTTACTCTTATCCTTGCCTCTTCTGAGGCAACCACCAACAAACTTTTGCCACTATATTGTGGTTTTTGTTTCCTAGACTTATGTACCATTTATATCACAATAAACCTATTTTAATGGAATCATGCAGACTCTTTTGTCTTTCAGAATAATTATTTTGAGAATTATCAATGTTAAATTATCAATAGTTTATGTAGTTTATTCCTTTTTATCCCTGCTTTGCATTCTTTGTAAGTATATGCCTCTTTTTTTTTTTTTTCTTTTAATCCATTTACTTGTTTGGATCTTTAGGTCATTTTCTAGTTTTGAGGTAAAGTACTATGAATATTTATGTACAAATCTTTGAACAAATGTTTTCATTTACTTTGGGTAAAGTCTGAGGTAGAATATGATCTAATATGGTAGGTTTTATTCAACTTTTTAAGATACTACCAATTTTCCAAATTGTTTATATAGTTTTACATTCCTTCTAGCAATATATAAGAGTTCCTCCACATCATGCCAGCACTTGACACAATCAGTCTTTAATTCTTAGACCTTTTTGTGTGTATGCAGTACTATCCCATTGTGGTTTTAATTCACATTTCTCTAATGAGTATTGGTGTTGAGTGTCTTTTCATGTGTTTGTCATTGATACCATCTTTAGTGAAGTGTCTGTTCAAATCTCTTCCCTATATTGCTTTCTTATTGGATTTTGTGAGTTCTTAATATTTCTGGATACAAGTCCTCTATGATACATATATTTGTAAATATTTTCTCCAGTGTTTGGCCTACCTCATATATGTATATATTAGTTGTAGATGGATAAATACCTTTTTAAAAAAATTTTATAGTTGTTGATAGATCTTTATTTATTTATACGTGGTGCTGAGAATCGAACCCAATGCCTCACACATGCCAGGCAAGTAGGCAAGTGCCCCAGCCCTATTTTATTCATTTATGTTTATGTGGTGCTGAAGATCGAACCCAGTGCCTCACACATACTAGGCAAGTGATCTACCATTGAGCCAAACCCTGGCCCCATAATTCTTATTCTTGACTATAGTGAGTAATGCTATGGTGAACGTAGGTATGGAAGTATCTCTTGAGATCCTTTTTCAACTCAATTCTTTTGGGATTGCTGGATTATATGCTAATTATGTTTTTAAATTTTTGAGATCCCTCTAAATTATTTTTCTTAGTGGTTGCACCATTTTACATTACCACCAACAATGCATAGGAGTTGCATTTTCTTCCCATCATCACCTGTTTGTTATTTCTGGTAATTCCCCCTGCCCCCCCCCCCCCCCCC
>NW_025999900.1:40546346-40677024 GCF_001458135.2 Marmota marmota marmota
CCCCTTCACTTTCTTTTCTTTTTTACCCAGTGCTGGGGATCCAGCCATGGCCTCAAGCATGCTAACAAGCACTCTACTACTGAGCTAAATCCTAGCCCCTAGTTTGTTATTTTGATGGTGGCCATTCAAAGTAGTGTGAAATGAAATTTAGTACATTATTTAGATATGATTTGCAGGTGTTTTCTCCTATTTACAGATTACCTTTTTTCTTGGTTGATTTTTTTTTTTTTTAACGTTATGTGCTGTTTTTAAGTTTGGTACACTGTCTACTTTTGCTCTTGATCTTTAATTTCTTTAATAGCAATATTTTGTAGTTTTCAGTATACAGGATTTGGGGGGCTCCCAAGGCCACCCTCAGGTTCAATAATGCATCTGAATGATTTACAGAACTACCAAAAGCTTTTATATTCAAATTACAGTTTATTACAGTGAAAGGATCCAGATTAATCTTAGCAAGGGCTGGGGATATAGCTCAGTTGGTAAAGTGCTTCCTTGCATGCACAAGGCCCTGGGTTCAATCCCCAGCACCACAAAACAAAACAAAACAAAAAAACCCAGATTAACCTTAGTAGAAGAAGGCACATAGGCAGGGCCCAGGGGACACAGGCACAAGCTTCCAGTTGTCTTTTCCCAGTGGAGTTTTATAGATGGCACTTAATTCTTTTGGCAACAGGTTTTAAAACTTATCAGAGTTTTGCCAACCAGGGGAGCACACCCGACCTTGGTGTCCAGTGTTTTTATTAGGGTTGGGACAAATAGACATGGCTCTATTTCTCTATCCCCTTCAGAGATCAGGCTGATACTATGTGACCCAAAGCCCTACTGTAGATCACGTTTCTAGCATAAAGTAGCTGGTTTTACCCAAGTCCTCTTAAAGATATAAACAATCTTAACAGGCAAGATATTCCAAGGACTCAAGAGTATCTTGCAGGAAATAGGCAGAAACTGAAGCTTATTTTGTCGTATGCATGGTTTGGACAACCCTCAGGTGCTGAGTTAATCCCTTTACAATAAGCCTTTCATATCTTTTCAACCTTCAGTCTCAGCTCAGGTATTTTCGGTCATATTGTCCAAAAGTAGACCCATCCCAGGTGTTCTCTACCATTCTGTTTATTTCTTTTATAGTACTATTGTACTCTGTAATTATCTTTATTGGCCGTCTCTCTGTTTCAGAGCTGTACATGAGAGCAGGGACCTTTTTTTTATATATAATTTTGTATTTGTTCTTTTTCATTATACGGGACAGTGGAATATATTTTGGCATATCATACATACATGGAGTATAACTTCCCATTCCTGGGATTGTACATGATGCGGGGTTACACTGGTCACGTATTTTTTTTTTTTTTTTTAGAGAGAGAGAGAGAGAGAGAGAGAGAGAATTTTTTTTTTTAATATTTATTTTTTTTTTAGTTTTCGGTGGACACAACATCTTTGTTTGTATGTGGTGCTGAGGATCGAACCCCGGGCCGCACGCATGCCAGGCGAGCGCGCTACCCTTGAGCCACATCCCCAGGCCCTGGTCATGTATTCATACATGAACATAGGAAAGTTATGTCTGATTTATTCTACTGTCTTTCCTATTCCCATCTCTCTCCCTTCCCATCATTCCCTTTTCTCTAATCCAGGGAACTTCCCATTCCCCATCCCCTACGGTATTGTGAGTTAGCATCCACATCAGAGTACATTTGGCTTTCAGTTTTTTTTTGTTTTGTTTTTTTTTAGAGAGAGAGAGAGAGAGAGAATTTTTAATATTTATTTTTTAGTTCTTGGCAGACACAACATCTTTGTTTTTTTGTATGTGGTGTTGAGGATCGAACCCGGGCTGCACGCATGCCAGGCAAGTGCGCTACCGCTTGAGCCACATCCCCAGCCCTTGGCTTTCAGTTTTTTGGGGTTGGCTTATTTCACTTAGCATGATAGTCTCCAGTTTCAACCATTTAGTGACAGATGCCATAATTTCATTCTTCTTTATGGCTGAATAATATTCCGTCATGTATATGTACCACATTTTCCTTATCCATTCGTCTGTTGAAGGGCACCAGCAACTAGGTTGGTTCCATAGCTTAGCTATCGTCAATTGAACTGCTTTAAACATTGAAGTAGCTGTGGCACTATGGTATGCTGATTTTAAGTCCTTTGTGTTTTTGCCGATGAGTGGGATGACTGAGTTGAATGTTGGCTTCATTCCAAGTTTTCTAAGGTATCTCCATACTGTTTTCCATGGTGGTTGCACCAATTTGCAGTCCCACCAGCAATGTATGAGCATACCTCTCCCATCCCTCACATCCTGGACAACATTTATTGTCACTTGTATTCTTGATAATTGCTATTCTGACTGGAGTAAGATGAAATCTCAGTGTAGTTTTAATTTGCATTTCTCTCATTGCTAGAGATGTTGAACATTTTTTCATATATTTGTTGACCAATCCTATTTTCTCTTTTGTGAAGTATCTGTTTGGTTCCTTTGCCCATTTATTGACTAGGTTATTTGCTTTTTTGCTGTTAAGTTTTTTGAGTACTTTGTATATCCTTGAGATTAATGCCCTAGTAGCAGGTGGCAAAGATTTTCTCCCATGCTATAGGCTCTCTCTTCATATTTTTGATTGTTTCCTTTGCTGTGAAGAGGCGTTTTAGTCTTATACCATCCTGTTTATTGATTCTTTTGGGAGGGTGGTACTAAGGATCGAATTCAGGGGCACTTGACCACTGAGACACATCCCCAGCCCTATTTTGTATTTTATTTAGAGACAGGGTCTCACTGAGTTGCTTAGTGCCTCACTTTTGCTGAGGCTGTCCTTGAATTCATGATCCTCCTGCCTCAGCTGCTGGGATTACAGGCACGTGCCACTGCACCTGGCACATTTATTGATTCTCGATTTTATTTCTTGTGCTCTAGAAGTCTTGTTGAGGAAGTCAGTTCCTAAGCCAACATGATGGAGAGTTGCTCCTACTTTTTCTTCTAGTAGGTGCAAAGTCTGGTCTAATGTCTAGGTCCTTGATCCACTCTTGAGTTTTGTGCAGGGTGAGAGATGGGTATCTAATTTCATTTTGCTACATATGGATTTTCAGTTTTCCCAGCACCGTTTGTTGAAGAGGCTATCTTTTCTCCAATGTATTTTTTCTTAATATTTTTTTAGTTGTTGATGGACCTTTATTTTACTTAGTTATATGTGGTGCGGAGAATCGAACCCAATGCCTCACACATGGTAGGCAAGCACTCTTGTACTGAGCTACAACCCAGCCCTCTCCAATGTATTTTTGTGGCACCTTTTTTTTTTTTGTTTTTTTTGTTTTTTTAAGAGAGAGTGAGAGATAGAGAGAATTTTTTAATACTTATTTTTTAGTTTTCGGCGGACACAACATCTTTGTTTTTGTATGTGGTGCTAAGGATCGAACCCGGGCCGCACGCATGCCAGGCGAGCGCTCTACCGCTTGAGCCACATCCCCAGCCTGGCACCTTTGAATAGTATGAAATAACTGTAATTATGTGGGTTTCTCTATATGTCTTCTTTTCTGTACTATTGGTCTTTTTTTTTTTTTTTTAAATATTTATTTATTTTTTAGTTTTCGGCAGACACAACATCTTTGTTTGTATGTGGTGCTGAGGATCAAACCCGGGCCGCACGCATGCCAGACGAGCACGCTACCGCTTGAGCCACATCTCCAGCCCATGTACTATTGGTCTTCATGTCTGTTTTGGTGCCAGTACCATGCCGTTTTTGTTACTATAGCTCTGCAGTATAATTTAAGCTCTGGTATTGTGATGCCTCCTGAGGGCAGTGACCTTATCTGTCTTGTTCACTTGCTATGTCCTAGCATAGTGACTAGAACATAACAAGCATTCAGTATTTTTTTTATTTTATTTTTGGCGGTGGTGGAGATTGAACCCAGGGCCTTGTGCGTGTGAGGCAAGCATTCTACCAACTGAGCTATATTCCCAGGCCTAGTCTTTTTTTAAATTAATCAATGAATCTAATAATTATTACTTAGAAACAAAAACAAATTTACCATTAGCCAAATGGCAAAAGATATGGATAGATGGTTCATTAAAAGAAAAAGTGTTCAAATTTCTTGGTCCTAAGAGAAATTAAAATTAAAATTACACTGAAATTTCTATATTTTACCTATAGGGTTGGCAGAATCTAAGCAATGGCTAACAGAACATGTTGTTAGCAAGGGTGTGGTAAAGTAGGTGGTCTCTTACTTTGCTGAATCTCTAAATTCTTAAGGGAGTGGGTGTCTATGTGGGATTTGGCAAAATATATCAGTATGAAATGTGAATATACTTTATTCTACCAATTATACTTTAGAGAACTTACCCTAATATGCCCACATACATGTTAAATGATTTATGGGAGCATTTATTGCAGCATTGTATGTAAAGCAAAACATTGGAAGGAAGCAAGTTAAATGTCCATCATTAGGGGATTGGCCAAATAAATCATGATACATTCCTATAATGGCTATTAACTTTTCTTTTCTTTCTTTCTTTCTTTCTTTTTTTTTTTTTAAACAAAAGGAATGAGGAGCCAGGCATGCTGGCATGTGTCTGTAATCTCAGCTTAGGCTGAAGAAGGCTGAGGCAGGCTGAGGCAGGAGGATCACAGTTTGAGGCTAGCCTGGGCAACACAGCAAAACCCCATCTTAAAGAAAAGAAAAAACAAAAAAAACTGAATATGGATGTAATGATGTCTTTATACATTGATATATAAAAATTTCTAAGTTCAATGGTTAAGTGAAGAGGGCCAGAGATGTAGGTCAGTTGCCTAGCATACACTAAACCCTGGGCTTAATTCCTGGTACCAAAACAAACAAACCAATCCATGTAGTTGGTGGAGAAGGCAAAGCATAGTACATTTATTTTACTACCATTTATGTGAATATATATTTATGTGTGCCTGCATATGCATGGAGAAACTTAGGAGTTGCAGGAGAACAGTAACAGAAGTAAGCTGGGAAGTTAGGAAATGAGGTAGATTGTGTAGAAGGAGGTGATTTATTATACATATTTTTATAGCTTTTTTACTTTAGAATCATGTAGGTGTTTTATGTTTTAAATAAACTGTACCATTTAAAAAAGAAAAATTGAATCAGTTTTAAGCACGCCTGTAATTCCAGCAGCTTGAGAGTCTGAGGCAGGAGGATGGAGAGTTCAAAGCCAGCTTCAGCAACAGTGAGGCACTAAGCAACTTAGTGAGACCCTGTCTCCAAAAGAAATACAAAATAGGGCTGGGGATGTGGCTCAGTGGTCGAGTGCCCCTGAGTTCAATCCCCATATCCCCCCCAAAAAAATTAGTATACAAAGTATCCATTCTTTGTAGTATTTTAGATAATGGGGGAAAGAGAACTAGAAATTTTGAGTGTGACTGTTGTCGAGGAGACCATTTTAGTCTGGAGGTACAGCAGGGTGGGGTTGGTACTTCTTCTTTATGAACCAGAACATCCAGTATCGTGAATGAGCTTGTGATGGCCCCTTTCCTGCCTGACTTACGTAATAAACAGTTCATATAGCTTAATAGGAGGGCTGTGGTACCAAAAAGAACACAGGTTTTGTTTTTTGGGTACCGGGGATTGAACTCAGGGCACTCGACCCCTGAGCCACATCCCCAGCCCTATTTTGTATTTTATTTAGAGATTGGGTCTCACCGAGTTGCTTAGCGCCTCACTTTTGTTGAAGCTGGCTTTGAACATGCAATTCTCCTGCCTCAGCCTCCTGAGCTGCTGGGATTACAGGCGTGTGCCAACAAGCCCAGCAGAACACAAGTTTTGAAGCAGGAGATTAGAATTTGATACCTTCCTCAGCTGTTTTCTGGTTTTAAGATTTTGGACTAGTTGTTTCTGTAAATAAATGAGATAATGTGAGAGTGCTGTATGAATTACCAATTACTATGTAAAGCTAGCTATTATTACTTGTATTAATCAACCCATCAAATTGGTCAGAATCATCTTGCTGAATATTAATCACAGAGGTCACAGTTCACCCAGATGGCCCAGTCACTTCCTTTTCTGGGAGAATAAAAGTCTGAATTTTCTCAACTCTGCTGTTCCTCAACTATTGTCACACTGTGTCCCTGCCCTCCAGACCTCACCTTCCTCTTAATCATTTCCATGCTGCTGGACTTTGGTCATGTGGTAACTTGGGTTCAGCAAAAATTATCTTTCTTGGCAGGTTTCTGTTTTTAATGCTTTGCAGTAGTTTCCTTTCCACTCCCCATAGGATCTGGGTTCTCATAAACACTTTCTCTGTGCCACCTACAACTTACTTCCTGATCTCCAGACTGAAGAAGAGGGTGCAGAGATGCCTTTGTGAGGCTGACTGTTTTCCTCTTCTCGCCCCCTACCCATTTCCATTAGTTGTCATTCCCCTGTCTCACTATTCAGTCTCTTCTCTTGGGACCTCTATACTCTGACCTGACTGGTATGCTCAAGTTTCTAACTTCTCTAAAATAGCTTTTTCGAGTTTGGGTTCCTCTCTCATCCAACTTTTTTTTTTTGTTTGTTTGCTTAATTTCCATTAGTTCCCCAATCCAATATGATTTATCGTCTAATTTCCCTCTTCACTGTTGCACTTGGTGAACTTCGCATTGTCAAATTCAGTGAGCTTTTGCCTCTCCTCCTCCCTGACTGTTGAAACTGCACTCCTCTCTCCCTTCTATGTTGTGTGAACTCTTCAGGGTGTCTTTCCCTCTCCTGTTCTCTAATGCTTTTTCTCTCATCTCCTGCTGCTTATGCCTAGGATTATTCACACTTCTTGATCAGCTTCTCACTGTATTTTTCCTTCCACCAGCTGTTATATTATATTAATGAGTAACGTGTCCATACCATTTTGTGTTTTCTGTCTGTACTCTTCCCTGCAATTTTGTTGATTCTCATAACTGTAGAGTAATGACTGCCTACCTCTTCTCTAAGCTTGACTTTTCTATTGCTAATTGCCCTTGGACTTTCCTACCTGGTTGCAGGTACTTCAGATTCAGTTATATTTCTAAAATATTTCTCTTCTCTCCAGCTTGCTTATCTTTTTGTGTACCCTGTCTATATCAGTGCCATCATCATCAACTTGATCCCTTATAGTTGACGTATAATTTGCAACAAGGCCTACCTATTCAACTTCTGAAATATTTTTCTCATGCATCTAGTTTTCATTGCCAGTCAGATTTCTTAAAAATGAAACATAATCTGATTGTATCACTTCCTTGACTTTAGCAATCTTTATTACTTTTTTAATTGCTTCACGATAAGGTCTAAAGTCCTTGGCATGGCAAACAAAGTTCTCAACCATCTGTTCCTTAAACTAACTTACAGAGTTTTGAATATTGAAATAAGAGCTAAGTACAGAGTCTTAGCTCTTATTTCAGTATTGCTACAGCAAAGTATCTGGAATATAGTAGAATTTTGAAAATTACTTGTGGAATAGTTATATCAGAAATGAAATAAAAAGAACCCCCAGCCCTCACCATGCCTGCAGAGCTCATGTTGTTTTGGGACTGGCAAGTTAGGAGGTGGTTGAGAACTTGACTTCTGGAGGCAGGGTGGCCTGTGTTCAGAACCTCTGACACACAGTAGCTGTGACTATTTCCTCATTTGTGAAGAAGTGATGACCAGGTGAATGTGAGAATTAAAGGTAATATACATATCACAACCTCTGATACATTAGAATTATTTTTCTTTAATATTTCTTTTTAGTTGTACACAATGCCTTTCTTTTTATTTAGTTTTATGTGGTGCTGAGGATCGAACCCAGGGCCTTGCACATGCTAGGTGAGCACTCTACTGCTGAGCCACAACCCCAGCAGGAATTATTTTAAGCCATTATTAAATGGAGAATGTGTTTTTAATGAGTAATAGTAATGTTCTACAGCAATAGTTAGACTCTGTAGTCAAAAATGAGGTACAAACCAGGTGCAGCAGTACATGCCTGTAATCCCGGGGACTCAGAAGCTGAGGCAGGAGGATTGCAAATTTGAGGCCAGTCTTAGCATGGATTTTAGTGTTATTAATGAGACTCTGCCTCAAAATAAAAAATACAAAGGATTTGTCAGGGGGTTGCTCAGTGGTATGGTACCCCTAAGTTCAATCCCCAGAGTAACAGGGACCAACAGTCTACCTTCTGTTCACTTACCCATCAGAAGGAGGGGTACCTAGGTTTTTTTTTTTTTTTCCTTTTCTGTCACCTATTATTTTTTTTAATATTTATTTTTTAGTTGTAGTTGGAAACAACACCTTTATTTCACTTGTTTATTTTTGTATGCAGTGCTGAGGATCGAACCCAGGGTCTCGCACATGCGAGGCGAGCGCTGTACCGCTGAGCCACAACCCCAGCCCACCTATTATTTTTTAAAAACATTTAATACTTATATTTTAGCTGTAGTTAGACACAGTACCTTTATTTTATTTATTTATTTTTATGTGGTGCTGAGGATCAAACCCGGGGCCTCACATGCGCTAGACAAGCGCTGTACCGCTGAGCCACAACCCCAGTCCCTATATATATTATTGTTGCCTTTGTTATTTATTCAACCCTTTACAAAAACCAAGTTTTAAGATAGGAACCTTGATAGCAAAAGAAAAATTCAACTTAAAGAATAAGAAAAGATAAGCCCAGGAGCCTAGGAAGTAGCTCAGTGCTAGGAAGTACCTAGCACGTTGGAGGGCCTGTGTTTGGTCCCCCAGCACTGTAAAAAAGAAAAGAAAGTGAAGGGGTGGGGAGAGGGTGTGAGGAAGAAAGAGAGAAAGAAGGAAAGAAAGAAAGTAAATTAAAGACCAGGATAAATATAAAAGTAACAAAATTGTATCTGGCTTAAGAGTTTGAGGAAAGTAGAATCTCAGAAAGTTTCTAATTTCATTCATCAGTCATTCATTAAGTATTTATTTATTGTTCCCTTATATAGAGTGTAGTCAGGATGTGGAAAATAAAGATATGGACCATCAGAATTAAGGCCTAGTTGCTCTCTAGGGGAGTTTTTTCAATTTTTGATATATTAAAAATTTAAATGTGTTTGTGAAGATAATTGTAACTTTATATGCTATAGAATAGCATATAGAACTAATGCAGAGAGATTCCTTGAGCAGCATGGATTTTAGTGTTGTTAATAATGGAGGTTAGATAGTTCCTTGTGTAACTGATGTGAACCTGCCTAAAGACACTTCTTGAATGTGAAAAGGTGAGCCTACTTTGCTTGCAACTGCTACAGATAAAGGTTTGATAGTGGTGTCAGTTTGTAAGACAAACCTTAAAGTTCAGTTCAGTTGGCTTA
The DNA here is from genome assembly GCF_001458135.2 of Marmota marmota marmota. Classification (NCBI taxonomy): domain Eukaryota; kingdom Metazoa; phylum Chordata; class Mammalia; order Rodentia; family Sciuridae; genus Marmota; species Marmota marmota. The sequence continues at coordinate 40,555,604 of NW_025999900.1, forward strand.
GGCTGAGAATGGGAGGAGAGAGTGGGGTGAGCCAAGGCAATGGTAAACCATCTAGACTTTTGAACTGGGTTCAATCCTCAGCACCGCATACAAAAATAACTTTTGAACTGCACACTGCCTGCAAGTTGGCTCTTTCTTGTCTCAAGTTTTTAGAACTCAATGACTGGCCTAATTGTTACATATTTTGTTTTTGATATAGAACCCCTTATTCTGCTGAGGGTCTGATTTATTAACAATATTTTTCTTGTGCTTTTAGAATGATAATCGAGAACGGCAGGATCATGGTGATCGTCGAAGACCTGGGAACCCTGAACCAGTATCTAATGGCCGACCGCAGGGTGACTCACGGCAGGTGGTGGAGCAAGATGAGGAAGAGGATGAGGAGCTGACACTGAAATATGGCGCCAAACATGTCATCATGCTCTTTGTCCCTGTGACTCTCTGCATGGTGGTGGTGGTGGCTACCATCAAATCTGTCAGCTTTTATACTCGGAAAGATGGACAGCTGTATGTATGAGTGTTTTGTTTCATTGTTCTTAAGGCCATGTGGCTTTTCCTCACTGTGTTATCATCACCTTGAGGGCCTCTGCACCGAAGGAGCATGAAGGAGTCCATTTCTCTGATGGCCAGAGGCAATAGAGAGAATTAGGGGGTTATTACTTGGTGCTTTAAGTGGGAAAATGAATGCTGCAATCGTTTCATGGATGGTGTCATTGGATAGGGCTGAATTTATTTGGAATTGAACAAATTAAGCATGATTTTCCTTCCTCAGGGCCATAGGGCCATTGTTCTTGTTTGGAATGTTCTTTTCTTTTCTAATTTTGGTGGATAGATTTCTTCTCATTTTGGCTTAAATGTTAAATCATCAAAAGTAACTTCCCTCATCTCCTAACACCTCCTTCCTAATATTCTTTCTCACAGCAGCCTATTCTTTCTTATTTGTCACAATTTGCAAAAATATATTTATTTACATTATTTAATGTGTGATTTCCTTTATAGTAAGGCCCATGAGAGCACTTTGTCTCCAGAAATAAATACTCAGGAAAAAAAAAAGTTGTTAATTGTAAGAATGAATATCTAATGTAACCTAGCACTCTCTAGAGTTGGGGAACTATCATGTAGATTCCACAGTGCTGTTGGTGTTGCCCTTGGCCACCAAGAAAAATGCTCCAATTCAGATGTCATCTAGTCCTGTCTCTAAGAACTTGAATTTTAGAATGTGAATTTGGGAAATGTCTGAAAAACTGCATGGTGTTCTGAAAGCCGTGCTATTAGCCTTCTGGTAGTATGGCTGAGACATGAGTGAAGGGCAGGGGTAAGAGGAAGTAGCCTAAGGGATTGGGGAATAGTATCTGTATAAATCAAGACTAGGTTTGGCTTCATACTACAGGACAAGGGTTGGCAAGCCCCAACCAGTAGGTCAGCTCTGCCTGCCTCCTATTTTTGTGAATAAACTTTCACTGGAAAAAGACCATGTCCATTTATTTATTTGTGTCTATGGCTACTTTCATACCTCAGTAGCAAGAGACCATGTGACCAATAAAACTAAAAATATTTACTATCTGGCCCTTTATAGAAAGTTTGCTGACCCTGTTAGAAACAAAACTGGTTTAAATGGTACCTTTTTCTCTTACCCATAGAGCAGCACAGAGGTAGGCTGTCCAGATTGGTATAGCAGCTTTACGTTCATCAAGTTCTCAGCCCGCCCGCCCGCCCTCCCTCCCTTCCTTCCTTCCTTCCTTCCTTCCTTCCTTCCTCTCAAAGGTTACTTCAGACTCCAGAATGGAGCCCCTCCCTTCATCCAGAAAGCAGAAAGTAGTGGGGGAGAAAAAGGCAGAGGACTTCTCCCTCTCAGCAGAATGCACTCTTCCTCAGAAGCTCTTTACACAACATCTATTAAAATTCATTGGCCATTCCTTAGTGTCATGGCCATATCTAACTACAAGGGAATCAGAAATAAAGTCTTTTAGCGGGATACATTGGCACCTGGAAGTATTTTTATATGAGTGAGATAAGGGAAGGTGGATATGTGACATTGTCTCAAAACAACTCTAGTTCTCATCACTACAGATGAAAGACAATAATTATGCACCATATTGTCTTCCTTTGCCAACCATTTGTCAACCTAGGTAATTAATGTTGCAGAATCTGATTATGTAACAGATTAATAAACAGTGGAGAATACATTTGATAAGGCAATTATTTCAGTACAAAGCATCCACTAGGTGGAGCCAATGCCTGGCTCACATAAGTTCATCTCTCCATATCTTAGATATTTCATTTTATTTTGAAGCAACTATTAGAGTATAGCTATATTCTTAGGTTAAAAATTCTGAGCTAGACTAGTGAAATGGGCAAAAAATGACTTACAAGACATTAATCAAAAGGAAAACAAAATTATAGTGTTGGAGGGAATATGTGGTTTGGGATATCCAATAACACTTACTTAACCAGGGCTTTTGTGTTTTGTTTTATTATAGAATCTATACTCCATTCACGGAAGACACCGAGACTGTGGGACAGAGAGCCCTGCACTCAATTCTGAATGCTGCCATCATGATCAGTGTCATTGTCGTCATGACTATCCTCTTGGTGGTTCTATATAAATACAGGTGCTATAAGGTGAGCTGTGATAATGCTTGCTTTCTGCCTTGTTGTGTGATGAGTGCATCTTCTTGTCACATATCTTTCTTGGTTTAGTAAAGAAAAAGGTCTTATCTTTTAGACCTAAGTTAGTTTTTATTTACCTTCCCCTCATTGTGGAACATTTTAAAAATAAAAAAAGGCATAAATGTGAAACAAATATTTTCATGTAATATCACAGTCTAAGTGGTTTTAACATTTCAGTTCATGGTACATTTATGATATTCTGCAGGCATATACTTTAAAACCTTTGTGTATCAGCTCAATTCACAAATAGCAAAAGGAGCCAGGCTTAGTAGTGCATGCCTGTTATCCCAGAAGTTGAGGCAGGAGGATCGCAAGTTCAAAGCCAGCCTCAGCAAAAAGTGAGGCACTAAGCAACTCAGTGAGTTGCTTGTCTCTAAATAAAATACAAAATAGGGCTGGGGATATGGCTCAGTGGTCCAGTGTCCCTGAGTTCAATCTCCGGTAATGCCAACCCCGCAACCAAAAAAATAGCATAAGGTAATTGTCCCCATAAAATTAGTTATAACCAAAAGAATTCAGATTCTCACATTTGAATATAGAATAAGGTCACCTTCAGATGCTAGTGTTAGACTCCTTGGTGAGTCTAACACTAGCATTCATACCTTGGTTCTAAATTGCTTTCCATTCACGTACCGTCCTTCCTGTGGTAGCACTCTTTCTTTCCTTGCAAAGTGAGGTCAAGGGGTTGTACAGGAAAGACACAGTTACAACCCCCAGCCTCTCCTCCCCTTGTTCTCTCACTAAGTGACTCCTAAATCTCAGCCCTTTGGCACATGTTTCAGACTCAAGTCTCAGAAAATTTACAGTTTACTAGACATTATAGAGCTTTAAGGTTATTCTCAAATAATATAAATTATAAATGTTAACTTTCCAAATAATGGAGTCTACTCATTTCCTTCTAGTATTTTCCTGTATATATTTTTAACATGTTTAAAGTAGATAGTCAGTATGTGTCCTTTCTTAACTTTTACTCTGATATAAGCATTTTCCCATATTATAAATTCTTAGAAAAAATTTCTATGGCTGCATAATTATTGACTCAATGAATATATTGTAATTTATGTTTTCTAGTTTCTCTGATATTGGATATTTTGAGTTGTTTTCAGTTATCCGCTATTTTAAAAAATGATATCTTTATGCGTAGAATTTTAAAAATTATTTCCTTAGAGTACAGGCCTAAACATGGAATTTTGGGGGCAAATTAACTGTGTTTTAACTCTCAGTATGCTAACTTTATCCAAAAGGTTGTATCAATTTGTACTTTCCCCCACGTTCACCAGCATTGATTTTTTTTTTAAATATTTATTTTTAGTTTTTAGGTGGACATAATATCTTTATTTTATTTTTATGTGGTGTTGAAGATCGAACCCAGCGTCCCGCAAATGCCAGGCAAGCGCGCTACTGCTTGAGCCACATCCCTAGCCCGAATTTTTTTAAAACTATGCTAATTTTTATAGGCATGCATATGTATTTCTAAAATTTATTTTATTTCATTTATTATTTGTTTTTTGATCCTGGAGATTGAATCTGGGACCTTGCTAGGCAAGCATTCTACCACTCAGCTATATTCTTAATCCATAAAACAAATGTCTTAATTTAGTTAAGATCAAACATCCTTTCAAAGCTCACAAGCTCTAAAGTAATATAGAATTTAGCCTTACTTGTTCAACTTCTGATTGGGCATATATGTTAGCCTAAAGTGGTGAGTATTTGTGGTCTGACATTATCACATGATGACCATTGAAGATGGAGGTATGTATGATAATGGGTTGTTGTCAATTCTCAGTAAGCCAGAGCAAGTGATTGGATCTCTCCCCCTGCTTTAAGTATGCTCTTTCTTAGTTTTCTTTATGTGTTTTATCAACATGGAAGTGCTTACTGCTGGTTCCATTTCTCTGCTTTATTAGAATTGCTTAGTGAATTTTTTTTTTTTAAATCATATGGTACTTTTGTTCTTCTGTTTCTTTTTTGGATTTTATAAGGGGATGGAATTTTACCTTTTTTGTAATCTAGAAATTACTTCCAGATTTTTTTTCTTTTTCAAAATTCCTGTGTAATTGAATAGATGGGGCTCTGGACTCAGTATTGCATTTCCTGAGTTCTTTTTCCTGGTGATCTTAGGAAACTGTTAAATTTCTGTGTGTTTCATACTTTCACATATAAAAGAGAAAGCAACATCTTTTTTTAAAAAATATTTTTTTAGTTATACATGGACACAATATCTTTATTTATTTTTATGTGGTGCTGAGGATTGAACGCAGGGTCTCACATGTGCAAGGCAAGCGCTCTACCCCTGAGCCACAACCCCAGCTCCAAGAAAGCAACATCTTTAAACGACCCCTCCCCTCTAATTTTAAGCATGAATGGATTTTCCCAGCTTCAGGCAATGGTGTGTAGAGGACAATATATAGCAAGCTATGCAAACTATATCTGCCTGGTTTCATTTCATCCTCACACCAGCTCAATGGAACAGGCCCTACTGTTATCCCAGTTTTTCATATGAGGAGTGTTGGGAGGGCTCACGAGGCTAGTGTGGGTTGGAAGCTAGGTCACTATGGGGCTTTGAGCCCAGAGTTTGGCCTGGATTGATGCAGAGCCAATACCTAAGACTCCTGTCAAATCCAACCTCTTTTGGATTTATGCCTCTGTGGAAACTGCTTGTCTTCTGGTTGCCAGTATTTTGAACTTAATTTCTCTGGACCTTATTGCCATTGGCTTATTAGTCACCCTCTTCTGCTTGACATTCTTTTTGATGTTCACTTATCTCCCTACCTTGGTCTTTGCAGTTTCTCCTAAGGCTCACCAGTTTTGAATCTCATACATTGAACTGTTTTTCTCTCATGGAAAATTACGTTCAATTTCATGGTTTAAGTTTACATCCTCAAATACAACTTTTTATTTTTATTTATTTATTTAGAATTTTAATATTTATTTTTTAGTTTTCGGCAGACACAACATCTTTGTTTGTATGTGGTGCTGAGGATCGAACCCAGGCTGCATGCATGCCAAGCGAGCGTGCTACCGCTTGAGCCACATCCCCAGCCCATTCAAATACAACTTAAAAAAAATTTTTTTTTATTTTTGATGAATCTTTATCTTATTTGTTTATTTATACACGGTGCTGAGAATTGAATCCAGTGCCTCACACATGCTAGGCAAATGCTCTATTATACTGAGCCACAACCCCAGCCCTCAAATACAACTTTTAGTTAAATATTTTTAGCTTAGAAGTCTGCTTATTGGGCTGGGGATGTGGCTCAAGTGGTAGCATGCTTGCCTGGCATGCGCGCGGCGCTGGGTTCGATCCTCAGCACCACATACAAATAAAGATGTTGTGTCCACCGAAAACTAAAAAATAAATATTAAAAAATTCTCTCTCTCTCTCTCTCTCTCTCTCTCTCTCTCAAAAAAAAAAAAAATCTGTTTATTAGGCCCATGGTTAGAAGGTTATTTCCTTTGGCATCAATTCTATTCAGATGTCTGTTGGCACATAAGTTTAATTATCTTTCATGCCATTTCATCACCAGTGGGTATACTTTGCTAGGACCGTCTAGTTTTTAATGTGTAATCACTACCATCTGTTATCTTCATGACTAGTTTAGTAGCCTGATTTCTCAGCTGACCTTCTAAACTTTACTCTCTATTTTTCAAATACTACAAAAGCAAAAAAAACTCCTGTTTTACTTTTAATAGTTAATAAAAGCAAGGCATGTTCATAGTTTAAAAACATTCAGACCAAGTTTAACTATACATACCCCAGTTATCACCACCAACCAGTCCTATTCCAAGATGTAACCACTGTTAATAATTTGATGCATATCTTTTCTTTTACTTTTTTTTTTAAACTTACTTTGCTAATTACATATGAATATGTACTTTGTTGTTGTTGTTGTTGTTACTGGGAAGTTGAACCCAGAGCCACTTCACCAGTGAGTCTCATATCCAACCCCCACTCCCTTTTAAATTATTTTATTTTGAGACCAGGTCTCACTAAGTTGCTTGGGGCCAAGATAAGTTACTGAAGCTGGCCTTGAACTTGGGATCCTGCTACCTCCTCCGTCTCCTGGGTTGCTGGGATTAGAGGCATGCTGGTAGAATATGTACTTTTTTAAGAATAGAAATTGGGCTAGCTCAGTTGGTAGAGTGCTTGCCTTGCATGCACAAAGCCCTGGGTTCAATCCCCAGCGCCACAAAAACAAAAGAAAACTAGAATAGAAATTGACAATGCACCAATAAAAAATATGGGTAGAGGTGAAACATAGGAATAGAAATTGAGACATATTAAATCCACTGTTTTATAATAGTAGACAATTACCCTTCCTCCCATCTCCCTTCTTTCTCACTTAATAGTATATTTTGGACTTCTTTCCATTTCATTTGATAATAGTGAATTAAATTGATTTTTGAAGATTGACCCACCTAGCATTCTTAGGATAAATCTTAGTTGATATGGTGTATTCTCTTTATCACTGGATTCAATTTGCTATTATTTTGATGAAGATTTTGCAACTGTGCTTGTTGGGGATGTTGGCTCATATTTTTCTTGCACTGTCTTTGAATGGGTTTGGTATCAGGATAATGCTGGTCCTATAAAATGGTTTGGGAAGTGTGTGTTCCCTCCTAATCTGTTTTCTAGAGATATTGATGCTGTCTCTTCTTTAAATATTGGGTGAAAGTTGTCAGTGCTTGGAGTAAGTCTGATTTTGTTAGTTATAGGACTATTCAGTTAATCTGTTTTATCTTCCTAGTCTACTTAATATATTACTACAAGTGACAAAAAAAAACCTTACTGTTTTATACATTCCTTTACCCTTCACCATTAAAAAGTTTGTCAGTGTTATAATTTTTACTAACTACCAAACATTTATTTATTTATTGAACCCAGGGGTGCTTTATCACTGAGCTACATCCCCAGCCCTCTTTTTATTTTTTCCTTTGAGATGGTCTCGCTAAGTTGCCCAGATTGACCTCAAACTTTGATCCTCCTTCCTCTGCCTCCTGAGTCACAGGATTATAAGCATATATCACTCTGCTTGGGCATCAGACATACTTTAAAACATATGTAAGGTCTGGAGTGTAGCTCAATGATAGAGCACCTGCTTAGACTGCATGAGGCCCTGGTTCAATCTCTTCCATCAAAAAAAAAAAAAAAAAAGGGCTGGGGATGTGGCTCAAGCGGTAGCGCGCTCGCCTGGCATGCGGCAGCCCGGGTTCGATCCTCAGCACCACATACAAACAAAGATGTTGTGTCCTCCAAAAACTAAAAAAATAAAAAATAAATATTAAAAAAAATTCTCTATCCTCTCTCTTTAAAAAAAGAGATGATGAAGAATACATTGAGAAAATATAATCTACTTTATTTCTTGCTCTTATTTCATTCTTGAGGTTTTTCTTGTAGCATTATTTGCCTTTTGTCTAAACAACTTCCTTTAATAATTTTTTTTTATTATGCTAAGTGAAGCTAGCCAATCCCTAAAAAACAAATGCCAAATGTCTTCTTTGATATAAGGAGAGTAACTAAGAACAGAGTAGGGACGAAGAGCAGGAGAAGAAGATTAACATTTAACAGGGATGAGAGGTGGGAGGGAAAGGGAGAGAGAAGGGAAATTGCATGGTAATGGAAGGAGACCCTCAGGGTTATACAGTGGAGGAGGTAGAGAGAAAGGAGGGGAGGGGAGGGGAGAGGTGGGGAGGGNGGTTTTTTTTTTTTTTTTTTTTGGTTTTTTGTGGTGGGAGGAGGGGGGAGGGTGGGAAAGGCAGCGGAGCACAACAGACACTAGTATGGCAATTTGTAAATCAATGGATGTGTAACTGATGTGATTCTGCAATCTGTGTATGGGGTGAAGGTGGGAGTTCATAACCCACTTGAATCAAAGTGTCAAATATGATATGTCAAGAAATTTGTAATGTTTTGAACAACCCACAATAAAAAATTAAAAAATAAAAAAAAAAAAGAGCAAGTCTGCTGGCTTCGTTTCCTGTTAGTTTTTCTTTATCTTAGAATGTTTTATTTCACCTCATTATTGAAGGGTATTGTTACTGGACATAGAATTTTGTTTTGGTTCTTTTAACTTTTTTTTTAAATTTTTTTTTTTAAGAGAGAGAGAATTTTTTAATATTTATTTTTTAGTTTTCGGCGGACACAACATCTTTGTTTGTATGTGGTGCTGAGGATCGAACCCGGGCCGCACACATGCCAGGCAAGCGCGCTACCACTTGAGCCACATCCCTAGCCCTCTTTTAACTTTTTAAAAATAGTCTTTTGATCCCTAGTATGGGAGGTGGTGAGGAGACATTCTACCGATAGCTTTCAGTGGTTTCTGAGGAAAATTAGTTATTTAAATTATTCCCCTATAAAATAACAGCATGATTATTTTTTGTTCTGTTCACTTTTAAAGTTTTCTTCAGTTTTCAGGAGTTGGTGTAATTTGAATCTTTTTTGGAATTCACTGTGCTTCTTGAGTCTCTAATTTATGTCTTTTACCAAGTTTGGGAAATTTTCAACCATTATTTCTTAAAATAGTTCTTCTGGACCACATTATTTTCCCCTTTTAAGACTAATGACACAAATGACCTGTGTCAGTTGAGCACCTCTAATCTGTAAATCTGAAATGCTTCAAAGTGTAAAGCTTTATTTTTGGAAACATGGTCTTGCTGCTTTGCCCAAGCTGGTGCGGAACTTTTGAGCCCAAGTAATCCTTATGCCCCAGACATGCCAACTAGCTAGGGCCACAGGCACCATTCCCAGCTTGAGTGCCTTTTGGGCTTGTTTGTGGTACTGGGGATTGAACCCAGGGCCTTGGACATATTGAGCACACACTCTACCACAGAGCTGCATCCCTAGCCCCCAATTTTGAAACTTTTTGAGTGTCAAATTAGAGTCTTTCAAATTTGCAGTTTGAGGATTGGAAATGTTGAATTAGTAAAGTCTATGCAAATATTCCAGAATCCAAAAATCTCTGAAATTTGAAACACTTCTGGTTCTGAGCATTTCAGATAAGGGATTCCTAACCTACAATATTGTTCCACAGGTCTCTTTACTCATTTTTTAAATCTTCTCTCCTGCTTTTTGTTCACTGACTCTCCCTTGTCATCGGCATTCTACTATTGAGCCCATGCAGCCTATTTTGTTGTTGTTGTTACTGTACTTTTTAATTCTAAAATTTCCATTTGGTTTTTCTTTATATTTTTTCCTCCTCATGGTACTTTGTCTGTTTCCTTTTATTTCAAGAGTATTTGTCGTTATTTCTTGAAACATTATTAACATAACTGCTTTGAAGACTATTGGCATTCCAACATCTGTGTTGTCTTAGCATTTATTTTATTTTTTTAAGATTCTTTTAAAAAATACTTTTTAAATATTTATTTTTTAGTTGGACACAATGTATTTATTTATTTTTATGTGGTGCTGAGATTCAAACCCAGGGCCTCTCACGTGCTAGGCGAGAGATCTACCCTGAGCCACATCCCCAGCCCCTTAAAAAATACTTCTAAAGTAGTAGATGGACACAATACCTTTATTTTATTTGTTTATTTTTATGTGGTGCCAGGGATCAACCCATTTTCTCACACATGCTAGGCAAGTGCTCTGCCACTGAGCCACAACCCTGGTCCCTTGTCTTGCATTTATATTCATTGAATTTTTTTTTTCATGCAGATTGGGATTTTTCTAGTTATTTGCATGCTAAGTAATTTGGATTATATCTTGGTCATTTTAAATATTATGTTATAAACTCTGGTCTTGTTTAGACCCTAAGAGAATGTTGGTATTTTTGTTTTGTGGGCCAGTTTGCCAGAGCTTGCTGCAAAGCTGAGGTAGCCACAGAGATCCTCTCTTTACCAGTTCTTGCAGTCATGCCAGAAAGATTTCAGACATGTTGCTCTGAGTAGCAGTCATGATTTTATCAGAAGAATTAGGAAAAGGGGACATTCTCAAGGAGGAGAGTAGATGCTCTCAGAGAGGTGGACTGCATGCCCTCCCTGCCTTCCAGTTTTACTGGGAGTCCCAGGGAAGTTTCCAGAGAGTCCCTCCCAGGTCCACCTCTTGACTTTTGACTGACAGCAGGATAACATCAGACTTTCAAGTGCCCACTACATAGGACAGTTCTAGGCCCACGCTGACCTCAACTGACCTTGCATTTCTCCTGCATATAACAGGTTTTTTGCTGAAGAATGTAATATATACTGTGGACTGAAGCCAGGCAGGCAAATTGTTCCTTTAAAAGCATGTGGAGGGTCAGCACAGTGGTCCCAGAGAGATTGAGAAGTGAGGGTGACATACAATGAAGGAACTGCACTGACGCCTTGAAGAGAGAATGATTTGGTGCTCAGAGTTGGGGTTTTCAAGGAAATTGAGTACCCTTGTTTTTGCCTTACTTTCCTACCTCCTTAATCCATTTATTACCCTCTGAGTAGTACTCAGCAAACTTTCTTTGTGAGACTCTTGATGTTTTGGTTGAAAGGATGATTGGGGCTTGTGACATAGTCTTGGTGATTGGGGAAGGTCCAGACTACCTGGTAGGGTGTGGCCTGATCTGGAAATAACAATTTTTCTTAAGGGGATGTAATTAATTATGGCTGGGGAGGTTTTGGCTGGTTTTCAGTTGTCATTGTCCTTTTCCTATTCACCCATTTATAACCAGCTACCTAACAAACTGACCTGGTTGAATTAGGCTGTAAATTCTAATCTGTAGCCTGTGACAATAATCAGTTCAGTTTTCAAAGTCTTTGCAGTACTTCTCAGATCTGGCCCACCTGTGTGCCATTCAGTTGTCAAAAATCTGAATGCTCTTGAGGATCATATCCACACATGCTTACCATAGAGGTGGGTCCACAAGTTCATGAACAGCTTAGAGGTTACTTTCATGAGCTTCTGGTTTAGTTAGTTTCTAGTTTCTCTGGAATTCCTGCAGCAGAAAGCTAGGATCTGATTTCCTAATGTCAGGACCAAGAAATGGGAGATCAAAGTGAAATAAAACAAGGGCTGTTTGCCTCATTCTGGGGACTAAGGATCCTTTAATCAGAGAGAATTTTAGGCTTCTGTAACCCCTATTGTACCACTCAAGATTGTTTGGGGGCTGGGCATGAGAGAACAAAGAAAAGAAAGGCGAGGAAAGCGTTCTCAGCAACCTAGGTGTTAAGATACCAGTTCCTGCTCCTTAGACCAAAAACTAGACTTCTGGATCTCCCATCGTCTCACTGATACCCACTTAACTGGTGTTGAGTTCAGGTGGAGGAGGAGGGGGGTACTGGAAGGACAAAGTGGAAACTGTTCTGCTCTCTGTGGCTTCCAATTCTCCTGGCCTCTTCACTGTTCCTAGTCCTCAGCTAGCTGTGGCAATGCTTTCAGGCCAAGTTTCGTAGTTGCAGTCAGTGTGAGAGACAAGGTAGTTGTAATTTAATTATGCTTAATTTTAGACAGTCTAAAATGTTTGTATCCAGCCAGATTTCCACACTTGCTCATTTGTATTGTTTTGTTTTTTAATGATCAAGTCTTAGCAAGCAGAGCCAGTTCTATAGAAGGAAACTGTTTACTTTGACTGCTCATATAATGTAAAAGGAGCTTTTGAGTCAGAATTTCAGAAGCTTGCCAGGACCTGTTTGGAAATAAATCCTAAGGATTTCTCATATCAGAGGTTGATTGTGCAATGCTTGCAAGAAGCTAAATAAGACCAAACAAGCCTTACAAAGGTAGAAATAGAAAATGTAGTTAATTATTATACACCATTTGTTATAGATGGAGCTATAACTTATTAGTTACATGATTTCTGGCTTGGATAGTTCAGGGTTCAGAAGAGGTATGCACTGTTATACACTGAAATAGGGCTCTTGTCTTTCAGAGCCTTTAGCACAGGGAAGCTGACCTAGGGATCTTTGCAAGATGAGAAGGGTCTGTTTACTACCAGATGTTCTAGAAAAGGAGGGTGCTATTTAGTCATCATTTGAAGAAGCTTTGAATTCAGGTAATAATTCAGAAAATCATAACATAAATCACCAACCTAAGTAGGAAAGCTGTTTACCATTATTATAGTAAAAGGGCTGATACTGTTACAATATAAAGAACACTTACAAACGTTCCAAATAAGTAAAAAAAAAAAAAAAACATGGACAGAGAAGATGTGGGGGAAATATACATGATTAATAACTAGGTAATTGGATAAATTCATGTGTGTATTTCCTCACCAGTTAAAAAAAACTGCATACTAAAATATCGAATTAACATATTTGACCTATTGACTTGATAAAATTAATCCAGCCTTTTTTGTGAAGTAGTTTGAGCAATGTGTATTAACACTTAGCAATTAGAAAAAGTTTATACACTTTAATAATTTTTGCTTTTTCACTTATCTCAAGGAATAAATTAAATTTTTTTAAAAAACTGTGTGCTAGGATGTTCATGTTACTATAAGTTATAATTGAGGAAAATAGCAAATTTTCCAAATGACAAATTACTAGTGGTAGAATCAAGGCTAGGATATGAGTGTTCACTGTGAAATTCTTTAAATTTTGCTGTGTCTTTGGAAGTTTTCATAGTAAAATGCAAGGGAAATTTTTTAATGAATGAATATCAGAAATAGCTTTATTGTATTTCAGTAGTAAGTTTAGAATATTTAATGTCTAAGGAGTACCAATTTCTAGGTGAAACCTTCATAGGTGGGGGGTGAAGACTTTCCCCAAAGTATCATTTTATAAAGTTGTTTAAAATACGGTGAGAATTTTTAAGAAATCATTTCTTTCAAAGGAATTAACAATTACTGATTGAAAAGTCCTTGGGTGATCAAAACAGAACCAGAGAGAAAAGTAACACAGTCTTATCACAGATTTTGGCTTTTTGTTTTGTGGGGTTTTTTTTTTCTTCTTTCTTCAGGGCTAGGGATTGAACCCAAAGTATTATGCATGCTAGGCACATGATCTGCTACTGAGCTCTATCTCTGGCAGCCCCAACTGGGTTTTGATACCTCAGAACTGATTATTGGGACAATTGATGGGTGGTAGAGGGAGGAAATTAAGAAGAACAAAACAGCATTCTTGATTTGGGGATTTTATTTCATTTCCTCAAGGTTTGACTAGATCTGTACTAGTTAAGACAGAGATTTAAAAAAAAAAAAAAGAGATTTTGAAAAGTTATTGTTTATGTAGCTCCTTCTGCCATTAAATAATAAAGTCCCTTGAATAGTTAAAGCCAATAAAAAGCATAATCACCTCAAAATAATTTCACTTTAGTGGGAGGACATGTAACTCAATGGTAGAGTGCTTGCCTAGTATACATGAGGCCCTGAGTTCCTTCCCCAGCACCACCAAAAAAAAAAAATTTTTTTCCACTTTAGGTTGGAAGTTACTTGACAGCTTATCAGTGAACATATATCTCAATTCTCTTTTTTAAAACTCCAGACTTCTTGAATTGTATAACATTTTCCCAAATGTACCTCTTATATGAAATTACCATTTAAAATCTTTCTTTTGTAAAATAGTTTGCAAAAATCATATTTTTATTTTATCCCTTACAGAGAGTAATAGTGACTAATAGGTATAGAGTGCTGTCTGAATTCTGTGTGATAATGCTTGACTGACTTGGAATTTTTAATAATAATACTTATTAAATTAATGAGTCTTGTCAAATAAGTATAGAAGTATTATGGTAGTTACTGAAACTTCAAATTCTGAGTATTCTTTTATCAAGTGATTGTAGTTTAGAAGGCCCATTTTCTCTGTAAAGTTAGCATACACACACAGACACACACACTCACACACACACACACACATATACACATACACAGATCACTTAACTGAAGATCTGATTTTCAATTTTTTTATCCTTATTACAGAAATACTATAAAATTCCTCCATTGAAAATATTGCTTTTTAAAGTTTAAATGTCATCTTTTCTTTTGTTTCTTTTTTTAAAAAAAAATTTATTTTTTAGTTGTACACAGTACCTTTTATTTTGTTTATTTACTTTTATGTGATGCTGAGGATCGGACCCAGGTCCTCACACGTGCTTGGCAAGCCCTCTACCACTGAGCCACAGCCGCAGCCCAATTTCTAAAATTTATATGTCTTGTTTCTATTTTATATAATGACTAATTCAGCACCCCCCCAAAATTCCATGTTAATATGCATTGATCCCAAAGCCATTTTTGTGTTCTCCCCTTTAAAAAGCAGAACATGGAGCTGGGTATGGTGGCGCATGCCAATAATCCCAGTGGCTTGATTGGCTGAGGCAGGAGGCTCGCAAGTTCAAAGCCAACCTCAGCAACTTAGTGAGACCCTATCTCAAAATAAAAAGGTTTGGGAATATTGGGAACTCGGTGGTTAAGCATCCCTGGGTCCAATCCCTGGTACCAAAAAAAAAAAAAACAACAACAACAACCTGGACTAGGACTGGAGATGGTTATGTCATGGAGTGCTTGCCCTGCATGTGCCAGGCCCTGAGTTCCATTCTGAGTACTCAAATAGGGATTGTGGGGAGCAGAACATTTACACATATACTGTTTTTTGTTTGTTTTTGTTCTTTGCAGTACTGGAGATGGAACACAGAGCCTCACACATTCTGGGCAAGTGTTCTACCAATGAGCTTCGTCCCTATCCTATTTCAATTTGGGGGACAGGTCTCACCTAAGTTGCTGAGGTTTGCCTCAAACTTTCGATCCCACTGCCTCAGTGTCCTGAGTAGCTGGGATTACAGTTGTACCACCATGCCCAGTTTACATATTCCTTGTTTCTGATGTAAGAAATTTGCATTGTTTAAGGGTTATGGGATCTGCTGATCATATTGGAATGCTTTCCTTTCTAGGTCATCCATGCCTGGCTTATCATTTCATCTCTATTGTTGCTGTTCTTTTTTTCATTCATTTATCTGGGGTAAGTGATGAAATTTTTAGTCTCTTTTTCAGACATTAATTGTTTGGACTCCATAACTGTCCTTAAAGCCATGTACCTTGAGAATGAATTACTCGTAAAACTTGGCATATAAGAGACAGAATATTATCAATAGTAGGGATATTCCATATCATATGGACCATTGTATACTAATTGGCATATGATACATTAATTATGAACAACTGAAATTGGCAGAGAAAATGATTCAAAGACTGAGTCAGCATTTCCAACAATGTTGGAAATAATGTAAGTAAAATGTGACTTCATGACTAAAATAAAGCCAAAAAAGTTTTCAGATGTTAAAAAAAAAAAAAGTAGGGATATTCATTTTTGTTTCTTGCTCGTAATAAGTGAAAGAACTCACAACTGCGGTTAATTCTAAACTTTTTTCAAGACTTACATTCTTCTAGTAGAAATCTGTAAATTGCAATGTTAAAAATGGATTTTAAGAATGTATGCTAGGCACACACTTGTAGTCCCAGTGGCTTGGGAGACTGAGGGAGGAGGATGGCAAATTCAAAGCCAGCCTCAGCAAAAGCAAGGCACTAAACAACTCGGACCTCGTCTCTAAATAAAATACAAAATAGGGCTAACATTATTAAATTTGTGGCTACCTTTAAAAAATCAATATTATAAGTAATTTATTTGGGATTTACCAATAAGCATTTAAAAATTCGAGTTTTTTTTTTTTTTTAAACCCTCTGGATTGAACCCAGAGGCACTTAGTCATTGAGTATTGCATCCCAGCCCTTTTTAAATTTTTTAAATTTTGAGATAGGGTCTTGTTAAGTTTCTGAGGCTAGCTCTGAACTTGAAATCCTTGTAGGTCAGCCTCCTGAGCTGCTGGGATCACAGGCATGCACCACCGCACCTGGCTAGGATTTATTTTTAATCTGGACAGGGTAATTCTAAAGTTTATTTGGAGGGGCTGGGGTTATGGCTCAGTGGCAGAGCACTCACCTCGCACGTGCAAGGCCTTGGGTTCAATCCTCAGCACCATATAAAAATAAATAAAGTTACCTCCCAAAAAAATTTTATTTGGAAAAATAAATAAATGAGGCTATCCACAGAAAAGGGAAGGAGTCCTAGGCCTACCGAATATGAAATTAGTAAACTATATTAACAGTGATAGGTGCACCATGATTAGACAACATTAAAAAGTCTAGAAAAATGCTCAGATATATAACAGAACCTAGTTTATGAAAAAGGTGGCATAGCATCTGGTGATTATAGATGGATTATTTAGTAATTGGTGTGAGGATAATTGAGTAGTGATCTAGGGAAAAAATTTGGAATGGATGAAAGTCTAACATCATGAATGTTAAAATCTAAAATGTCTAAAATCACAGAATGAATAACAAACTGCTAAACATTTTCTCCTTATTTCATATACAAAGACTATATATAAAAAACCTCTACATGGCAATAAGACCAACAACCTATCAGAAAAAAACAAGGGCTAATGGATAAGAAAGAACACAAAAAGATAACAAAGAAAAGCACAAATTATCTTAAATATATGAAAATATGCATATCTTACTTGTAAGATTAATGCTAAAGATACACATTAAATTAACAAAGATTAAACAGCTACATAATATTCTAAGCTGAAAAAAATGCAAGTAATGCCTAATAGCAGTTTTGCATAGCTATTAACATTTTAAATGCATATGTCCTAAACTCAGTATTTATAGGAATAATAATTAAGCATTGTTTCTGAAAGCAAAAGAATAAATTTGTCTGATTGCCCAACAACAACAAAAAAAGTGGTTAAATAAATTATTGTACATCCATGAAGTAAAACTTAAAAATAAAGCAGAGTCCAGGCCTGCTCCAGGACCACAGGGAGAACAATCCAAAGGGATCCCTGAGGAACTAGGCACAGGCTCCAGCCAAGATTTACCAAAGAGTAATATGGCATTTTAGGTGATATAGTTTTGTACTTATTTTTATAATTGTAACCTGTGATATTGGTTTCCCATTTATATGAGTAATAGTTTCCTGTTAAATAAACTCCATGTGAATAAAAAGTGAATCTAAAGAAACATGTTAGATAAATAATAGCATAGTAAATGTAGGCCATGTAAAAATATGAAGGTGGGGTTTGAATATCCCAAGGTTTAGAGTTCTAAATCTTGTCTTGGCCCAGCATGGTATAGCACGCCTGTAATTCCAGTCA
This sequence comes from Marmota marmota marmota, assembly GCF_001458135.2. Classification (NCBI taxonomy): domain Eukaryota; kingdom Metazoa; phylum Chordata; class Mammalia; order Rodentia; family Sciuridae; genus Marmota; species Marmota marmota. The sequence continues at coordinate 40,573,332 of NW_025999900.1, forward strand.
CTCAGGAATTTGAGGTAGGAGAATCACAAGTTTGAGGCTGGCCTGGGTAACTTGGCAAGATCCTGTTTCAAAATAAAAAGAACTGGGAATGTTGCTCAGTGTAGGGTGCTCACTAAGCACATATCCTCAGCATCAACACACACACACAGAGTCTTGGTGAGAATTATCATACATAATTTTTCTTTTAAATCTTTTTTTTTTTTTTTTTCAGGGAAGTGTTCAAAACCTATAATGTTGCTGTGGACTACATTACAGTTGCACTCCTAATCTGGAATTTTGGTGTGGTGGGAATGATTTCCATTCACTGGAAAGGTCCACTTCGACTGCAGCAGGCATATCTCATTATGATCAGTGCCCTCATGGCTCTGGTATTTATCAAGTACCTCCCTGAATGGACTGCGTGGCTCATCTTGGCTGTGATTTCAGTATATGGTAAAACCCAAGACTGATTGACACTTTATTCATCACAGAAATGCGTCACTGGTGTGTTTTCCTTTCCCTTCTAGTTCTCTTAGCAAAAATCTTAAGTTACACCCATAGCTCTTCAATACATAATTAATTATAGTATTTTTTGTGGTGCTAGAGATGGAACCCTGAACCTTGAGAAGCACTGTACAACTTGGCTATACTCCCTGGGCCTGAGGTTAAGTTCTTTAAAAATGTTCTATCACTGTTCCAAATTTAACTCAGTGTTGGGTTGTGGGTGGAGCCAGGGTCTTCTGGTCAGAAGACTTATAATCAAAACCCCATCTTTGGGGCTGGGGCTGTAATTCAGTGGTAGAGTGCTTGCCTAGCATGTGTGAGGCACTGGTTTGATCCTCAGCACCACATAAAAAATAAATTAATAAACAAAGATATTGTGTGTGTCCTTCTACAACTAAAAAAATATTAAAAAAAAAAAATCCCACAAAACCCATTTTTTAATACAGGTGAGCCCCAGCACCACAGAAAACAAAAAGCCATCTTGGCCACCAACAGTTTTTTATGATCTTAGGAAAGCAACACCAACTCTTAGAGCTTCAGTTGCCTCATTTATGCATTGGAAACAGTTGTAAGAGTACAGTGGATTGAATATATCTTTAATAAAAGCATTTGCAGAGTGCTTGATACACATAAAAATGCTTGTTTCATTTTAAAAATCAAAATTAGGTCAACCTGTTTTTATAAAGCAACTTGAGTGGAATTAACCCTTTAAAAAGTGAACTTAATTGGACAATGTGAGATTCAAATTCTTTAACTAGTGTGACATGGGTCTCAAAAAATTAGAATGTACACTAGCCACGAGTAACCAAGTCACTCAAATGGGTATGTACTTCTGACAGTTGCCCCACATGAAAGCCAAAAAGAGATGCATTTTCAGATGTCATTGGTTTCTATATCCTAAACACCTTGCTGTTTTATCACTATTCAAATACTTACTATTAAAATGTTTGTTGACCTGCAGTAGCCAACTTTATCATCCCCCTTTTGATGAAGAAAAAGTCTGTGGAAATAGAAAACACACACACACACACACACACACACACCAAAACAAAACAAAACCCCACCAGTTCTGGAGCCAAAATGCTGGGGTTCTTGGGCTGGGGATGTGGCTCAAGTGATAGTGCGCTCGCCTGGCATGCGTGTAGCCCAGGTTTGATCCTCAGCACCACATACAAACAAAAATGTTGTGTCCGCCAAAAACTAAAAAATACATATTAAATTCTCTCTCTCTCTTTAAAAAAATAAAAAAGAATGCTGGGGTTCAAATCCAGACTTTTCTACTAGTCTTACTTATTGACTCTCTGACCACAAGCAGATTACTCAACCCTCAAGTTTCAGTTATTACGAACATTAAATTAAATGATGCTTATAATACACTTAGAACAGTATCAGTAAATGTTGTGCTTTTTAAAAGATTATAATCTCATGAGATAAGCAGGTTAGTTATTAACCCTGTTTTACTGCTAAGTTTATAGAGGTAAACAGGTCAACCTGTTTATTTGCCCAAGCTTAGAATGTGAATTCCAAGTACAGTATTCTTTCCACTGCCTTATACTGTTCTACCATTGATCCTCTACTTCTTCCACGCATAATACAAATGATTATTTTTACAGATCTTTGAGTTCCTTTAAAATAAGGATGAGTTTGGTATCCAGTATTTAAAGAAGTGATTCTCAACTCCATTTTTTCAAAGTCTCAAGATGTTTTGTCACCAACATTCTGAAATTTTCAAAACAAAATTAATTTTCATTCACTTTAATAACTCTAAAAATAACTGAGCTTTTCATTTAGAAATTCTATAAGGGGAAGTGTGTCATAAAACCAAAATAGTTAACAGGATGTGGCAGCTGCAAGCAAGCTGAAGATCTCGTTATTTCAGAGCAAGTCAAATTTCCCTTTTCTCTTTCAAGCAAACGGAATAGAAGTGGTGAGGATGGAGGTTTCTCTCTCTCTCTCTTTCTCTCTCTCTCTCTCTCTCTGTTATTACTATGTTCTTCTTGATTTTATTATATCATCATTAATTATTATTTTATAAAGATATAACCATATATTGGAGATTTGAGGTTTTTTTTTTTTTAGTTAAATGAATCTAAACACTAGTAATGTCAACATAACTCATCAAGTCTTTCTTTATTAATTTAGCTATCTTAAATTATTATTAGAAATTTTCTGTATTTCAGTATTCCAAATTTTCAAGACAGAAAATCTAAGGAAAATTGCAGTTGATAGAAGGAAATAGTGGTAGAATTAAAAATAATTTAAGCATGTTGCTGCTTCTCTGATTTGCAATTTCTTTAATGAAATAATCCAGTTTTCAGCACTACATATGTTCTGACATGAATATTTGTGAGGTGCTTATATTTGATTAGAAACTATAAAGAAATACTTAACTTTACCATACAAAGAGTTATTAATTATTTTGTTTTATTTAAATTTACTGCCCTCTTATTTCAAGTATACTTAAGTAGTACATATATTTGGTTTTCATGGTGCTGGGAATGGAACCCTGGGCCTTGCCCATGCTAGGCAGATACTATTATGGCTGAGCCACACCCCCAGCCCTATACTGTTTTTAATATAGACAAAGGATGGATCTCTTCTATTGTACTCTTCATATTTTGAAAAGTTCAGTATTTTGAGTAAAGCTTCTGTTCTTAACTTTGTTTGAAATGACTTATCCTCTTTCTGCTTGTTGTAGTTTGATTGTTAGCTGCTCTAGAATAGTTCTGTCTTACTATTTCTGCCTCGTTCCTTTAAACTAAGAAGACTTATTCTAAAACCTAGTGATGATACACACTGGAGACTAAGTAAATAGCAGTCAAACCCAAAGAGCAGTTTTCACAGATCTTAGGGTTTTTTAAAATTTTGTTTAGGTTGTTTTTTCTTCCAGTTGACCTGCCAGTTTTTTAATATTCACTCAACATTTTTTATATTAAAATAAAAAATGCTAAGCCTTTTCCCTTGGTTAGTTACTCCCTAAACCCATTTAAACATTTAGCCAATAAATCTTATTGAATGCTTTTTAATTTTCCTCTTTCTAGATTTAGTGGCTGTTTTGTGCCCAAAAGGTCCACTTCGTATGCTGGTTGAAACAGCTCAAGAGAGAAATGAGACTCTCTTTCCAGCTCTTATTTACTCCTGTAAGTATTTTAGAATGATGTTGGATTTGTAATCAGCTTAGAAATGATGGAAGTCAAATGTGTATGATTATGATCATTATCATGATGCTTTTTCTCTTCTTAAATATATAACTATTGTTAATGGAAGTCCTGCAGATCTCCTGTTTTCTTGCAAATTATTGTCTGTTGCATTCCCATGGTTTAAGAATTTTTAATAAAGGTTGAAAGAGGAAATATTTAGAGATCAGGGAGCCATTTTTTCTGTTTGAAATCTTGTTAATCAAAAATTAGCAATAAGTACATAGATTACAGGTTAATCTTGCTCTAGTTAATTAAAAAAATTTTACTGTTCCTTTCAAATATGTTGCTTTTTTAAATTTTTGTTTTATTTTAGAGTCATACTGTCCTTATTAATTCAATAACTATTGATAAAGGAGAGTACTAGATGAATTTAAAAACACAGATTTGGGGTCTGGGGTTGTAGCTCAACGGTAGAGCACTTGCCTAGCATGTGTGAGGCACTGGGGTTCTATTCTCAGCACCATATATAAATAAATAAAATAAAAATCCATTGATAACTAGAAAAAATATTTTAAAAAGAAAGAAAAAACATAGAGTGACTAGATACCTGTGTGCTAGTAGGTGATCATTGGGAAATCATAGAAAGTTCTTGTGCGGAAGAGTAGTGTGATCAGAGCTGTGACTGTAAGCTGGCAGCATTGTGTGAGATGAATCACAGGGTGCATACTGAGATAACAGGATGCTTAGGAAGCATCACTGAGAGGATATCATCCTGATGGGTACTGCACACCTGCATTAAGCTATTGGCAGTGGCCATCAAGGGAGAGACTTGGTGAAAGGCTTCAAGGGAGAATCGTTGGTCCTTAGCAACTAAGGAGAGAAATGTGAAGCATGAAGGACAGGCAATGCAGAAGAAATGATTTTCTTGTTTGAGGGATCTACTTAGTCTCTTCTCTGGCCCATGTCTAATTTAGACTGTGGGACTTGTGGGTCGTTCAGATAGAAATTTTCAGTAGGAGTTCAGAAATGAAATTCACTTGGGGAATAGTTGATATTAGAGATGCAGAGTTGAAGAATCATTGTGGAGGTAATAGTTAAGATCTGGGCCAGGTGCGGTGGTGCACACCTGTAATCCCAGCAGCTCAGGAGGCTGAGGCAGGAAAATTGTGAATTCAAAGCCAACCTCAGCAAAAGCGAGGTGCTAATAAGCAACTTAGTGAGACCCTGTCTCTAAATAAAATACAAAATAGGGCTAGGGATGTGGTTCCATGGTTGAGTGCCCTCTGAGTTCAATCTCTGGTACTCCCACCTCCCCTCCCACACCAAAAGAAAGAGAGAGAGAGAGAGAGATCTGGAATGAGTGAGTAGTTCAAAAACAAATAGAAGAGAAGAAGAATGCCAAGGGTAGAACTTTGTCAACTACTGTGTTTAGAGAATAAGAAAATGAAGCAAGAATATGAAAGGAGACAGAAGAGAATGTTTAAAAGTTGAGAAACCTAGTGTTTTTGTTTGTTTGTTTTGTTTTGTTTTTTGTACTGGGGTTTGAGCCCCGGGTATCTACCACTGAGCCTCATCTCCAGCCCTTTTTATTTTTTATTTTGAGACAGGGCCTCACTAAGGTGCTGAGGCACCTTAAACTTGTGATCCTCCTGGGCTGGGGATAGTGTTCAAAATGGAAGAAAAATGTGTGTGTGCATGCATCTTGGTTTTGCTGGTGCTGGCAATAGATGTGCTGGCATGGACAGAGAGTAGGTGGTGAAGAAGGAGAGGTGTAGTCAATATCACCTCCTTCTTCAAAGCTTCCTGTGATAAGTCAAGAGGAGAGCAGTTGAGTAAAGGTGTTTCCAGGAGAGGAAAGATTTAATCATTTTTCTAAAGTTGACAGGAAGAAATCAGTAGAGACTTGGAAGAAGGAATAATTCTTAGAGAAAAGTTCTCAACAAAGCAGGTAGAAATTGCTCTGAGTTCAGAAATAGGAGGTGGATCTAGATAGAGACCTAGGCAGCAGGAATCTATGGTGAGGAGTTTTTTGTTGTTGTTGTTGTGTTTTTTTTTTTTTTTTTTTGGTGGTGCTGGGGATTGAACCCAGGGCCTTGTGCATGGAAGGCAAGACCTCTACCAACTGAGCTATATCCCCAGCCCCCTGTCTTATTGTTTTTAAACCAAACTCTAAGAAAACTGCAACACTTACTAGTATTTTTCCCTGGAGCAGATATAAACGTGCATATGGAAAGTTTTAAATCAATCTTCTTGTCTGTTCTTTAAAAATACAATCCTTTTATGCATTTTAATTCTCTCCCAGTAAAGGTATTCAGTTTGCAAAAAGCTCTTACCCTAAAGAAATGAGTGAACAAGATTTGTTGTCTTTTTTATTTCTGTCACCAGACAGGACAAATGTGTACTTACCTTTTGAACCAACTACTGCTTCCTTCCTGCCATTCACAGAGGTGGTCCACTCTGGTAGCTTATCTAAATGTGAAGCCACATTTCCTGAGTTAGATCATTTTGCATAAAGCTTTCCTTTCATATCAAATAAATACCTGCTGCTTCGCAAAAAAAAAAAAAAAAAAAAAAGGCTGTAAAAATCCAAAACCATATACATGGCAGTCACTCTTCTGTTTCTTCTTAGTTTTGTTTTGTTTTTGCAGTGTTGGGATGGGACCCAGGGCCTCATACATAGCAGGCAAGCACTCTACCACTGAGCCACATCCTGTTTCTCTTCTTAGAATCTGGATTACAGTATAATGAAGCTCATTTGGTCTCAGAAATTACAAAACCATGATGAATGAGAAAGTATGCACTTTCTATGGAATTTTCAGCCTCTTTGGTCGTGAATTTCTTTTATGAGTTTTTCAAGAAGCCTAAGAGCATTAGGAACATGGATGAAGTTATAGAACCATGGGGAGAAAAAGCCAGATACACATAGTTATCAAGTATCTTGTTTAAAATCTCTTCCTATGACCAGACGGGCCTCAGATTTCTGTTGGCATTCAGTTCCCACTGTAGCCCTGTGTGGCACATTTGTTAATATTTTTATATTATTATTGATATATCTTCAGGATAAACTCCCAGAAGTGATATTACTGGGTCAAAGGTTAATGTACGTGTAGTTTTGTTAGATGTTACCAAATTCCTCACCAGTGGAAGTTATACCATTTTCCATTCTGCCTGCACAGTATCAAAGAGAAGTACCATTTTAAAGTATTCATCTTGTCTTTAATTAAAATGTGATTGAGAGGAATATATACCTAATCTGTACAGGTGTGCTGATACATAAGTATTTCTGTACAAGGCACATAAAAGAAGCCAAATGACTATCCACTTTATGTTTATTAAGTTTAACTTTTTATTTTTCTTACTACATTTATAGTTTAGAATTATTGAAAATAAAGTGAAATGTAATGTGAAGGAAGTTTATTCCCTATATCTTTAGAATTATAATCATCGCATGATGCTTTTATGAGCCTGTCTGCCTTGAATTTAAGTGGTTTTCATCAATATGTTCATGTTCTCTTAGGACATTCACCCAGTGTAGCCATCACTTCAGTGTGTCTTGCTGGCCTGAACAGAATTCCTTGTGGCTTTTTGGGGAGTAACAAATGCTGATGGACAGTTTGGTGACACTAGCTGCTGTGCAGGGTCAACACTACAGTTCAGTTTCAAAGTTTTTTTGTTTGTTTTTAATCTGTTAAAACCAAAGAGATTATTTTGTGGTTTTTAAAATTTACTTCTGATTGTTAAGGATACTTAAAGCAGCATTATAAAGATTGGTGGCTTGAATGGAGAAAATGGCCTGCTAATTGTTCATATAGTTTCTACTTCTCACCTGGAATTTTATTTTTCTCAACAAATAGCAACAATGATGTGGTTGGTGAATATGGCTGAAGGAGACCCAGAAGCCCAAAGAAGAGTGTCCAAACACTCCAAGTATAACACACAAAGTAGGTGACTTTTATTTGGGAATATCCTATTTTTGTGGGGTCATTGTCATCTCATAGGCTAACAGTGAGTTATAAAAGCATTGGTTTTAACTTCTTTTCTTTGGTCATAGATTCCTTTGAGAATCTCCTGAAAAAGCTGTAGTCAACCTCAGTAAATACACAGATGAATATTAAAGGATTCCACATACCTCAAACCCAACCATCCAAACAAGACATCCTAGGTTAAGATTCTGCATTAAACAATTATCAAGACTACAAGTAACAATAAATGTTGGCAAGCATGTGGGGAGAAAGGTACACTCATACATTGTTGGTGTGACTGCAAATTGGTGCAAACACTCTGGAAAGCAGTATGGAGATTCCTCAGAAAACTTGGAATGGAACTATCATGTGATCCAGTTATCCCACTCCTTGGTATATACCCAAATAACTTAAAATTAGCATACTATAGCAATGCAGCCACATCAGTGTTTATAGCAGCTCAATTCACGATAGCTAAGCTATGGAACCAACCTAAGGTGCCCTTCAGCAGATGAATGGATAAAGAAAATGTGCCATAAAGAAGAATGAAATTATGGCATTTGCCAGTGTATGGATGAAACTGGAGAATATCAGGCTAGTGAAATAAGTCAATCCCAAAAAACAAAGGCTGAATGTTCTCTCTGACATGTGGATGCTGACTCACATGGTTGGAGGGCAGGGGATATTACCAGATCTCCTAGGGATGATAGCAGATCTATAGGGCAGAGTACAGGGAGGGGAGGGAGATGGGAATAGGAAAGACTGTAGAATGAATCGAACAAATCTTTCCTATGTTTGTATATGAATACACGACCAGTGTAAATCCACATGTACAACCACAAAAATGGGAAGTTATACTTCATGTAAGTATGATGTCAAAATGCATTCTACTGTCATGTGTAACTAAAAAGAAGAACAACAACAAAAAAAAGATTTTCCACTAAATATATAATACCAGGTTAGAAAGGTTCAAGTCATAGCTATGATTTAAAAAAAAAACAAAACACTAAACTCTCTTTGTAATCCCAGTTACTTGGGAGGCTAAAATAGGAGGATTGCAAGTTCAAGGCCAGTCTGGACAATTTAACAAAATACTGTCTCAAAATATTTTTAGTCGTTTTGGTACCAGGGATTTAACCCAAGGATGTTTAACCATTAAGTCACCTGCCCAGCCCTTCTTAATTTTTTTATTTTAAGATAAGGTCTTGTCAAATTGATCGGGGCCTTGCTATGTTGTTGAGGCTAGCTTTAAACTTGTGATCCTCCTGCCTCAGCCTCCTGAACCACTGGAATTATAGGCGTGAGCCCCTGTACCCAGATCAAAATAAAATTTAAAGGTACTGGGGACATAGCTCAGTGGTAGAATACTTGTCTAAGGCTAGCATTGAAAGAATGAGAGAGGAAGAGGAAAAAATGTATTATGAACTTCACTTATATATTTTAATTATTTTTTAAATTAAAAAAAATTTTTTTTAGTTGTCAATACCTTTATTTTATTTATTTTTTTTTTATGTGGTTCTGAGGATCAAACCCAGGGCCTCGCACGTGCTAGGCGAGCACTCTACCACTGAGCCACACCCCAGCCCTATTTTAATTATTTTTTAATCTGTATAAGTTTCTTAAAACTGTCATGCTCACCATTTTTAGTCAGCTCACCATTTTGTTGTAATGGGCCATTTATAACAAAATGACTGGCCCATAAAGAAATTCCCAACTACCCACCATGAATCCACTTTTATAATATAGTCATTAAAACCAATGGTGAGGGCTGGGGATCTGGCTCAAGCGGTAGTGCGCTCACCTGGCGTGCGTGCAGCCCGGGTTCGAGCCTCAGCACCACATACAAACAAAGATGTTGTGTCCGCCAAAAACTGAAAAATAAATATTAAAATTCTTTCTCTCTCTTTTTTTTAAAAAAAAAAACAGTGGTGAGTGCCATCATGTCAGAAGTTTCAACAAGAAATGTATTCTTTCATATGATAGAAAGTCCTGAGGCATAGGGATCTGTAGTGTTGGTTAAGCTGGCAGTTTATTGATATTGAAAAGGGCCCAGGTTCTTTCTTCTTCCTCTGCCATCTTTAGTGTATGGAGTGGTCTCAGCCCACTTACGGTCATGACAATTACAGACATCATGTCCAGATTAGGTAACATATATGGAAAGAAAGAGACTGTTTCTTCCTTTAAAAGAGGAAGGAGCCAGAAAAATTTCTTCAAATTTCCTAGCAGACTTTGCTTCTCTGGCTAGTACCAAGTCACAACCCTTCAGCCTTTGAACTGTCACTGGGAAGAGGAATGATGGGATTGCCATGCTTGGCATGGCTTGAACAGTTTGCCACCAGAGTCATGTGGGCAAGGGGTGGAAACCCAAGCAAACTAGAACTCTGCCCTCAGGAAATAACGGAGAGATGACTCCTGGATGAGCTTAAGCTGTGTTAGTCTGCAAACTGGTGCAACCAACATGGAAAGCAGTATGGAGAATCCTTGGAAAACTGGGAATGGAACCATTTGACCCAGCTGTTCCTCTCTTCAGTCTATACCCAAAGGACTTAAGAATAGCATACTACAGGGACACAGCCACATCAATGTTTATAGCAGCACAATTCACAATAGCTAAACTGTGGAACCAACCTAGATGCCCTTCAGTAAAAGAATAGTTAAAGAGAATGTGATTTATATACACAATGGAATATTATTCAGCATTAAAAGAGAATAAAATCATGGCATTCACAGGTATATAATGTTATGTGAAATTAGCCAATCTCCAAAACCCAAATGTCTAATGTTTTCTCTGATTTAAGGGTACTGATTCATAATGTGGTGGGGTGGGGCGGGGCATGGGAGGATTTTTTTTTTTTTTTCAATTTTAAACACTTGTATCCAATATAGTTCTTTTTTTTTTTTTTTTTTAGTTTCAATATTTATACTGTTTATTTTTATTTATTTATTTATTTTTTATTGTTGGTTGTTCAAAACATTACATAGTTCTTGATATATCATATTTCACACTTTGATTCAAGTGGGTTATGAGCTCCCATTTTTACCCCATATACAGATTGCAGAATCACATCAGTTACACATCCATTGATTTACATATTGCCATACTAGTGTCTGTTGTGTTCTGCTGCCTTTCCTATCCTCTACTATCCCCCCTCCCCTCCCCTCCCCTCCCCTCTTCTCTCTCTGCCCCCTCTACTGACATTCATTTGTCTCCCTTGTATTATTTTTCGCATGGGAGGATTAGATGAACTCTAAACAAAGGGGAAAAGAGGAGGGAGGGTAACAAAGGGGGCTTGGGGGTAGGGAAGATGGTGGAATGAGATGGACATCGTTACCCTAAGTATATATATGAAGACACGAATGGTGTGACTCTATTTTCAGAGATATGAAAAATTGTGCACTATATGTGTAATATGAATTACAGTGCATTCTGCTGTCATATATATAAAAACATTAAAATTTAAAAAAAGGGATAAAAAAGAACCTTGTAATTATGACAGATTATTTTTTCCATGTAATTTTCTTAAATATATGAAGAAATTTTTCTAACTATCAGAGCTGTAATTTCCACTTTCTCTTGAAGGCACAGAAAGGGAGTCACAGGACAATACTGCAGATACTGATGATGGTGGCTTCAGCGAGGAGTGGGAAGCCCAGAGAGATAGTCATCTAGGGCCTCATCGCTCTACCGCAGAGTCACGAGCTGCTGTCCAGGAACTTTCCAGCAGCATCCTAGCCAGTGAAGATCCAGAGGAAAGTATGTGCACTTCTCTATGTTGCAGAGTCATGGATTTTTTAGGTGGCTGCATTATCAACTTCTCAAGAATAAAATGAATTGAGAGCATGACCATCACTCTAAACCACACTGTGGCTTTTAGTGGGAAATAGTTAATAGGCCAAATTCTGATTGTAACTACTCTAGTGGGTGTAAAGTGGTCTCCCAATGCAGTTCTAATTTGCATTTTCCTGATACTTAATGATGTTAAGTGTTTTTTCCTGTGCTTTTTGGCCTCGTGTACATTTTCCTTGGAGAACTAGCCATTCAGATCCTTTGCTCATTGTTTTGTCTTTTAAGTATCGAGTGTAATCATTCTTTATATACTCTAGATACAAATACTTATATACTTATCATATAAGTTCTTCAGAAATATACTTATCAGATAAGTTATTTACAAAAAATTTCCCTCTATATTCTGGTATTTTGTAGGTTTTCTTTATTTCAGCTTCTACAAGTTAGTTTCTTATAGCACTTAACATTTGAAATCCGAAGTCTAAAGCTAGCATTTGTTTAAGTCCCTGTATGTGCCAAGAAGTTTTCTTGTATTATTTTTAACTCTGATAGCAGCCTTATGAATTCCCATCTAAGAGCTGAGGAATTTGAGAATTGAAGAGGATACAAATACTTAGAATTGAATGATAAAATAATAACCCAAATTAGAATGGAGAAATGCTCTGAATAGACCTTTCACAAAGGCTGGAGATGTCACTCAATGGTGTAGTTCTTATTTAGGATGCACAAAGCCCCTAAGTCCAGTCCCCAACACTGCAAAATAAATAAAATGAAATAAATAATAGACCGTTTACCAGAGGAGAAATATAGTGACTACTAAGTGCATAAAAAGATACTCAGCATCATTCATTGGGAGGACTGTGATCAAAAATATTAATACCAAGTATTGGTGAGGATGTAATAAAACTGAAGCTCTTGTGCTTTGCCATACGATTGTAAGCTGATAGCTACACTAATAAAAACAGTTTGGCAGTTCATTGAAAAGCTAAACCTAAATTTACCATATAACCCAGCAACTCTTCCTAGAAATCTACCCAATGAAAAATGAAAACTACCTGTTCCACAGAGACAAGTATACAGATGTTCATAGCATGATTCATAGTAGCCCAAAACTAACTGTCCAGATGTGCATCAAACTAGTCAATGAATAAACAAAGTGTAATATACAATGGAGACTATTCAGCAGTAAAAAAAGGAACCAATTGGCTGTGGATAGAGATCAGATATAGAGAGAAGATAAAAACTACAGATATGTGCAGTATCATGGATAAACCCAAAAAATGCTAAGTGAAAAAGGCCAGCCAGCCATGACTTCATTTATGGGTATGGGTTCTATTTAAATGAAATCTCTAGAGAAGAAAAATTTACAGAGGTAAAAAGTAGATGAGAGGATATTAACTATAAATGGGTTAAAAGTATCTTATGGGGGGATGAAGTGTGGACTGTGAAGATGGTTGCCAACTCTCTATATTTTTCCCTCTCATTGAATTACACTCTTACAGTGGGTGGATTTCATAAGATAGGATTTTGTAAGATACCTTGGTCAAGCTGTTCAGGGGTTCTTATGAGGATTTATTAGTAGAAGTGCTGGGTATTAACTAGGTATTCAATAGATGACAGTTATGGTTGGTGATGGTTGTAATTGCAGTGTCTGTTGAGACTCCAGAATCTTGACGTAGAATCTGAAACTCCTGTTGTAGAAAGAAAGAAAACCTAGTGAAAGCTTAAGTTTTGTCTGTCATCTATTGACTTTTCATTCAGTACAGGGTTATATTTTTTGTTGTTTGTTTAGTTTTTGAGACAGTCCCACTATGCTGTCCAAGCTGCTCTTGAACTCCTGGGTTCAAGCAATCCTCTCACCTCTGCCTCCCAAGGAGCTGGGGACTACAGGTGTATGCCACTGTGCCCAGCTCAGGACCCTGTATTTAAATTCTGAAGTCATAGCAAAGAAGGACAAACTTTGTCACATTTGTAATCTTTCCTTTTTAGGGGGAGTAAAACTTGGACTGGGAGATTTCATTTTCTACAGTGTTCTGGTTGGTAAAGCCTCAGCAACCGCCAGTGGAGACTGGAACACTACCATAGCCTGTTTTGTAGCCATATTAATTGTAAGTATACACTAATAAAAATATGTCAGTGCTCCTAATGTCAGACTTTCTAGTTCTGAATCCCTTGAAGACAATTCGCTTTTAACCCCATGTGGGCCAAGAGTGCCAGTCACTCCAGAAACTTTTTCTAAACACACCCGAATAACACTCCACTCTGGCCACACATTAAAATTACCTGGGAGCTTTTAAAACTGAACTCTGCCCTGAAATATGTCATTTAATTTGTTTTCATTGTGTTGTTTTAAAAAGTTCTCCAGGAAATTCTGAGCACTTCTGGTTAGGAGTCCCCACAGTGAGCTCAGCATAGCTAAGTGTGAAATGTACTCTGCTCAAGTTCAGTGTTAAGGGGCTGGCAGAGCCTCTAGTCCCTGAACTAGTCACCAAGGAGTTGGCTGTTCTGCATTGAATGACACAAGCTGCGGTGTGCAGTGTTACTGTGGGCAACAGGTGCAAAGCATGAGTCTTAAGCCAGACCACTCCATGGAGTCAGGTTGAGCTTGCTTACGGTGTCACAGCAGGGGGTCCCCAAGGCTGTCAAGACTGGTTTCAGTAAATAGCCCATAAAATATTTCTTATTGCTCTTTTTATTCTTGTTGTGATATCGTAGATACATAGTATGCAAGTGAAATTAGATGAAAGTTTAGGTGAAAGCCTTTATAATACATTTTTTATTTATGCTATAACCAGTTAGAATTTTCACACATTTTATTTCTCTTTTGAGGATAGTTTTCTGACTTTGAAAGTATTTATTGGCTATATATCTTTTTGCAGAGGGAGTGCTGGGGACCAAAGCCAGGATCTTGTACATGCTAAGCACATACTTCACCGCTGAGCTGTACCCCTGGCCATCTTTTAAGATGAAATTACTTATTCTGAATAAACTGAAATGATGCCCAGTCTCCAGGCTTTGTAGGCAGAGTCTCGGTAACCAGGGTAAAAAATGAACCATGTGTTTAAGCTGCTGTATTTACAAGAAAGTGCCACACCACTCATGCTGGTTTTCGTCATCAGTTGGTTCTTTGAGCATCTCTTTGTCCCCTCATAGCATAAGGAATGCTCTTTGCCTCTGGGATTTTAACCAGCCAAATTAAAATCACATAGGCCTTTTTGATATTTTATATAGAAATTTCAGTTTTTTTTCAAAATAAGTTTTACTTATTTTTCAGATATTTTTTCTTTCTTTCTTTCTTTCTTTCTTTCTTTCTTTCTTTCTTTCTTTCTTTCTTTCTTTCCCTTCCTTCCTTCCTTCCTTCCTTCCTTCCTTCCTTCCTTCCTTCCTTCCTTCCTTCCTTCTTTCCTTCTTTCTTTCTTTCTTTCTTTCTTTCTTCTTTCTTGATTTAACCTGACTCCATGAGCTACATTCTGACTGCTTTTTATTTTTTTATTTTGAGGCAGGCTCTTACTAAGTTGCTTAGGGCCTCACTAAGTTGCTGAGGCTGTCCTCAAACTTAAGATCCTCCTATCTCAGCTTCCTAAATTGCTGAGATTACAGGCATGCACCATCTCAGATTCTGTTCTTTTCCTGAAATTAGGGAATAAACTATCAACGCTGTGTGCACAATGAACTCTGTACAACAAAGAAACGAGGAATATATTTTCCTTTTTTCAAGAAACTACATTTTTGGTAGAGAATGCCCTGAGTTCAATCTCCAATACAGAGAGAAAGGAAGATGGGAGAGAGGGAGAGACATTTTTTGTTTTTTCACGGCTCTTTTTCCAGATTTGATGAAACATTGGTGCTAAAATTTAACCCCAAAGGGAAGTATTCAGTTAACCAAGACTTGTTATTGAGTTGTTGTGCGTGAAAATGCCTCCAGAGTCATGTGTGAGCGTGTGTCTTTCCTGTCTCCTCCGCAGGGCCTGTGCCTTACGTTATTACTCCTCGCCATTTTCAAGAAAGCATTGCCAGCTCTTCCCATCTCCATCACCTTTGGGCTTGTTTTTTACTTTGCCACAGATTATCTTGTACAGCCCTTTATGGACCAGTTAGCATTCCATCAATTTTATATCTAGCATATCTGCAATTAGAATCCCATGGATGTTTCTCCTTTGACTATGATAAAATCTGGGGAGGACAAAGATGACTTTCCTGTGTCCACATCTAATGAAGTCAAGATTCCCAGCTGGACTTCCACAGCTTCCTTCCAAGTTTTCCTGACCACCTGCACTATTGGACATTGGAAGGAAGTACCTACAGAAAACGGTTTTTTAACATTTTCATTGTGGTGAACTGTGTCCCTCGGTGCAAAAACTACCAAATTTGAGGGACAAGGACAAGGAAATGTGATGGGCCAAGAAGTTGCTGAGCTCCACCAGCAGTTTGACCCTTGGTCACAGGAGACTTTACCAACACTGCGAACTCTCAGGACTACCATTACCATAAGGTTAAATGAAGTGGTTTCAGCCGAACAGAACTTTCATCTTAAACTACATAAATCAGCCTAATGAATCTGTATTAATTGAATTCTGAAATTTTTCAGGAGGTACTGTGAGGAGAGCAGGCACCAGCCACAAAATGGAAAGGTGGAAAGGGGGCTTAAGCTTTCACTTTCAGACTCTTTTGATGCAGAAAAAACTTTAATTTTTTTAAAAAGATGGGTTCCCCCTACTTTGAGTCACATCAGATGTGTAGGTTGGTTTTGACGATTTTTTTGTCCTTAGGCACTGAAACTCATTACCATCTGTGGTGGCCATTTCTTCCCAAGGCCAGTCTGAACTTATGCTTTGTCCTTGAAAGTCTTAACCTCAGGTTCCAAATTCAGCAATTTCTGGAAATAATGGAACTGTTGCTCAATGATTCCCTATCATCCTTAAGTAAATTCTGGATTTTCCACCAAATTGCTAATTTTTACGCACACTTGTAAGTTCATTTGCCCCAGATGCCTCCTCTGCTCCTCATTTTTCCCTTCGTCCCCCAGCAGTTCTCTTCTACAGCAAATGAGGCAGCTCTGTGCTGGTAGCAGGTGATCCTGTTAATCCCGTTTACTCTCTGTATGATTCGAAGAATGTTGTGAATCAGTGCTATCAGCCTTGCTGTCTCAAGTTTTGATAGCAAGTATGATGTGTGCCCAAAGATAGTAGAATTAAAGAAGAGTAAAATGGCTGGTGAAGCACTTTCTGTCCTGGTTTTTCTTCTGTTACTAAAAGCTACTGACTCTGACACTAGGTCAGAATTTGAATTGGGCCCCAGGGATCTGGCTCAGTGGTAGAGTAGAGCACTTGCCTGGCATGCACGAGTCCCTGAGTTACATCCCTGACACTAAAAAAACAGAAAATCACAAAATTTGAATTAATAACTCAATCCTGATGGTTTATGTTTATGAACCAGTCATATCAGTACAAAGCAATAGTTTGGAGAATGTATTATTTTGCTTGGCAAACTGTGGGAGAACCTGGGGTCCGAGAACCAGCTGCCAAGAGGAGAGAGAAGGTGTCTCCCATAGCCAAGGGGCACAGTGAACTCTCGGCAGGCGGCTGGGAAGGAGGAGATCCGAGATGTTCTTCAGGAACCTCACAATGGGTGCTTTGTGGTCTCTGCTGCATCACCTTCATCTTGGTGTGCCTTTGTATGAACTGGACAGTGGAGTTGCTGTCTGAGTCACAGTTATGTACAGTTCCGTCAGACAAAGCACAAACACAGAGCTAGCAACCTCGTGGACATCTGGCACGCACCTCTAGGTGAAGCCCTGCAGGGCCCAACCCTTATTTTCCCATAGAGAGCCCTTAGCCATGGTGAGGAAACCCTAAGCATCTGTGACAAGCTATTTCCTCTTTGGTTGAAGAAGACTGGCTTTTCCTCTCTGGCCTGCTGCTTTCTCTTCCGGCCTCTTGTGTGATCCAGTTGGGGGTTCTCTCTGGAGTTCAGAATATCTGTTTTCAGTCATGAAATAGATAATAAGAAACTAACCTCACGGCTGGGGATGTAGCTGGGTGGTAGAGCACATGCTTAGTGTGTGTGAGCCCTGGGTTCAATCCCCACACCACCAAAAAAAGGAACTTTAGATTATTAACCTCAATATCAGTTAAAATTGGCTCATCTCAGGCAATTGAGAAGAGCAAGAAAAATAAGAGCAACACAGGGAAAGAGGCTCATGGTGATAGGTTCTATCTCCTATTTTTTTCATTTAGCTCACTTTTACCAAGATTCTCTTTTTTGGGTGAGCAGTATAGCTCAGTGTTAGAGCATTTGCATGGGCCTTAGCATGTGCAAGGCCCTGGGTTTACTCCCTAGTGCCACATCAAAAATTTCAAAAAATAATTCTTTTTCTGCTCCCAGTCAGGTAGCAGTGTGGGTGGTGGCATCTGGAAAGCACAGCTGCCACTAACCCACCCCCACCCCAGCTTGTGATTCAAAGCACTCTTGGAGCTCTTACCTAGAACAGTTTGTGTAAGGGTTCCAAGTGTGTTGTATCTTTCATGACAGTATATAATTGTGTGTGTAATTGTGTCATTCCATTCTATATATTATTGTCCTATGGAGAAAAATGGCAGTAATTCTGTCTTTAGTTGGAACCACATCTGGGCCATCATAAGTCAGCATACAGAGAACCCATCTTATTTCTTTAAGTCACTGATCTCAGACACAGAACTCATACAATTTGTGGCTGAAGACTGAGGATAGATGTGCTGGGCATGGTGGTGCATGCCTGTGATCCCAGCCGCTCGGGAGACTGAGGCAGGAGGATCACAATTTCAAAGACAACCTCAGCAATTTAGCAAGACCCTGCCTCTAAATAAAATATTTTAAAAAAGGGCTGGGATGTGGCTAGGTGCTTAAGTAACCCTGGGTTCAGTCCCTGGTACCAAAAAAAAAAAAAAAAAACCAAGGGGAGTCACCTAAATAAATTAAAAGACTATAGGGAGAAGTGAGGCTTGTTATTACCAGGTATTAGAGGAAACTAGAAAAATTTAGGGTTCTGTCCAGTCAGGTGTAAATAAAAAAAAAATTTAAAATAATGAATGGGGTTACAATCTAATAACAGGTGTGCTATAGTTTTTCTTTAGAAACATAATGAATTTGTGAAATAAGTTTAGTTTCATCAAGTTTGGCCTGATCGATTACATAAGTACAATAATAATAGTGACTGATGACATAGTACTCTCAGGGTAGACTGTTAAAAACCTCTCAAGGACCAGGTATGTGGCTCATGGTCGAATGTGTGCTTAGCAGGCACCGGCCCTGGAATCAGTCCCCAGATTCATCTTTCATAAACCTTTTGCAGCTTCCTCTGACCTTTAGGACTTGCTCCAAGCTTTATCACTTGGTTAAGCCTTCAGTGTTGTCCCATTTCTTTGATTTTTAAACTAGAATCATTGTACCTTAAGACAAAATTGTATTCTTATTCCCTAATCACCAAGACCACGCAAAATTCTAATACAAAAATAATTTTCTTTTTAATGTTCTTTACCAAAAAGTACATCTGCATATCTGTGACTTCCTTTTCATCTCTCTCCTACTTACTAGTTCCTTTCTGTTTTATTCTTACTTTCTTTCTAAATCCACATTTTGAAAAAAAAAATTAACCCCCGAATAAGGCAATATTCTCTTTAATGCCGTTTTATAATTTTTCTCATTAAAAAATCTTAATTTTCTATTACACCTTGAATATAGAATTGCATACATTAATTCTAGAATTTTTTAACACTTAGTAACCTTATTTCTGGTGAAAACCTAGGTTGGAAGCAAATTTTGAACTGTACCTCATATAGGAACATTTTTTTTTTTTTTAATATTTATTTATTTTTTTTAGTTTTCGGCGGACACAACATCCCTGTCTGTATGTGGTGCTGAGGATTGAACCCGGGCCGCACGCATGCCAGGCGAGCGCGCTACCGCTTGAGCCACATCCCCAGCCCTCATATAGGAACATTTTGGGAATATTTTATTTCTTGAAATGTGTGCTTCCTCATTGAATTTTCTAGGATGGAACAGGACATATTTGCTAAGAGATCCAGGTGTATTTTGTCTGAATAAAAAGAAATCAAAAGTAAATTTATGTTTATGTCTGTTCAGGAGGCATCACTGTCAAATAAAATGTTCAATATTTTACTTGGAAATCACTCATTTTATGAATATCTATTTTTTCATTTTAGATAACATTAAGATTTCATATTAGCCGGGTGCGGTAGTGCATGCCTGTAATCCCAGTGGCTTGGTAGGCAGAGGCAGGAGGATTTCCAGTTAAAGCCAGCCTCAGCAATTTAGCAAGGCGCTAAGCAACTCAGTGAGACCCTGTCTCTAATAAAAATACAAAATAGGGTTAGGAATGTGGCTCAGTGGTCAAGTGCTCCTGAGTTCAATCCCTGGTATTCCCCCCCCCCCAAAAAAATATTTTACATTATATAAAAAGATTATTTATAAATGTTTACTCCACTTATGTTCATCTAATTTATTTATTTATTGTGGTGCTGGGGATTGAACTCAGAGCCTCACCCGTACAAGAAAAGCACCCTACCATAGAGCTACATCCCAGCCCTGATTTATTTATTTTAAATATTTTTTTAGTTGTCAACGAATCTTTTATTTTATTTATTTATATGTGGTGCCCAAGATCAAACCCAGGGCTTGACACATGCCAGGGAAACATTCTAGCACTGAGCCACAACTCCAGCCCTGATTTATTTTTTTTAAATATTTTTTAGTTGTTTATGGGCCTTTGTTTTATTTATTTGTATGCCGTGCTGAGAATCGAACCCAGTGCCTCACACACGCTAGGCAAATGAGCTACCACTGAGCCACAATCCCAGCCCCCTGATTTTTTTTAACACTTATACCTAGACTGGTTATAAACCCTTAATGATCAACTGAGAAAGTAGCTCAGTGGTATCCTTAGCACTGCATAAATAAATAAACAAACAAACAA
This sequence comes from Marmota marmota marmota, assembly GCF_001458135.2. Classification (NCBI taxonomy): domain Eukaryota; kingdom Metazoa; phylum Chordata; class Mammalia; order Rodentia; family Sciuridae; genus Marmota; species Marmota marmota. The sequence goes on from NW_025999900.1 coordinate 40,593,675, forward strand.
AAAATGTTTACATTTTTTTTCCTGATTGGTAATGTTATGAGGTCTGTGGGTCAAATTTTGGTAAAGCAGTTTTTTCTCCTCTTTTTTTTTTTTTTTTTAATTTGGCATTGGGAATTGCACCCAGGACCTTGTGTATACTAAGCAAGGGCTTTACAATACACCTGAGCTACATCTCCAGTATGATTTCTTTTTCTTTCTTTCTTTCTTTTTTTTTTTTTTTTTTGGTACCAGGGATGGAACTCAGGGGAACTCAACCACTGAGCCACATTTCCAGCCCTATTTTGTATTTTTTTGAGAGACAGGGTCTCACTGAGTGCTTTGTATCTCACTTTTGCTGAGGCTATCTTTGAACTCATGATCCTCCAGTCTCAGCCTCCAGAGCCGCTGGGATTAGAGGTGTGTATCACTGAACCCGGCTACAATTTCATTTTTATTTGTTAATTTATTTATTTATTTATTTAATAATTAGATTTTAGTTGTAGTTGGACACAATACCTTTATTTTATTTATTTATAAGTGGTGCTGGGAGGATCGAACCCAGGGTCTCGAAGTTTCACTGCTGAGCCACAACCCCAGCCCTACAATTTCATTTTTAAAAAGCTTAATTTCCTCTTTTCCAATCTCAAATGAGTTTAAGAGTTAATTGTTTAGATGTTTACATTTTAACTGACCCTAGCTAATTGTGTAAGAAAAATTTTCCAAGCAGCTCCGATTTTTTAGTTTTTAGTCATCTGGTTTGCTTGACTAGTCAGCATGGGTAGTGAAAACAACGGTCTATTTTTTTTTTTTTTTTTTGGTACCGTGGATTGGACCCAGGGGCACGCACCACTGAGCCACATCCCCAGCACTATTTTGTATTTTATTTAGAGACAGGGTCTCACTGAGCTTCTTAGTGCCTCGCTTTTGCTGAAGCTGGCTTTGATCCTTCTGCCTCATCCTCCCGAGCCACTGGGATTACAGGCATGTGCCACTGTGCCCAGTTTAGTAATGGTTTAGAAGATAGTTTTGGGCTTTTTCTGGCCTGTGTAGCAGACAAAACTTTTATTTTTTAATGCTGCACAGAACAGACCTTTTATTATTGCTCTGAGCTCAAGATGTTTACTTGTTTGTTCTGAGGGTCTGTCTGACTTTTATAAACACTTGTCCAGTTCTTTTTCTTTCTTTCTTTTTTAGACTATCAGTCTTTTACCGGTGCCATAGCTCTAATCAGTGGCTAGCCAGGCAAACCTCAATGTTATTTCTAACAGGGACCACTTGGCAGCTGGGTTGCTGGTGACCAAGGAGTGGCCATGATTCGCAAAGCCATTGACTTGAAGTCTTCTTTTTTCTTATCTCAGCTGAAAGACTCCAAGAAAAACTTTCCAGATCAATGAAAATTGCCAAGAATACATTTCTTTAAATTTTAATTTGTAGGGCTGGGGATGTGGCTCAAGCGGTAGCGCGCTCGCCTGGCATGCGTGCGGCCCGGGTTCGATCCTCAGCACCACATACAAACAAAGATGTGTGTCCGCCGATAACTAAGAAATAAATATTTTAAAAAAAAATAAATAAATAAATAAATAAATTTTAATTTGTAACAATATTTTATTTTAAAATATAGGCCAAAAAAAAGTCAGCAGATTGGGAGCATAGGGGAAAATAAAGAAAAACAGGTTAGAAGGCTCCAACCTGCTGGCATCCCATCCAGATTGCTTAATCCTGTAGTCACCATTTAAGAATGGATCCTTGGTATACTTTTCCCATTGGTTTAAAAAGAATGTGCATGAGGGCTGGGGTCATGGCAGGGTCGTGGCTCAGCCATAGAGCGCCACATGCAAAGCCCTGGGTTCCATGGTTCGATCTTTACCACCACATAAAAATAAATAAAATAAAGATATTGTATCCAAATAAAGATATTGTATCCAACTACAACTAAAAAATTAAAAAAAAAAAAAAAAAAGAATGTTTATGAGAACAGACCATGGTACAGCTGCCTAGGGTCCCAGAAAGAAGTTCTGTTCTATGCCTTTAAAATTTAGGGATCCCATTCCATTTCTTATTTGTCTTTCAAGATTCTAAGAAAATCTTAGAAGCCTTTAGGAATAAATATTTTTACTCTTGAAGAGTGTTCTGAAGTAAGCAGAGGAGGGAAGAGTAAATTGTTTGCAGATGCATGCAATCTAATCAAAGCAAAACCCAAAAAGTGCTCACACACACACACACACAAATTTAATTCAGATGTGCAGAACAAACAAATTTTAAACCAGGTCTTCAGAACTAAAGGTAAATTCCCGAGAAAAGACACAAGGTCCTCACAAACTGTCAGTTCATGTAGAGACCAGAGGACTCATGTCAGAAGGGGCTTGCTAGAAGAGATTGTCTTCTATAGTCTCACAAGGGACGCCAGGTCTTTCATTAAGTTTCCTTATAATCAAACCAGACAACAAACACAGTTGAACGAACTCTCCATAAAGAGAAGACACGGGGTCAGCAAGGGAAAGTCGTGAAAGCAGAGAGCTCAGAAGGACTTGGTGTCACACTCTGGACTCCAGCCTTCCTAAGTTGACCTTGCAGCAGGTGCCACCCCCCTCCCTCCTTTCCTTCCTTTTTTTTTTTTCTTTCTTTTCCCACATCTGACCCCAAATTATATCAACCTAAATAACAGAGTCTCCAAAAATAAGGAATTTACTCAGGAACAAAAATTGCAGTGGGGGTACACATGGATGTATCCGGGGAGGCAAAGATGACAAGGAATTTTAAAGGTAAAATGAAAAGGGCTCCGTTAGTTGTTTCAAAGGATTATCTGTGGCCACAGGATCGAAGCAAGGTTGGCATCAGTCCATGGTTTGGATGGGCAGTTGATGGGGCAGATATCCTTGGAGGAGCTTTAGTTTGTTTGTTTTTGTTTATTAATTATAAGAGTAGCCTTTGTTCAAGTGTGTGTAGAACTAGAACTCCTGCAGGGTGAGAGGGGACCTGACAGGTTGCCCTGGAGGAACATTTTTTGGTCAGGTTGCGTTGGCCTTGGTGCAAGGCTGTGGTTCTGGCAGAGCCTCTGTCATAGCTCTTGTCCTTAGGTGTCTGTACATGAGATCCCCTCCTTCACCACCTCCCAGCTGTATTTATTTATTTATGTTGTTGGAGTTTGACACAAGTGACTCCATTTTTATTCTGACAATTACCATTAATCCAAGGTCAATTTTTCATGCAAAAGAGGAAAGGATTGTGTTCCCCTGCAGGGTAAACTAATAGCATCCCTCAAGGTGAACCTGTAGGTGAACATTCTCAGTGAACGAAACTAAACTCAAAGATGTATGATGAGGGGAGGCTGGGGTTGTGGCTCAGCGGTAGAGCGCTCCTCTAGCACGAGTGAGGCCCTGAGTTCAATCCTCAGCACCACATATAAATAAATAAAATAAAATATTATGTCCAACTACAACTAAAAAAAATATTCTAAAACAAAAGATGTACAATAAGCACTTAAAAATGGAAACATAACTTGGAGCTAGACAAATATGTCCGTACTGTATTTAAATATCTGCATGTCTATGTGTGCGCACAAGCGTGCATGCTGGGGGTTGAACCGTGCTGAGCACACACTCGACCACTGAGCTACACCCCAACCACAGCACCTGGATATCAGTTCCTCCACACAGTGGCTGTCACATGGGGGACACATAGTGGTCTCTCAAATGCCCGAGAAGGAAACTAAAGGAGATTTTTGGAACTTTAAACTGCACCTAGGTTTTTAAAAATTTCATCCACCAAGAATCTACAACCCACCAGGTTACCATGGGTCTTTCTGTTTACTAATCAGAGCTCTCTACATCTGTCATGAAACGGCATCGACCTTCGGTGCATTGTAAGATGACAGGCTTCAACTTCTGTGGGCCACACAGAAGCGAACGTGTGATGCCTTCAGACTTGCTGGGCCTCCCTGTGTCTTAGTGGACCTCTGCTGGGGAAGCCTTGCTCTGGCCTCTCCTGACCCAGCTTCCCATTTCCACCTGGGTAGAGAACGCCAGCTGGAGGACCGTGGCATCCCAGGGAGATGTGGGCCTTGTTCTGTCTTGGGAACCTGCACAGGGCCCCTCAGAGGGGCACCTGCCTCTGGGAGGGGGGCATCTGCCTTCACATTTGCTTTTACTTCAGCTCTGGGGCAGGGCTGGGAGAGCTAGACCAGTACCTCACATTTTTTAAGTGTGGCTTCTCTGGTTCTCAGGTTACTTCCATGGGCTTCCGGAAGCCAATTCCATGAAAAACTGTTAAGGGCCTTCTGTGTTTGTCAGAAGCTGACAGTGAAGCCGGCTGGTCCAGGTTAATGTGCTACCGAGGGCACAGGCCCTTTGCACTGGCCATGTGGGACACTGCCCTTCAAGCCAGGTATCCCTTTTTTTGTCAGATGGGCCCACGGTGATGGCCCCAGAGCTGCATGCTCTTGAGGACAGGGATGTCAGGCCTCTCCCTGCCTCCCTGTCTCCATGGGACAGGTCATCCTTTTGGGGGACTGCTTCCTAACTAGCAAGGATTAGAATTCCCCCTTTCCCCTCTTGTACTGTAGATAAGTCGTATAAGTGATTATACGACTTTTGTCATTAAAGATCGAAGATGTCAGATTCATCAGAATGCTCCAAGTGTTTGACATCTGTTACATGAACAGATTGTTCTATCTGCCTCTCTCTTTCTTCCGTGCCAGGGTTTGAACCCAGGGCCTTGCACGTGCTAGGCAATGGCTCCACCACTGGCCTACATCCCCAGTCCACAGGAAATTTGTTTTTAAATAAAAATACTCTTTGGGTAAACATTCTGCGAGGGGATGACCTCACTCAGAGAGGTCCATTCCAAGTCCGGGTTGGAGCCTGAGTCCCTCTGAGACCAGCCTGGGGACGCCACCACTGAGAGTCCTTGGGAAGTGAGGGCTCCTTTGTCTTGTCTCCCGGCTTCCTGGCATCGTCTCCCACTTGCTGGCAGTTGGGAGGAGGGTGAGGCCTCCCCCCAGAGGGGCCCCTGCCTCTGGAACTGGAGACAAGTCTGGCCCCATCTTCTCCCTGGGAACACAGCCAACCCAGATGTTTCCCAGCCCCTCCCCTGACCAGCCCTCCCTAATGGGCCCACCTCCAGCGTTTCTCTCACCTTCCAGACCCTTCCTCATGTCTTGCCCCAGAGTTCTGTCTCCAACTGGAGATGGGCCAAGGACCTGACTCTTGCCTCCGTTTTGCTGAGGTTTGACATTCCTTCGCCTTCACCGCCCGCTTTTGGTATTCTCAGAAGGAACCCGGCCTTTGTCTGCAGACTGGCTCTCAGGACGGGGAAGCTGGCAGAAGTACATGCCTTTGCTCTGATACCCCTGAGCCAGAGACAGGCCCTAAAGATGACAAATATACACAGACCGTGGGGTGTGCCTGCGTGGGCCCCAGGGGGTCCTGCTCCTGAGGTGTGGGAGGCCTCCCCAGGCTCCTGGAGGTTGTTTGACAATTGTTTGAATCAGTGATGTAAGTAATGGGGGGAGGGGTCACAGGAGGGGGTTTCCATATGGATTGATGTCCACAGGGCTGTGCGTGGGAAGGTGTTTTGAATAAGAGCAAACACTAAGCAGCTTGTGCCCTTGTTTACAAGCCCTAACTCCACTGAGGAGACCCCATGTTTATAAACAGGTGGCCAAGACTGAACCCAAACAAGATTCCTCCTCCAGAGTCATTTATGACATCTTGAGAAATGCGTGGGTTTGTCTTGGGCGAATATTACAGCGTTGACTGCAGGAAGAACACAAGATAATGTGATTTTCTTTTTTTTTCCCTCATATTTTATTGGTGCATTATAGTTTTACATTACGGTAGAGCTCATTGTTACATATATTTGTACATGCCCATGATATGACTATATAATTTGGCCAGTATCATTCCACAGCAGCTAATGTTTTTTTTTTTTGGGGGGGGGGGTGCATACCCAGGGGTGCTCAACCACTGAGCCACATTCCAACCTTTATTGTATTTTGTTTAGAGACAGAGTCTCATTGAGTTGCTTAGGGCCTTGCTAAGTTGCTAAGGCTGGCTTTGAATTCGCAATCCTCCTGCCTCAGCCCCCTGAGCCACTGAGATTACAGGCGTTCACAATGGCACCCAGCTGATAAGGTGATTCTTAATACCAAACCCTCACTGGACCAAGAAAAATCCTAGAGGAATGTCCTTGCTCCACAAGACCAGTGTTTTTTGAGCATCTACTATTAATATGTCCCAGATTCTGTGTGAAGCCCATCATTAGTACCGTCTCATATCATTCTCATCCAACCTGAGAGTGGGGTTGGTTATCCCCATTTTACAGATGAGAAAAATAAGGAAATGAGTAACATTCCTAGAATTATACACACCAAGTAACAGGAAGAGGCCTCCTGCCCAGGCCTGTCTGGCCCCAGGGCCTCCAGGGAAAGAGGCACTGGATCATGTGCCTGGGTGGGCCCAGTGTTCTCCCTGGTAAAATGGGCAGTCCAGTGTCTCTTAGCTTTCTCATGGAAGCTGCTCCATCCACAGAGGGTGGTGAGAGACCCTAGGACACAGCCCAAAGAGGTTGCCTCAGCCAGAATTCTCTCTGGAGTTTAAAAATATCTTTTAATTTGATTTCATAATACACATTTTTGTTCTCATTTTATTTGGTGAAATACACACAATGTAAAATTTACCACCGTAACCATTTTGAAGTGTTCAGTTCAGAGACATGAAACACATTCATGTTGCCAGGCGCAGTCACACACACCTCAGCTTGGGAGGCTGAAGCAGGAGGATTCCAAGTTCAAAGCCAGCCTCAGCAACTCAGCAGAGCCCTGAGCCATTCCATGAGGGGATGGGGATAGGACTCAGTGGTTAAGTGCCCTTGGGTTCAATTTCTGGGACAAAAATAATAAAAGGACATTCACATTGTGCAGCCGTCCCCTCTCCAGAACGTCTTCCTAACCCCAACTGGAAACTGACACCATTAAACACTAAATCCCATTGCCCTTCTCCCAGCCCCTGGCCACCCCAGTCTGCTGATTCCGTGAGGCTGACTGCTCCAGGAGCCTGGTAGGAGTGGAGTTCTTGGTCTTCTTCAGGGAGGCTGGATTGGTTCCTTTCTGAGTGGCCTGTTTCATTTGGCGTCATGTCCTCAAGGTTGGTTCATGTTGCATATTTAATGCAGAAATAACCACGACCCCGTCATAAGCCATCACCCAAACTCCTTACCACTCCCAGTCCTAAAGTTCATGTTCCCAGAGGCTTCGTCTTACCTGCTCAGGGTCCCTGTATCCCCAAGGTCACGGCCCTCAGCGTGGGAAGCACTGCCCAGCCAGGCCTCAGCTCCAGCTCCGGCAGGCATGTAGCTCATGGCCACAGTCTGACGTTCAGGGTCTGCACCTCGAAGAGGCCAGTGTGGGCCGTCCCTGTGGACCAGAGCATGTGCCACTCCCTTCCTGGGACACTGCTGCCTCCGTCTTTCTGTCGTCAGACTTTGCTCTCAGCTGTGGATTTCCAGGTGTTTTCAATTTGATGTTTGTTTTTATTGACATTAATCTACTGTCATCTTCTTTTAATTTAAACTGAGGCAAGCGGCCGTGAAGGACGGTTAGCTTGCCCAAGATGTCACAGCCAGCCATGGGTGACCCACCCTGCACCCAGGGCAGGCTGTGCAGCCTCATGCGGGGCCCAGGGGACACCAGTTGGGATGCAATTCCAGCCTGAGAAGGTCGCTCCTTGGAATCCTGGTTCCTTTGTGGTTGTGTCGTATTTGATTTGTACAAGTCTAGAGTCTCTTACTTGCAACTACAAAATTCAAAATTCTCTGAAAACTGAAAGTTTGTCAGATCTGACCTGATTGTAGGCCACTGAGGGTCTTCATTACTCCATGTGGGTGAATATTTATGTTTTGTACAGAGTCAGGAATGTGTGTGTTGTTCTGTGTGGTGTTTTGATTAAAGAGGGCTTCCAATCCTGCTGGGGATATTATATAATATGCAGTTTAGTCTAAACTTCTGAGATCTGAAAGATTCTCAATCCTGAAAAACACTTGACCCAAGTGTGTCTGATGAGAGATTGGGACCTAAATACAGTAATCTTCCTTATTTGAGGGTGAGATGTTCCAAGACCCCCAGTAGTTACTTGAAATTGCCTACCATACCAAACCCCTATATATTATTTTTTTCCTATTCGCAAATTTAGTTTACAAATTAGGCATAGTGACAATAAAATAGAAAAATTTAACAATATATTGTAATCAAAGTTAAATTTTAAACATATGAATGGTTTATCTCTAGAATCTTTCATTTACTATTTCCAGATTTTCAAACCACACTTGACAGCTGCTGTCTGAAACTGCGGAGGGTAACCAAGGATAAGAGGGACTGCCATAAAAATAATAGGACTGCAGTGACAGAAAAGTTGTAAAAATAAAGAGCTTAGACCCAGTTTTCTGTCTCTAAGTGGCATTGTGCTTAAATAGGAGTTCCATCTGGGCACAGTAGCACATTCTTGTAATTCCAGCAATCTGGGAGTCTGAGACAGGAGGATCAAGTTAGAGGCCAGCCTTAGCAACTTGGTGAGATTCTGTCTCAAAATAAAGAACTGAGGATGTAGCTCAGCAATAAAGTGCCTAGTACCAACAAATAGATGATAGATAGATAGATAGATAGATAGATAAGGAGTCCCTGGACTGGAGATGTAGCTCAGTGGTAGAGCACATGCCTACCATGCAAGAGGCCCTAGGTGCAATCCCCAGCACAGCAATATAAATAAATAAACTAAAATAGGGGTCCAGGACAACAGGTCTCAACATTATTGAAGTTAGAGAAGCATCTCCAAAATGGCAAGTTGCTTCCCTCGCTGAAGTTACCTTGCAGAGCCTAATGGAAAGCTGGGAGCCCCCAGTGCGTGAGTTTCTGAGTTACGCTGCCAGGCTTTGGCCCCAGACTCAGGCGACCCGTGGGCATCTGGGCTCAGAGACATCCACACACTGAGGCTGCAGTCATGGAGAAGATGAGAAGTGCCCTGGGCTAGTGTGGAAGCTGAGACCAGTTCTGGCCTTTGGGCTGTCAATCCAGCACCCCTCTCCCTGGTGACTCCAGGGATTGCAGCAGCAGAGCGGGAACACCAGGCCTGGAGCCTGCTATGCCGAACCCTCAGAAAAAGACTCTGCACCCCGCATGGGGCACGGAGGCCACACCACAGACCCTAAGCTGCGAGACCCAGAGACCCCCCTGGACCTGTCCCCTGTGGGCTGGCTCCACACTCCACTGGCCCTTGTGGGGTCTGGACCCTGAGCCCCTCTCTCACTGAGGACACAAGCAGGTTCTACTTGCTCCCTCGACATCTGGAGGAGTTCAGGTAATCAGCTTCTCCTGGGGGAGTGTAGCCGCGACCCGCGCAACAGAACAGGGGCGAGGGGTTGAAATCTCTTGGGAGGCCGTCAGGCCAGAGCATCAGGAAAGCCCGCCCTTGCCTTCTGTCCCACTGACCTCCTGCCCCTTCTCCAGAGCAGTGTCCTGCTGCCACTGATTCCCCGCAGGTCTCCCCCTCCTCCTGATGTCCCTTCCTGGGATCTGAATTGAAGAGGGGTAGGGACACACTAGGCGCAAGGTCACTGAGGGGACATCCCAGGAATACCTGTTCTTTCTCTCCAGATGACCTCTTGTCTGTGGGAAGAGGAGGGATCGTTCTGTCCCAGCTTTGAGGATGAAACCCTCCCCACAGGCCAGGTGACTTATTTTATGACAGTCACCTGTCAGACATGCCAAGCACAGGGCTCTCACTCGGGGAGGCTTGGCTGGTGTCTCCAAGCGCTGGCTGAGACATGGCAGTAAGAGGGAGGACCGAGGGTTGAGATGGCACCTGGGAACAGCGGAGAGTGGAGGGCAGGGTGTCCCTCGAGTTTTTATGCTCTCCCCCCCTGATTTTTGAGTGACTGCACAAAAGATGCTGTTTGATTTATGACGGGATGACAAGAAGACCATCCTGAATTTACAGTGTGGAGAATGCACTTAATACTCTGACCTGCTGACCTTCCTAGCTTAGGGGGGTGATCAAGTGGTTGGCAGGTGCCTCGGCTCACTGCCTCTGCCAGGCATTGGGGTGGTGGTGGGGCGTGGGGGTGTATCACAGAGTCACTAGCCAGGGAAAAAATCCAAATTTAAAATTCAAAGTAGCTATTTTACAGAATGTATGTTGCTTTTACATTTTATCATCATCCATCAGCTGTCAGTCAAACCATGGTAAGTTGGGGACTGTTAGGGTCTGGGTCTGGAATGTCCTTCCAAGTCTCAGCCTTGGTCACCAGGGCAGCAACATCCAGAGGTGGTACCTTCAGGAAAAGAGGGTTCTGAGCTCATCAGTGGAGTGACCCATTTGATGGATGAATAGTTAGAATGGACTCTGGGGAGGCGGTGGAAACTGCAGGTAGCTGGGACGTGGTTGGAGGAAGCAGGTGACTGGGCACTGCATTTTATCTCTGGCTCCTCTCTCTCTCTCTGCTTCTTGGCCGCCATGAGTGGCAGCTTTTCTCTGCTATACTCTCCCCACCAGGATGTTCTCCTTCACCTTGATCCAAACAATGGCATCAGCTGAGAGACCTTTGAAGCCATGAGTATTTTTGTCACATGAATGTCAACCTATCACCGAGACCATCTGTATGAAGGGAAACCAATATATTTAAGTTTAATAATAGGACTATTTGAATATTCAGATTTTAAGATCAGCTTCAGTCTAAATTATCACATAGCCAGGTGCTGTGGTGCACAACTGTAATCCCAGCGGCTTGGGAGGCTGAGGCAGGAGGATCACGAGTACAAAGCCAGCCTCAGCAAAAGCGAGGCACTAAGGGACTCAGTGAGACCCTGTCTCTAAAAAAATACAAAATAGGGCTGGGGATGTGGCTCAGTGGTCGAGCGCCCCTGAATTCAATCCCTAATACCACCCCCACAAAAATTGCAACCCTTACTAAAGTGTAAACTCTCCAAGGGAAGGGGCTATCGGGTATTTGAAGGGAGGCTATGGTGGGGCATTTATACCGTGGAACCTGATCGCCCCTACCCAGCAGGGCTCTTTCGGCTCCAGAGTGCTGGCTGTTAAACATTGACCACAGCCGGTTGGGGCTGCCTCCAGCTTCTGCAGCAGTCTAGCCACTTAGATATTCCAGGAATAAATACATGCATGAACAACCACCACCACAAGAAGAAGGAAGCAGAGAAGTTCGGTTCAAGAGTTCAGCAGAACTCACGCACCGCACCGGGAGCCACAGGGAGATGGTAGATGTTCATTTCCTAGGGGTTCATTTCTAGGGTTCATTTTCACCTTCCCATCTGGGGGGGCTGCCAACTCTCATGTCTTAGGGCCTGGCAGATGAGGTGCAGGCATGCTCTATGGGGTCTGAGTCAACAAGGACTGTTCAAGGTGTTTTCTTGGGGTGACCTTGGTCAGCATTGCCGGAAAGTGGTGGTGGAAGTAGCTCAGCATCCAGCAGGATAGTTCCTAACCAGAGCCATTCCTGGGCCACAATCTGCAACATTCACAGGGGTTCCAGCCCATTTCCATGCCTGACCCTCCAGCCTTCCTGTCAATTCCATGAGTTCCCAATGTCCTTCCTCGAAGCAACTTTTCTATTTAAGTCGACTGGATCCTTTTCTGTGGTTTGCAACCAAGAACGCTGTGAGTCAGTTCAGGTCCTTAGAGGAGCAGATGCCAAGATGGGATCAGGTGTGCAAGGGAGCAGTGGAAGGAAAGACCCATGAAGATAAACATGGAGGGAACCATGGGGGAGCCATGCGGGGAGCCTTGGGAATGTGGAAGAGAACCAGGCACCAGCTGGAGGCTGCCAATCAACTGGGCTTCCCACAACACTCTCCAGAGGGAAAACTTTAGGACCACTGCAAACCTCTAGTACAGGATATATAACAAGGGAAAAGAGATTTCTGCACTTGCAAAGTTCCCAGTTTGGAGGGAGAAAAGAGACCAATAGAATAGTGCAGGACCAACCCTGGCCCAGGGGCCACAGAGGCTGGGGTAAGGGAAGGCTTCCTGCCAGAGATGGATGGTAGAGCAGCTCCCTGTCTTAACCTTGAGCCTTCCATCCCAACCCAACCACACAGGGATCTGACCGCTTATTTCTTAGCTTTGTCTCTAGTTATGCAATTTACAGAAATGACCCAATGTAGAGAATTAGGGGGCGTGTGGAGCAGGGGGAATTAGCATTTTTTCAGACCCTAGTGGGAGCTGTATGGAAGCATGCCATCTCCACGGGGCTCATGTGAGCAGGTTGTGACTGAATGAGGTGACATGACTTGCCCAAGTCCATACACTGTGAGGAGCAAAGCTGGTGTCCAACCCAGGTCTGTCGGTCTCCCTGGACTTTGCTCCTGCTGCTGCCCCAGGCTACCCCGATCCCCAAATGGAAGGGGGTCTCTGGTTCTGCCAGTGGGTGGCTTGGAGCCAATACAGAGGGGAATTTACAATGGGAAGGAAGGCTTTATGCTTTTTCCTGAAAACTTTCTGAAACTACCGTATTTCTGTGCACTGATTATTGCTGGGCACTGTTCTCCCTTGTCTCTCTGGGGTGGGCAGAGGAGAACGTGAGGCCTGCAGAGTTCTTGCCCAAGACAGTGAGTGGCGGGGCCTGGCTGTGGGCAGGTCCTGACTCCCCAACCTCAGGGGTCTCTCTGCAGTTGGGGAGAGGAGTAAGAAGACCCAGGTCTGGGTGTCTGAGACAAAGGGATCAAAGGAAATCCAGGGGCAGATCAGGAGGATGAACTCCTGGGGCCTCAGCTGCCCCATTCAGCCCTGGGAGAAGCATTTCTCTCCCATTAACAGGGACCTTTGACCAAGCTCAGAAAGGTCCTAGCTGGAGGGGCCAGGGAGTAGGACTTTTAGAATGGAAGAAACTTTTTTTTTTTTTTTTTTCTTCTAGAGAGGCTCTGGGTAATTCCACTCTGCTTTCTCTGCCAAGCTTTATCTTTGCCCAAGAATTCACACACCTCCCCAGGGGCCCCTGGGACACAGCTGCTTCAGCTCCTCCTCTCTACCCTGATAGGTAAGAAAGGCCCTGGGGTTTGTGTTTTAACAGGCCCTCTGTCCCAGCATCAGCGAGGGCTCAAGGCAACGGACTGCAAAAGCCCAGCTCTGAAGAGGGCTGAGCTCCTCCATGGGTGACTTTTCTCTGCTCACAGGAGATCAGGGAGAAGTGACTGGCCAGAGCCAGCAAGGGGCCAAAGGCAGAAGAGGATGGGGGAAGGGAACCAGCCTTTGTGAGCTTCCCACCTTCCACAGGCTCAGGGCCAGTGCCATTTTCCTACAGATGAGTGAATTCCAGTTTTAGAAAAGGAACGACAGGCAAGGGGTGCTTTGCTTGTGAGAAAAGACAAGCGAGAAAGGAAATTAGATTTACCACATTTACTTAGCTCCTGCCTTGAGGCCAACCATGCCCTGGGCACGGGAGATGGGGATGCAGGCCTTACCCTCTGGGAACTCAGAGCTGCTGACTCAGGAGACTGAGCACCACTGTGATGCACCACAGAACTACAGCAGGCAAGAACTGAGGAGCTCTGCCCAGGGGGTGGTCTGCAGAAGGCTTCCACAGGTGAAATTTGATCAGGGTTTTGAGAGATGAGTAGGAGTTAGAGGGGCTTGGGACAGTACATTCGAGACAGTGAAAAAAGCTGGCTGGGATGTGGGGATAAGGAGAAATTAGTTGCAGCTGAAGTAGAGAATTCAAGGGTGGAGGACAAAGAGGGTGGCTGGACGTGAGGGGTGTGGGGAGTGATGGAGGGGCTACGGTTAAGGAACAAGGGCGAGCGAGAGGCGACTGGCCCAGACCCAAGGCGGGAATGACCCGGAGCCCTGGGAGGGGAGGAGAGGAGAAGCCAAGCCTTGGCGAGGATCCAAGCGGGTGGAGGCACGGGGCTTCTCTGGTCACCACGGAGGCCTCTCCGCGGGGGCACTGTCCTCCCGCGGAGATCGGAGCGGGTGTCCGCGGGGCTGGGTCGGGGGAGATGGGTGGGGGGAGATGGGCGGGGAGGGAGGCCAGCCAGCGGCGGGGAGAGAAAGCCCAACCTCCGCGGGCGTTCCGCGCGGCCGGGCCGACCTCCGGGCTAGGGCAGGGGCGGGCACCGACGGAGCGGCCCTGGCAGCGCTGCGCGGGGCTCCCGGCGCTTTCGGAGACAGGTAGGAAGGTGGAGAGGCCGGCGGTGGGCGTCAGGGGCGGCATACCCGGCTTCTGCAGGAATTTGCCCCGCCTAGCTCCTGGCGCTTGCGGTGTCGGAGAAAGTGGGGCGTGGGGAGCCCACCTCCGGCTCCCTCCACCGAGGTGCGCGCAGGGCGGGGTCCGGCCAGGGGGACAGGGTGCGGAGAACCGCTCGGCCAGGGTCCCAGGGCCCCACGCAATCCCGGGGTCCCAGCGCCCACGCTTCCCACCACCTTCCCTCGGAGGGACGCCGTTCCCTGCGCGTCGCGGAGGCGAGGACTTGAAGGCCGAGCGCGTCCCCTCCTGACCTGACGCTGGGGATCTGGGCCTGGGGAGCTGAAGCCTCGGAGCCCGGCTGCTGCCACAGGTGCCCGGCCGCCCCCAGCCTCACTTGCGAGCCGCATCTGGGGTCTTCGAAAGACGCACAGGCGCGGTCTCGGGTTGGGGACGCGGGGCGCCCCTTCAGGGTAAGACAGAAAAGGGGGACAGCGTCATGCCAGCCCCGGCAGGACCCACATCAGTTAGGGACGGTGCAGGAGGGTGGTGCCCAGCGCCACCAAAGCGCCAGGCCTAGGTCTGCCCCGCGGGAAGTCCCAGCCCGGGTCCCGCCAGCCGCCTTTGGGTCTGGTGAAGCACCACCGCGTTTGGAGTGTCCGTCCTGCGATCCGGGGCGCTCTGTCCTGCCCCTGTCCAACCCCGGGAGTAGCTCGGTGGCCAAACCCAGCTGAGCTGGCCCTGGAACCGGATAGGTTGTTTGTCACCACTAGTTGAAAAAACAACTTTACAGGCTTCAGGGACTTTGGAATTGCAGATATGAGTTGTAGTCCGGGGCATCTGCAGAGGCCGGGGTAGCGCTGGTAGCAATTGTAACTTTTAATTTTTTTTTTTCCTTCCTGCCCTTTCTTTAGTCTCTCCCATAGCTAAGCTCACCCGCCCCTAAAGGTTTGTCTCCTTAGAGAAGCATCTCGCATAGCCAATCTTGTCATCAGCCTTAGGCTCCTACAGCCGCGCCCGCTTCCCCTTCTGAGCCTGAGCGGATGCTGTCCCCGGAGCTGCCTCCGCGAGGTCCCGGCGTAGCGAGGCTGGAGAGGGGAGGGCACAAACCACACCAACCCCAGGAATTTCGGATTTGACTATGAAAATGGTTACTAGACGAATGATTGTATTTACCAAGTACCCAGTACCTATGTCTATACGGGTGCCAGGGGAAATTTTGCCAAACTTGGCTTATGTATGCTGTTTTTTCCCAGTAACCTGAAATCATTTTATATTAAACAAACAAACAAACAAACAAAAAAAAGACATTGGTGGAATTACAGATTTTAAAATTCAAACATACAGGTCAGTACTTGTTAAATGTTTTGTGCTGAACGGTACCCATTTCTTATATCATTCTTTGATGCGGCGACTAGTACATACAAGCGCAGTGTGTGCATACTGAACACACATATACCACACTGCCTACGCACACATGGTACACACCAAATCACACAGCCATTGTACCCACAGTGCACTGTCCGGACTTAATCTTGCACAACACGCTGAGCACCTGCCTGTATGCACACTAGTTATGGAGCCTGTTCATGGAGATTCTGTACAGAGAAAAGCTGGCCTGGGTTTAAAATAAGATACAAAGTCAGAGTGGTGGTGCAGGCCCCAAATCCCAGTGACTGGGATGGGTGCCAGCCTGGGCAATTTAGTGAGACCCTATTTCAAAACAAAAGTTAAAATGGATGTAGCTCAGTGGTAAAGTGACCCTGAGCTCAATCTCCATTATTTGTGTGTAAATGTATATATGATATTATATATGCAATACCATGTAAATAATACAATCGTGTGTGGGTGGATGGGGATGTGTGTATTGAGCCCAGGACCTTACATATGCTAAGCACTCTCTCTACTACTGAGCTACACTTCCAGCCCCAATTAACTTTAAAATTTTTTTTCTTTTAATAATTTTTAACTGCCCATGGATCTTTATTTTATTTATTTATATGCGGTGCCAAGAAACAAACCCAGGGCCTCACACATGCTAGGCAAGCGCTCTACCACTGAGCCCCCCAATTAACATTTTTAAAAGCAGTTGAATTTTAAAATTATCTTCAGACTTTAAAAAAAATTTAAATAATAAAAACTGATATACAAATCTATATTTTTAAATTTTATTTATTTATTTGTTTGTTTGTTTATTTACTTTAACTAGGGATTGAACCCAGGGGCTTAACCACTGAGGCACATTCCCCAGCCCATTTTATTTTTTGAGGGCCTCACTAAGTTTCTGAGGCTGGCTTTGAACTTGGGATCCTCCTGCCTCAGACTCCTGAGCCCCTGGGATGACAGGAGTGTGCCCTGCACCCGGCTTTTATCAGGTGTTTTTAAACAACGGGTGTAATGGCTTTTTCAGAGGAATCTCTTGGTGAATTTAAAGCAGCAACTGTGGTTACTTTTAGTATGAATTCCCTGTTTTCAACAACACAGTAGTGCTTTAATTGCCCTGTTTTTTTCTCGGGTTCCCTGAAACAAGTTGTTCCTGAAGGTCTGCCAGTTGCCGGGCGCTTCCTTTCCCACGTGTGTGAATGGCACAGCCGTGGTGTGCGCCTGGTGTCTTCTCTGTTTCGCACCCCGGCGGCGCTCCCTGCGCGGGTCGCCGATGGGACCCCACACCCGGGGCTGCAGCAGCGGGAGGCGGTGCCCTGCTCCTGCCCCGCCAGCTCTAACCCGCGACCTCTCTCGCAGGTGGAAATGCGACTGCTCCTGCTTGTGCCCTTGCTGCTGGCTCCGGCGCCCGGGTCCTCGGTGAGTGCAGCGCGCCCCGCCCCCGGGGGACCCTGCGGAGGAGGCGAGGCGAGGTGGGCTGGAGCCCATCGGTGGCAGCGATTTACCCAGGAGAGGGGGGCAGTGCTAGAGAAGATGGGGAAAGAGGAGGCAACCCACATCTCTGCCCTCCAGCTCCTGCAGGAGTTCCCGGGACTGCCCGCAGGGAGGCAGGGAACAATCCCTAGGGATGGCAACCTGCCACCTATGGAATGCACCCTTCAGAAGGTGGTGGGTGCATTCCATTGGGCCCTGGCTAATGCTAAGAGAGGACAGCCCCCTCTCTTGGTGGTGCTCCAAGGAGGAAAGTCAGGTGGGGACCATACCAGGACCAGTCAAGGTGTAGGGCAAGATAGCCCATCCCACCAGACACCTGCAGTCCACCTGGAACCAAATACTGATGTCCCTCAGCTCCGCTATTTGAGTGTAGCTGTTTGGGGTGTTTGCTCTGCCTTTGGGGTTTGCCCCTAAGCAGAACTGTCCAGTACAACCTTCTGAGAAGAGCTGCATCTTAGAGATGTTCTGATGTTCAGTAGGTGGCCTCTAGGTCCCTTGTGGCTATTGAACACTTGAAATGTGGCTATTGCAAGTGAGGAACTTTTAAATTTGACTTGGTTTTTGTTTAAATAGTCACATAATGGCTACTGGCTATGGTATTAGAGCAAAACTTAGTGGTTACAGGAAGCCAGCTGGCCATCAGAGTAGCAAAGGGACCCAAAGGACAGGGTTCCTTGGAGAAGGTACCTGGGGCCTAAGGATATGCAGGGAATGTTCTAGACTGCAGGACCCACTTTGGGGAGGAGAGAGTCTGTGGAGTTGAGTGCTGCCCTGGCTTGCTGGACAGAAAAGAGAGCATTGAGATAACCAGGCCCCATTCTGCCCTGGGAGAGCTCTCACTGGGGAGACCACAGCTCTGCCCAGCCTCTGTGAGGCAGGCACAGGTGGGAGAGAAAGGACTCCCTAAGAAAGGACCCAAACTGTGTGTTGCTGTAGGGAGGGCAGGGGTAATGCCACCTCTGTAGAATGCAGGAGGAAGATGAGCAGGGCAGGCCGGGATGGAGGTCCGTGGTGGGCACTGCATGGTCCTCCAAGTGCCTGAGGATCCAATGCTGGTCACAGAGAAGTGGTGGGCTACAGCCATCCTTCTCCACTACCTGCCAGCTTCCCATGTCACCTCTGCTACCCTGTGACCCTTGCTTCCTAAATGCTACACTCAGATCCTTCAGGGAGTTCTGATGTCCCAGCTGCATGCAAGTCAAAGCCCAGGTGGAGGGGTCATCATGACCCCAGGACAAAATCCCAATGTATGACCCTAGCCAAATCACCAAGCCTAAGATTCCCCTAATTTGGGAGTTGCAATGCCCATCACTCAGATGAAACAAATCAGAGCACCCTGGGTCCTTTCTCCCTCAGGAATACCTGGAGTAATCTCTTGCCTCCTCCTATTCCCAGCATCTAGTCCCAGATGGGGCTGGTCATGGCCTGGGCTGAGAACCCTGCTCCTGCTATCCTCTACCCATCTGGTGAAGGGGTCTGGCCCAAGGTGGAAGCTCAGCTGCTTTCATTTCTGGTTCCAGCCGGGGCAGGGTCTCCCATAAGATTCCCAGCACCTGGGGATCATTCTCAGTGCTGAACAGGGGTTGACTTGGATGATTAAAGGAGGCAGCTGGCCTCCATTCCCACAATTAAAGTCTGGTGCCCCAGCCTCCATTCCCACCTGCCTCCTCTCTGTCTCTCTCCCTTCCCCATACACCACCTTAAGCTGATTCCCCTGGAAGCAGTGCAGCAGAAAGGGGGCTCCTGATTTGCTCCTGGTGGGGGCGGGGTGATGTTGAACACAGCACATGGCAGGCAAGGACAGGCCCAGGGCGAGGCTGGCTGCATCAGCCCTTTCTGGCTTCACACCCTCAAGCCGCTCGTGGTCTGGGTAATTACAGGGAATAAAACATGCTGGTGCCACTCGTGACTAAACATGTTCCTTCCGTGGAGAGACGGTACAGAGAGGGGCACAGCACAGCAGGGGGAATCACCCAGGCTAGGGCTCTCCAATGCTGACTGCTGGTGGCCCAGCATGTAGATGCCATTCTCATGGGTGCTGGGTGCAGGAAGCTGGAGAATGTTTGCAAGGCATCTCACCTTCGAGAGAGCCCTGTGTTCATGCAGGGCATGGTGGCACAGTGACTCAAGAGGTTGAGGCAGGAGGATCCCAAGTGTTTGAGACCAGCCTTGGCAACTTAGTGAGACCCTGTCTCAAATAAAAATTAAAAAGGACTGGGCTGGGGTTGTGGCTCAGTGGTAGAGCGCTTGCCTAGCATGTGTGAGGCACTGGGTTCAATTCTCAGTACCACATAAAAATAAATAAAGGCCCATCAATGACTAATAAAATATTTTTTAAAAAAGGACTGGGGGTGAGGGCTGGGGTTGTGGCTCAGCAGTGGAGCACTTGCCTAGCACATTCAAGGACCTGGGTTCCATCCTCAGCACCACATAAAAAATAATTAAATAAAATAAAGGACTGGGGGTGTAGCTCAGTGGTAGAGTGCTCCTGGATTCAATCCACTGTACACACACACACACACACACACACACACACACCCTGTATTCAGACCAGTCCCCACTTCATCCTGATGGGCACAAGGTGACTCCATGGTAGGGAGGTCCCACTTCACCTTGACCGCAGCAGCTTGCCCAGCCCAGCCCCGCTTTAGGGAAGGGGGGATTTGGAGAAGCTCAGGTAGCTGGACGAGGGAACCAAGACAGACATCCAAAGGGGCCTGGGTCAGAGAACCAGAGCTAGGCCCACACCCGCAGGGAGAGAAGGCTGCAGCCCTCTCACCACAGGGTGGCCAGGCTTGATGCCTACGGGGAAGAGGTGTTGGAATCCGGGCCTGCACTGCCCCTAGTCCCTGGAAAGCTACTGGCCACTGCTCAGTCACTTCCTTTTTATTTTTTTTTTAATTTTATTTTTTAAAGTATTTATTTTTTAGTTATAGTTGGACGCAATACCTTTATTTCACTTATTTATTTTTATGTGGTGCTGAGGATAGAACCCAGGATCTCGTATATGCGAGACGAGCGTTCTACCGCTGAGCCAGAATCCTAGCCCGTCACTTCCTTTTTAAACTAGAAATTTAATCCAAATAAAATCAACTTCGATTTCGTTGAGAGACTACTTTGATACTTGGCTCACTGGTTTTGAGAAAGCTTATCGCCTTTGTGGCAGCAGGAACTGAAGACGCAGATGATGCTCAAGACTGAGAGCACAGCCCTCTTTGTGCCGGGCTCAGCAAGTTGAGTGCAGACTTCTCTGCCTGGAGTTCTGGTCAGTTATTAAGCAAGGGTGACCAGGTGTTCCGGCTGGAGATGAGCAGCCCTCTGTGTCACCGGGCACCATTGTAACAGCCCCAGCAAGAAGAGCTCACGTTCCCACCTGAGCATTCTCTAAAAATTAGGGGTGCTTTCTATTCCTGAAGATTTTTATGTGGCAACACCCTAAAATAAAGTCTTCTTCCAGAAAATGGGACGTGTTTGCAGTCCATCATCTGCTTCCTGGCAGATTGTGAAGTCAAGTCAGATTCCTGTCCAGCTCCTTAGGACTTACCTAATGTTTCATTTGGCTGCCCCTGAGAAGCAGGCAGGGATACAGTCCCACGATGACAGCCTGGGGTGAGGCTGCCCTGTCGTTATGCCCAGTCGTTCCTGTGTGGCTTCCTCTCTTTCTGCCTCACATTTGTTATGCAATGGGTTCTATTGGGTTGTTCTGAGGATTAAGTGAGAGAATATGGGTGTCACGTGTGGACTTCTGATGCTAGCTGCAAAGTGTCAGATCTTTCTGGTTCTCAGGACTTAGAATCCTTCTTTATGAAGCCTCTAGTCCTTCATTCCCTCACAGATTAAAAGGCTGCTCCAATTCCAGCCATCACATCTGTTTTCCAGTCATCAGGAAGGCATGAGGAGGAA
This sequence comes from Marmota marmota marmota, assembly GCF_001458135.2. Lineage (NCBI taxonomy): Eukaryota > Metazoa > Chordata > Mammalia > Rodentia > Sciuridae > Marmota > Marmota marmota. Next base: position 40,614,618 of record NW_025999900.1, read on the forward strand.
GAAGAAAAGGACAAATACACATGCAAGCCCAACACTTTTACTTACATGACACTGGTGAGAATTTAGTGATGTAGCCTGTTAGCTGCAGGAAGTTAAGAGAATTTGGCTAAAAGTCCAGTTTTCAAAGATTCTCTCATAATGGGGGAAGGGGAGTGGCTACTGAGGTACTCTTGGAAGTCTCTGCCATGGATCAGCAGGAAGAGACCACAGCAGCCTCCCTCCAGGATTAGATTAAGTTCCCAGTTTCATAGGCTAGAGCTCTAGAAACTTCTAGAAACAAGTGCCACAGGCTTGGTGTGGGAACCTGGGGAAGCACTTCCCTGCCTATGGGTGACATTCCCGTCCTACTTGAGGCCTTCCTGTCCTTTTATATGTCCATCTTTGGGGGCTCATGCTCATGATCAGGGGGCTGTAGACCCTTTAGTTCTAAGCTAGGCTCTGGCCAGATTATATCATTGTCAGGGTGAAAAGTCTCTGTTCCTGGGTTGGCAGTTTCCCTACCATGTCTGGCAAATAGTAGGAGTTCAAGAGATGCTGCTGGTACTGGCTACTTTACCAGATAAGAAAACCACAGCTGACCGAGGTTAGATGATGACCCCAGGACATGCAGCTGTGTGTCCCTGTCTTATATTGATCCCTTTTTTCCTTTAAGGTTCCCTCCCCACATCAATGTTGATCCACAAAAACCTGTGCACAGCCCCGGCCATAAAGCCCCTCACCCAGGATGGCAGGCCCTGGAAGTTCTGGCCCTTCCATGATGCATGGACCTTTTCAACACCCTCTCTCCCACACTCAGGCCTGGCTTAGTTCTTTATGGTGAAACCTGGTTAATTTAATTCTTCTTATTTTGTTTTTTGGTACCAGGGATTGAACCCAGGGGCACTTGACCACTGAGCCACATCTCCAACCCTTTGTATTTTTTATTTTGAGACAGATGCTTGCTAAATTGCTTAGGGCTTTGCTAATTTGCTGAGGCTGGACTTGAACTTGTGATCCTCCTGCCCCTGCCTCCCAAACTGCTGGGATTACAGGCCTACAGTGTGCCACCAGGCTGCTCTGAAGCTTGCTAATTTTGTAAGTGAGCATTTTGGGGTGCCAGGGCAGTGTTGCTGTGTCCTACAGGCTTTTTGAACAGGTAGGGGAGTGGCTTTAGGCAAAGGGCCCTTATGGGGGCTCCAGCTCAAGTCCTGATGGGTGATGCTGACTCACAGCCTGAGCATGTCTTTTTCAGGCTCCCAAGGTGAGACGGCAAAGTGACACCTGGGGCCCCTGGGGCCAGTGGAGTCCCTGCAGCCGGACCTGCGGAGGAGGCATCAGCTTCCGGGAGCGCCTCTGCTACTCCCAGAGGTAGGGGAGACTAACGGGAGCCCAAAGAGGGCAGGTGCAAGGGAGGCCAGCTACTGGGTCAGGAGCGAGGCATCAGGGGCCAGCAAACGACATTCATTTTGGAAGCAGCCTCAGTGGAGTATAGGAAAGCAAACCATTTCCTGTGTACTTACCCACCTATTTCAACCATCAGCCTTGATTTGGAGGAACTGGAGCTGGTCTGCTTCTTCCACCCCTGAGCCTCGGGCTCCTCATTTGCAGTAAATTGTTGTGGTTTTTAAAAAAATTTTAATTCCTGTGGTTTTTATTATTATTTTTACCTCCAGCAGCTTTGTCAAGTGTAGATGTTCACCACTTAAGTGATTTTTTTAAGCACTTAGTGTGTGCTCTGCACTCTGATGGGTTCTGTAGAGGGGGTGGGGACCAAAAGAAGAGTGTGTCCTTCCAATTCATTCCTGAGAACATATGTGAAAAGAGGGCGGGGTGAGAGGGAGAAAAAACGTGTTATTCTAAGTACTCTTATTCACTCCCTAAATTTTAAACTAGTCTTACAGGTGGGTAAATATTACGTCCATTTCCAAGGGCAGAATTTGGATCTTCCCTGGAAATTTGCTTTAAAGAGGCCTGATGGTGCCGAGTTAGACCAACTACAGCATAGTCAGGCTTCTGTCGCTTCTCTCGGAGGAATAGGACTAATAATGCCCACCCAAGGGGATTTGTGTGTGCACACACCCCTCCCCACCTAGCCGCCCCTCTAACTCAGCCTTGCCCACCTGGAAGCCCCACCAAAGCTGGGGGCCTGCAGGAGGGCCCAGGATGGGGCGAGATGTTGGGGTCTCCCTGGTCCTCTGCCCGTAGGAGAGATGGAGGCTCCAGCTGCGTGGGCCCGGCCCGGAGCCACCGCATTTGCAGCACCGAGGTAAAGGCCGCGCGGCGCCACCTCTCCAAGGCGCACCCGGCTGAGGCCCCGGGACACCCTTCCTTGGTGTCTCCTGAGCGCCTTCGGCACCCGCACCCGGGGGAGCGGCCTTGAGCGCCGCGGCTGGATGGGGTGCGGGCCAGACTGAGGACCCAGGGCTCCAGGCAAGGGCGGTGGGAGGGGACAGGTCCCGGCCTCCGGGGCGCCCACGCTGGGACCCACTTTCCTGCTCTGGCCGCGCAGAGCTGCCCAGACGGCGCGCGAGACTTCCGGGCCCAGCAGTGCGCCCAGTTCGACGGCGCCGAGTTCCAGGGCCAGCGGTACCGGTGGCTGCCCTACTACGGCGGTAAGCGCCTGGCGTCTAGGGGACTTCTGTGCACACGGACTCGCAGTCCTTGTCACCATACTCTAGACGCCTGGTCACATGTGTCTTCCAGAATCTCCAGTACCCTTAGCCCGTGCCCATTGCAACACAGCACGGTTGTCATTTTGACGTCTTTGGGCCCTTTCCCATCTCTGCATGTATTCTGAACGCTGTGGTCTGTAGCGTTTGGAGCGGTTTTGTTCAGCCCAAGGCTCTGCCTGTTGCACAGAGGTGGAGGTGGGGAGGGAGGGGTAGGATCGGTGACCCATGAGGCAAACTGCAGGCAGGGTTTGGTCGAACAAGACCCCATTACCCCCATCTGGGGCCTGAGGACAGGGTCTGGGTAACGCTGAGCAGGGTGGAGGTCGCTAATTTTTAGAAAAATACAGTTCAAGATAAAAACACCAACGTGTACATAATTAAGACATTTAGAGAACTCAGAAGCCTTGCGATAACCCTGAGTGTGTGTTTTCACTACTGGAGAAAAATGACTTCTGGAAACTCCAGAAGATTTTCTACATCAGTGAACAACGAGTAGTCTGTCCTCTGTGTGTGCTGTGTGGGGGCTACCCTGGCCAGTAGGGATGCCCCCTACAGCCCCTGGGAGGTGGGAGGAGCTTTGGCATTCAGTAATCCTTCCGCATCCTGGGGTGGGTATGTGCAAAAAATAATTTTTATCTATCCACATCATAGAAAAATGGAAACAGGAAAAAATGTTAAAAATAGTCTAGGTAGGCGCTGTGGCTCATGCCTGTAATCCCAGTGGCTTGAGAGGCTGAGGCAGGAGGATTATGAGTTCAAAGCCAGCCTCAGCAAAAGTGAGGTGCTAAGCAACTCGGTGAGACCCTGTCTCTAAATAAAATACAAAGTAAGGCTGAGGATGTGGCTCAGTGGTCCCCAGTACCAAAAAAACAAAACAAACAAACAAAAAAGTCTAGGAGGGCTTCCTCATTGTGGAGTTGATTAAAGTCCTGTTATCACTTTGGCTGTTCATGTGTAATACCTAGATAGTAAATACAAGACAAGTGCCCCTGCCCTCACTGTCAGCAGCTCTTTTTACATTTTCTCTATATTGTTTGCATATGGGCAATTATTACACAGTAATTTCCATTTTTCTTTTCCTCTTGTGCTGAGTATCAAACCCAGAGACTGGCACATGCTAGCTAAGTGTTCTGCCACTGAGCTACACACACCCTCAGCCCTCTTTATTTTATTTTGAGACAAGGTCTTGCTAAATTGCCCTAGCTGGCAACTTGGTATCCTCCTGCCTCAGCCTCTGGAGTAGCTGAGGTGCCACTGTGCCCAGCATCATTCTGTGTTTGAAAGCGTTTTCCCATTTAAATGTACAGTCTCCATAATCCTCACTTGAACTTCATGGTCAAGCACACACAACACTTCCTTGATAATCAGGGTAGAGTATGAACACCTGAGCTACTCTAATGCTGGGGTAGACCTCCTTAAGAGTGTAGCTTTTTCTTTTTTCTGGGATTTCTCCTTGACTGGGTCCCCAGAGACCCAGATGGGGGACATCTCTTCTGCCTGGGATGAGGGTGAGCTTCTGTGCCACCTTGGGGGCTGAGGCAAGGGCCTCATCCCCCAGTCATATATGTGCTCCTGGGCCTGCCTGAGCCTCCCTGCTTCAAGGCCAGGCCTTGGGCCCAGATCTCAGCTTTGCCCTCTTGCCCATCCTAGCCCCTAACAAGTGTGAGCTGAACTGCATTCCCAAGGGGGAGAACTTCTACTACAAGCACAAGGATACCGTGGTGGACGGGACACCCTGCGAGCCTGGCAAACGGGATGTCTGTGTGGACGGCAGCTGTCGGGTGAGTTGTGTCTCCCCTCCTCTGAGCTGGCTGGAGGCCTCTGTGGATACCTGTTCACCACCAGCAGGGCCAGGTGGCTGTCAGGAGCCCAGTGTCTTCTCAAGTTACCAGGACACCAAGCCCAACTCCAAGGATGCTTTATAGCTATCACAGACGTCCTCTCACCCCCTTCTCCTTACCCCTAAAGAATGCTGACCTTGGGCTGGGTTTGTGGCTCAGCGGTAGAGTGCTCACCTAGCACGTGTGAGGCCCTCAGTTTGATCCTCAGCACCACATAAGAATAAATAAATAAAATGAAGATATTGTGTCCAACTAAAAAATAAATATTAAAAAAAAAAAAAAGAATGCTGACTTGTAAAAGAAACTCTGGGTGGCATGCTAAAACTGACTTCAGTAAAAACCAAACCCATGCCAGGCACGGTGACACAAGCCTGTAATCTCAGTGGCTCAGGAGGCTGAGGCAGGAGGATTGCAAGTTCAAAGCCAGCCTCAGCATTTTAGCAAGGCTCTAAGCAACTCAACAAGACCCTGTCTCTAAATAAATATAAATAAAGGTCTGGGGATGTGGTTCAGTGGTGAAGCGCCCCTGGGTTCAATCTCCAGGCCCAAAAACATACAGAAACCAACCCCAACCAAACCCATCACTAAGGGATGGCTGCGGGTGCTTGGGTGGTAGTGCTGGGACTGTCTCCTCTTGGTTTTCCTCCCCTCTGGGTCAGTCGGGCAGATTCTTTTCAGGAGGTGTGATGAGATGGCCTCCCGCAGCTTCAGGTCCCTGTGGTACCTACCAGTTGGCAACTCCAGGGCATGGCCACTTTCCCAGGAGTCCCACAACTTGGGCTGGCCTCTAATCTGTCATGGCCTCACCAAACCACTCTCTGAGGAGGGCGATTGACCTGCTGGTTTGCCAAAACCACGTTTGGGGAGCTCCCTCCAACTTGTGTGAGGAGAGGTGACCTCCAGTGGAGTTAGGGTGTAGTCACCAGACAAAGGGAGACACCACAGGCCAGGTGTGCTCAGCCGTCCCTGGCTTGCAACTGAGTAACTCCTGAGCACCTCTGTCCTGCCTGGTCCTTGTCTCCTTCTGCTTTCTCATATCCCTCCCTGGCAGGTTGTCGGCTGTGACCACAAGCTAGACTCGTCCAAGAAGGAGGACAAGTGTCTGCAGTGTGGGGGTGACGGCACCAGCTGCTATCCAGTCACGGGCACCTTTGATGCCAATGACCTCAGCAGAGGTAGGGGCCCCTGTAGGGGGGTTCTGATGCCTGTCTGGCGCTGGCCTGTCTTCCTCTCTGGACCAGGCTCCAGGCCAGGTGGCCTCATGACCACCAGTGGGTCTGTGGGGTCTCATCCTAACAGCTCCCTGTGGCTGCAGGGAGGAGACCACACTCTTAACTACTTGTCCATTCTGATCTCATACTGTTGACACTGAGAAGCCGCTTCTCATCCCTTTCCCCCTGGTCCCCACCCTGTCCCTTCTCCCTCCCCAGCCTTCCTGTCTCTCTGGCCTTCATAAAGCTTTTTCCTCTGTCAGCAACACTGACCCCCAAGCAGCCCAGCCTGCCTGTCTCCCCTCCCTTCATCTGTGCCTTTTGGCACTTGAACCCCCAAGGACAGCTCCTTCCTGGGGTCTGAGGGGTGCCAGACAAAGTAGCTCAGACCCCCACCCCTGAATCTCTGCCCATCAGGCTACAACCAGATCTTCATAGTTCCCATGGGGGCCACCAGCATCCGCATCGAGGAGGCTGCTGCTAGCAGAAATTTCCTGGGTGAGGCAGCAGTTTGGGTGCTGGGTGAGTTTGGTCTGTGTGGGAGGAGCCTCTGCCCTCAGGGCTGACCGGGACACTTGTCCCTACACAGCGGTGAAGAACGTCCGCGGTGAGTACTATCTCAACGGGCACTGGACCATCGAGGCAGCCCAGGCCCTGCCAGTGGCCAGCACCATCCTGCAGTATGAGCGGGGTGCTGAGGGGGACCTGGCCCCTGAGCGGCTGCAGGCCCGGGGTCCCACCTCAGAGCCCCTGGTCATTGAGGTGAGCAGGGACCTGGGTGGCATAGGGACTGGCACACAGCTGGGCTGGGAGTCTCAGCCTGAGGCTGGCCAGTGGGATGGCCTGACCTCAGCAGGGACACTCCTGCACAGCTCCTCAGCCAGGAGCCCAACCCTGGTGTGCACTACGAGTACCACCTGCCCCTGGGCAGCCCCCAGCCAGGTGTCTTCAGCTGGAGCCACGGCTCATGGAGTGACTGCAGTGCCCAGTGTGGTGGTGGTGAGCACCCGGCCGGTGGCCAGGGGAGGGAGTGGGCCCTGGGTTCAAGGCACTGCAAGCCACACAGGTGGGCAAGTAGCAGCTCTCTCCTCAAGGCAGGGCGGAGGCAGTGAGGACGTGTAGGTGAAAAATCTCAGGTTGTAGGGTCACCTTGGGGACCCTTGGGGATCTGTAGGATTCCATGCAGGACCCCAAGAGGGAGGACTTTACATTATTCCATTGGGAGTGGAGGCCAGGCCAGCATCTGATGACCAGGTGTCAGGCTCAGCTGTCGCTCTCGGCTAAAACTCTCAGCCTTGGTTTCCTCATCTGTAAATTGGGGGTAATGATCAGGCCCACCTGAGAGGGTTGTCCGATACTTAATCAGGATGACCTGTGGGTGGAGTCCAGAGCAGTGCCTGGCCCAGAGAAGGAGTGTTTCCTGAGAGTTGACGGAAGGCTGCCCTCCTTGGCTCTGACCCCACACAGGTCACCAGTCCCGCCTGGTGTTCTGCACCATTGACCATGAGGCCTACCCCGACCACCTGTGCCAGCGCCAGCCTCGGCCAGCTGACCGCCGCCCCTGCAATCCTCAGCCTTGCCCGCAGACCAAGCGGTGAGGCCCTTGTGGGCCCCTTCCACTCATGGTGGGGCCCAGGAACCTGGGTGGGAAGGGAGGGGTGTCTAAGGTGCTTCTGGAGTAGAACAAAGAGGTTGGGGGGCCCAGGGCTCTGCAGAGCTGTAGCTGGGGACTCTGAGGGAGTCCATGAAGGGCCCTGAACATGAGGCCTAGGGCCCTTCTCTCCACCCTTGTATGCCCATGCAGTCCTCAGAATGTCCAGGCTGGTGGCAGCGGGCTGGGGACAGTACTGGAGGTCCCTGCCTGAGTCACAGGGGGCTTAGCTTGGCACATGCTAGGGATGGGCCAGGGGTCTGGCTAAGGGCCTGTCGGCAGCAGCAATGCCTTTGTTCGTGCACAAAGGATCTCTTACCTGCACCGGCCCGGAGCCTGGCGCCATGCTGGGGCCCAGCGTGTGTGTGGGAACAGGTAATCTGGCCACGGGCTCCCGCAGTGCTGCCCACCGGCCTTGGTGGCAGCTATCCTTGTGAGCTGGTGGTGGGCTTGGCTTTGCATGGTGTGTGGGGGTCACCCTTTCCTCCAGGGCCACACGTTGGGGAGCCATCTAAGACTTTCCCATCTAAGGTTGGACACTAAGAAACGGCCTAGCTGGGGCGCTGGGGACCTGGTGAGAAGGAAGAGGGATCTGGGGTGAGCAAGGATAGGGACGCTGAGGAGCAGTGGCCAGGCTCAGTCATCAGGATCCCTCAGATGGCCATTGAACCGTGGGGGCCTGCCTGGGAGGGCCTCCTGTGGTCTTTATGCAGAGCTCTTTGTCCCCACCCTCAGGGTCCTGGATGTTCAGAGGGTGGGTAGGGCTGGAGTTGGGGTCCTCCCCACACGTCTGCTCCTGTGTGTGAGGGCACTGCTCCCAGGCCAGTCTTACCCAATTCCCATCCTCACCAGCTGGAAGGCAGGGCCGTGGGCGCCCTGCTCAGCCTCCTGTGGAGGTGGCTCCCAGTCCCGCTCTGTCTACTGTGTCTTGTCTGATGGGGCCGGCGGCCAGGAGGCAGCTGAGGAGGCCGCGTGTGCGGGCCTGCCTGGGAAGCCCTCGACCACACAGGCCTGCAACCTCCAGCGCTGTGCAGCTTGGAGCATGGAGCCCTGGGGAGAGGTGAGGCCCCTGGCCCTGACCAGGCTGGGCTGGAAACCAGAGCTGGGCCTTAGGCCTGGGCAGCAGCAGGCTGGGCTGGAGGCTTGTCCTCTGCTGTGGAAACTGAGATCCTGGGCGGGTGGCAGTTGTCTCTGAGAGGGTCAGTGAATGTCCCTGAGCATGAGGCCTAGCACCTCATAGGTGGCTGTCTTGGAAGCTGTGACCAGGGATGACTAGAAGCAGGTTCCTGGATCCTGGTCCTGGGCTGGATGGGAAGCCTCGGCCTTGGCCTGAAGAAGCAGCTGAGCATGTAGTTCAAGGGCAAGGGAGGGGCTTCCAGGGGCTGGGGCTGCTGGTCATTACTTCAGCACCTACATATGCTCCTCAAGTTACAAATGAAGGGATGTGAAAAATGTCCCTTGGCCTGGTGTCAGCTGCCATGGTCAAACTGTGTGACCTCAGGGGAGTGACAGCCTCTCTGGGCCTGGGGTCAGAACACAGGCAATGGGATGAGTATGCCCTACCCGCCGGGCCTGGTGGGCCTCCAGCCGTCCTACCCATCAGCAGCCCCCTCGGGCAGCTCTTGCTGACAGCCTGACCTTGCAGTGTTCTGTCACCTGTGGTGCCGGCGTCCGGAGGCGGAGCGTTACTTGCCGGGGTGATGAGGGGTCTCTGCTCCATGCCTCTGCGTGTTCCTTGGAGGACCAGCCGCCACTCATTGAGCCCTGTGTGCGTGAAGCCTGTCCCCTCCTCAATGTCCAGGCCTGGCATGTTGGCGCCTGGGGTCTTGTGAGTGTTTGTCCTTGCCCCTACCTGCTGACCCACCTGGATCTGATGTGCACCGCGGGGTGCCTTCCCTTCCCCATCTTCCTGTGGGTGCCCCAGCCTTAGAGTCCCTATCTTCCCACTCCCACCCTCGGCCCCAGTGCTCCAAGAGCTGCAGCTCTGGGACTCGGAGGCGACAGGTCATCTGTGCCATTGGGCCGCCCAGCCACTGTCAGAACCTGCAGCAGGCAAAGCCCACGGAGGTGGAGACCTGTAACCCGCAGTCCTGCCATCTTCCTCAGGGTGAGGTCACGGGAGGGCGGGCCCAGGACTGACCTTCCCACTCACTGCACACCCAGCCGCACTCCTGCGGGCAGCCCCTGACCGCCCTCTCTTCCTCTGTCTGCTGAAGCCTTTGCCCTTGCAAAGTCCATCTTTCCGCGACCTCAGAAGCCAGCCCTGCTTTCCCGCACCGGGCAGCAGTGTCTTCCCCTCATCCCCACTGCCCCCAGCGTGCTTCATGTCTGTACCACTCATGTCATGCTGCCGTGGTGGTTGGCATACAGCTGCTGCTGCTGCTTTGTCTTTTGGGTACTGGGGTTGAACCCAGGGGTACTTAACCACTGAGCCACACCCCCAGCCCTGACCCCGTTTTAGTATTTTATTAGAGACAAGGTCTCGCTGAGTTGCTAAGTGCTTTGCTAAGTTGCTGAGGCTTTCTTTGACCTTGTGATCCTCCTGCCTGACAGGTCATCTGTGCCATGGGGCCACTCAGCCACTGTAGGAATGTGCAGCAGGTTCCTAAGCTGCTGGGATTATAGGTGTCCTCCACCGCACGGGGGGACATGTAGCTTCTTAGTCCTATTAGCCATAAGCTCTTTGAGGATGGTGTCCATGACTTCCTGTTCCTCCTTATGCCCCCCACAGAATGTACCTAGCAGGAGAGAGGTACTCGGCAATTGTTTGTTGAATGCCTGGGTGCAGGGGGAAGGAAGGGCGTCCAGGTACGGGCATCTGTGGAAGGAAGGGCACAGGCCAGCATTTGCTGGTGTGCAGATGGGACATTGAGGAATGGGGTGGGTTGTAGCTGAGCTGAAGGGGAGGATATAGTAGAAAGGTATTTGATTTTGAAGTGCTAGTGATCAGGACTATAGGGACCTTGAGGTGGGGATGACAGGGTGCCAGTGGAGGTGTATGGCAGGGGGCCAAAGAACCAATGTCTCTGAGTCCACAGCAGAGAATTTTATTCGCCCTGGGCTGACCAGTTGTATGGCCCTCAGCAAGCACTCTCCTCTGATAGTGCAGGCTGTGGTGGGTCCCAGGTAAATGGCGGTGGTGTTAGTGAGCCTCGGTGGGCAGGCCTAGCCACAGTGACCATCTGGAGGGTCCTCAGGGCCAGACCTTGGGCCTGGATTCTGGCCTCACCAGCAGGAAGACACTTGGGACCCAGGTGTGGGTCTCTGGGTGGAGCTACTCTGCTGCCCAGGGCCCTGATGGCTTCCTGGAAGAGGCAGTCTTGAGCCTGCACCAGGGACAAGTAGGAGTCACATAGTAAAGCAGGAAAGGTTGTCTCAGGCCAGGCTGAGAGGGAAGAGAATTAAATACATTACTATTTTTATAACTATAAAATAATGTTTGTTCAGTGTGAAAGTTTTGGAGAAATTAGAAAGTAGTATGTAAAGAATTAAAATTGCCTTAAACTCCACCATTAATGGGATTCGTCTTTAAGGTATTTCCCTGAAATGAGTATGTAATTTCGATTCTGATTCTTCCCTGTCATTCTATTCTCTCTGTGGACATTTTCCAGCTTCATGATCTCTAGGACTTCCACAGAAGTTCACAGGGTGATAATTTAGAATCTAGGTGGTTTTTGGTGTTTTGGGTAATTAATACCCTAGAGCCTACTGGTGTGTGTCAGAAGGAAGGGGAGTGGTTTGGGGCTGTCCCTTGGGGAGACCCACTGAGGATTAGGTGTCCAAGTGCCCTCTGCTTCCTCTTCTTTCTAGGCCCTAGAGCAGTACTCTCCACAGGAAGTAGAATCTAAGTCATGCATATCATTTCAGACTTTCTAGAGCCCCATTAAAAAAGCAAAAGGTGACCTGAGAGTGAAGTTCAGGAGTAGAGCATATGCCCGGCATGTATGCAGCCCTGGATTCTGTCCTCAGGGCTGCAAGGGAAAAAAAAAGTAAAAGTAAACAGATGAATTTATTTTTAAGAATATGTTTTATTTTCTGTGTATTGTAGTACATTCCTGTAATTCCAGATATTCAGGAGACTAAGGCCGTAGGACTGCAAGTTCAAGGCCAGCCTAGGCAACTTAGTGAAACCCTGGCCCAAAATAAACATTTTAAAAAGGGCTGGGAGGGGTGGGGATATAGCTCAGTTGTAGAGTGCCTGTCTGGTGTGCACAAGGCCCTGGGGCAACACACACACACACACGGGCTGGGGATTCAGCTCAATGATAGAGTGCCCCTGGGTTTAATTTCCAACTGCAAAACAAATAATATATTTTATTCAATCCAATATAAATATTTTCAGTATGTATTCAGCATTTTTTGGGGGGAGGGTACTGTGGATTGACCCCAGGGGCACTTTACCACTAAGCTACATCTCTGATTCTTTTTCTTTTTTGAGATAAGGTCTTGCTAAGTATGCCTGGCTCAACATAAAAATGTTTGAGAGTTTGCATATTTTCTCTTTCTCTCTCTCTCTCTCCCTCCCTCCTCAGTATCGGGGATTGACCTCAGGGCCTTGTGCTCTACCACTGAGATGCACTCTAGCCTTTGTATTCTCTTTTACAAAATTAAAACCTGTCTTCAAAATTTAATGCATAATTTATACTTACGGCTCCTATTTAGATGCTAAATTTTCACCAGAATACTTACTATAAAACTAGATTTCATGAAATTTGGAGCCCAAGTTATTACAAACATACTTAAGTGTTTTTCAATACGTGAATCAATATTGATTTTAAAATTTAGTTGTTTGTAATTAAATGAAATTGAAGACTCAGTTCCTCTATCGCTTAGCCACATTTCAAGTACCAGTAGCTGTGAAACCAGGAGGGTCCTCAGCCCTGGGGATGAGGTGATGCTCTTAGGTCTGGATGGATGCAGAGGGCTTCAGGCTTGGGACTCGAAAGACCCAGGGGAGACATTGACTGGAGCTAGAGGGTGACACTATGAAATTTGAGAGTGCAAGTTTGGCCCCTGCCTGAGGATCAGACGGAAGTGGAGACAGATGAGAAGATGCAGGCATCTCTGGGAGCAGACAGCAGGAATTCATGCACTAGAAAGAGCTCTGGGACCTTTCAGGCACGAGGCCCTGGGTTCCATCACCGGCACTGTTTAAAACAAAGAAAAATGGTGGGAATGAAGGGCAGGTGTGGCCCATGAGGGCTCGCTGCCCATGGCCTGGACTGAGTTAAGCCTACAGAGGTGGAAGAGTCGTATGAGGGGAAGCCAGAGGGCAGGACAGGCTTGGCACAGATGCCTTTAAATTTGAGGTGACCAAGGGACAACGGACAGAGATTCCAAGGTTGTGAACACAGGGCCAGAGAGATGGTGGGCACTTGTCTGTGGGAGATACAGATATGGGAAAAACTGTAAATCAGCCTCATCCCAGGTTCTGACCTGGCTATGTTAAGAAATAAAATTAAGGATCTTACTGCACACCTCTTGGTATCTTCCAATCCTAAATTACTATTTTCAATGTTCCTAGGGACTGGAAGCTGTATCCATGTAGAAAGGGAATATTCACTTATCTATTCTAATTACTCCGTTACATAGTAAGTAACATGTTTACTGTAGAAAATTAGAAAAAAATCTGTACCGTGAGCAGCCACATACCCACCATCTAACTTGTACATTTAGATGTTTTTCACATTTTTTAATATGGAATTTTAAAAACTGAGGTCAAACTTATATAATATACGGTTAACTCTTTTAGTGTATGTTTGGTGATGTTAATGTTATTTTTTTTAGCCTTTTTTGCATATAGACATCCTAGTGGGGCCATGTGTTATCTCATTGTGGTTTTGATTTGCATTTTTTTTTTTTTTTGTTATGCTGGGGGATTGAACATAGGGCCTTATGCATGTGAGGCAAGCACTCTACCAACTGAGCTATGTCCCCAGCGCTGCAGTTTCTTAATGAGAAGCAATGATGAAGATCTTTTTATATGCTTGACTATTTGTGTATGTTTAGAGAAATGTCTAAGTTCTTTGTTCATTTTAAAAATTGGATTATTTATCTTTTCATTGTTCCGTTTTGTGTGTGTGTGTGTGGGGGGGGAGGTTCAAACCCAGAGCCTTAAGCATGCTTGGCAAGTGCTTTACCACTGAGCTACACCCCCAGCCCAATTAAAAAAAAATCTATCATATTTTGCTTTATGTGGTGGGGATGCTAATTTTGTATTTGGCTCTTTTTTTTTTGCTGGACCCTGCCCTCTACACTCATTGTGTTGGTTCCGTGCAGAGGTCCCCAGTGTGCAGAACTTGCATGCTGGTCCCAGGGACTCCTGGATGCCTTTGGGTCCTCAGGAAGCTCCAGCCTCAGGTGAGAAGCTGGGCCTCGGCTGCCTACCCAGCACTTCTCATCTTTATGTCTGAGTAGGTGGTACCTGGAAGTAGAAGTCAAGGGTGGGGATGTACCAGTGACTGAGAGGAGTGGTTTAGGGGAAATGGAGGAGAGTGGGTTAGATGTGGACATGAATGGAGGGAGAGGAGCCAGGTGGACACATCAGTGTGGCTTTTGCTTTGCCTTTATAGACTCCAGAGACCAGCGTTGGGCTGCTCAGGAACGGCCCTGGGTCCAGAGAAATCCCAGAAGGGACCAGGGCCTCCAACTGTCAGCCCTGGGCCCAGCCCCCTCTCTGCAGCAGTCCCCACACTGGCTGCCCCCAAGGTCTGGCTCAGGGACTAGTGACTGCAGACACAGTCCCCATGGGTGCTGCCCAGATGGCCATACAGCGTCTCTTGGGCCACAGTGGCAAGGCTGTCCTGGGACTGGGGCCTTGTGTCAGCAGAGCAGGTAGGTGCTGGGGACAGTTCTTCTTCACCAGGTTAAAAAAAAAAAAAAAAAAAAAAGGGACTGGGCCTGTGGGTGGGCGGTGTCTTCACCCAGAAAAAGGGATGTGGGGAGGGGGTTGCAGGGCTCAGGATTAGGACTCCCAGGGTTTTGTCTCTGAGCTGCCCTGACTGTGCAGTCTTGGGGCCTTGGCTTTGGAGCTGGGGTACAACTTCCTGTTTTCCCTGCTGAAATCAGCCTGGGGAGAGGAAGCCAGAGCTTAGAGAGGGCGGAGGGGTGATTCTGGCTCTAGATCTGGACCTAGCTCTCTCTAGATCCAAGTCAGGCACAGGGAAGGTGGACCAAAGCTGACCCTTCCCAACACCCCCACCCACTCCAGCCTGGCAGAGAAGGGCCGAGCCATTCCAACCTCTGCCAAATTCCCTGGGGCTGGGTTTTCTCCTTCCAAGGCTTGCCCTGGGCAGATGCCCCTCAGGGCCTGGGGTGGAAGGGCCCAGGTTTTGGGGTCAGTAGCCTGGGGATGATTGTCAGCCCAGCCACTTACTAGCTGTGCCATGGGAGAGTGAAGGCAAGTTACTTAATCTCTGATCTTGGCCTCCTCTTCTGAGAACTGGGAACAACGGTGGCCACTTGGTGGGGATTGATGTGAAGGTGAAATAGGTTAACAACTGGCACAGAGACAGTGCTTCACCACATTTCTTTCACCTTGCTTCCCAACACCTGGTTGGTGGAGGTGAGATAAATGGTGGGCTCCTTTTAACCCCCCTTTTTGCCATCTGCTATTGTTTTGTAAAAGCTCCATGGGAGCCTGCTATTTTGACAGGCTCGGATGAGTTCCCCTTCTTAATTCATGGTAGGATGTGTGAATCAAGTATCAGTGTTCAGGGCTGCAGCCTGTGCTTACTGTTGCCCTCACGGGCAGCTGCAAGGTGGCAGTGGACATGGGCAGAGGCAGGGGCACATGGAGTGGTATGCTCTTCCACCAGAGGTCTCACCTGGCTGGAGCCCTACCCTCCATGCGTGGAGCCTCAGAACCTGCCTCCTGTGGTGCTGGAAGATGAGGCCTGAGGGTCCCTGGAAGCCGGGGTCAGGGCTGGGCAGTGAGGGGTGCTGTGTGCTGTCTGCCTAGGTACGGATGCTGTCCTGATGGGGTGTCTGTGGCGGAGGGGCCCCAGCAGGCTGGCTGCGCAAGATCTGGGAGCAGACCAGGGTCCCAGGCAGTGTCTTCCACGGTAAGCATCTGGATCCTGTGAGAGAGGTACCAAGCTTGTCCCTGGTTTTCTCAGTGCTACTTGTCCTAGGATTTTCCAGCTTTGACCTTGGTACAGGAAAGTTCCAGCAAGCTGGCTGACCTGGGCCATCTGTTTGGGGGTATATGGCTTCAGAGATGGGCCTGGCTTATGGTTGGAGCTTCATTCCACATTCTCCTGGCCTCTGGTCACCCCCATCACAGAGGCTATGACCCTCAGACTTGTGGTCCTGTCTCTTCCTGGTTGCTGCTGCCCTTCCCCAGGCAGCCCGAATCCTCACCAAGAGCCAGACCTGTTT
This sequence comes from Marmota marmota marmota, assembly GCF_001458135.2. Taxonomy (NCBI): domain Eukaryota; kingdom Metazoa; phylum Chordata; class Mammalia; order Rodentia; family Sciuridae; genus Marmota; species Marmota marmota. The sequence goes on from NW_025999900.1 coordinate 40,630,351, forward strand.
TCAGCCTCTCAATCCTGGGCTTTTCTCTCCAGGTTCCTGAGGCCCGTAGGCCCCAGGCCCAGCAGAATGAGCCCAGTGAGTGCCGGGGCTCCCAGTTTGGCTGCTGCTATGACAATGTGGCCTCTGCAACTGGCCCCCTTGGGGAGGGCTGCACAGGCCAGCCCAGATATGGTGAGTGGACACACTCTTCTCGTTCTTCCCAGGAGGTGGCCTCTAGTCACACTGTGTCCTGCACTCCCACCCCCACCCAGTGACAGAGACCTGCCCATCAGCTCATCCATTCCTCCCACAAATTCCCGAGTGCCTACTAGAGGCCAGGCCAGAAAACGGTGCCAGATTGTTCTTGTATCCAAGATTGTACTCGAGGCCTTCTGGCAGCTTTGGGAGTTAGAAAAGGTGGCAAGGAGGGATCCCGAGAAAAGAGAGGGCCCATGTTGTGCCTGGGAGTCAGCCTCGTCCTGAAGTGGAGACAGTGTCAGGGTGAGCAGAGCCGGGAAGGGCAGGAGTGGCCTTATCTTGCTTGGGACGTGGATGGGGTAGTGGGACAGTCTTGGAGAGAGTGCTGGGGCTGGGGGGGGGGTGGTCATTGAGGCTGGAGCACGGGATGCATGGGTAGAGCTACCAGAGACCACCATGCAGATATCAGAAGTCAGATAGGCTGGTGGTCAGGGTTTTACAGGACACCTGGATGGGTGGCCATGATCACATCTGAAAGTTGAGGTGGAGCAGGCCCTGCTGGCCAGGAGGGCTGTTAGAATGGGCGGGCTGGCAGCTGGGGGCAGGTTTGAAGGCTGGTGTAGAGTCCTGGGGACAAGGGTAGGCTCTTTGCTGGGTATTGTCACAGACCCACCAGGGTGGGCACGGTAAGGTTAAGCTCTAGCTGGGGTGTCCAGTTTGGGAGGGCCGAAGGTGCTGACAGCTGGCTGTGGCCTAGCTTAGGGCAAGTCTGGGCAGTGGACACTGTCATGTGTTTTGTGTTCCCAGGGCCTGGTCAGTGGCCCAGGCAGGATTATAGTCACACTCCACAAACGGAGAAAGATGTGGTTCCCAAGTCTGAGGCTGAGGGGATGGTGGGTGCAGCTTTCATTGGCCACTTGGGTGACCCGTCTCACCCCTTCCCCTTCCAGCCTACCCTGTGCGGTGCCTGCTGCCCAGTGCCCTCGGCTCCTGTGCAGACTGGGCTGCCCGCTGGTACTTTGTTGCATCTGTGGGCCAGTGTAACCGCTTCTGGTATGGTGGCTGTCATGGCAATGCCAATAACTTTGCATCGGAGCAGGAGTGTATGAGTAGCTGTCGGGGGCCCCAACATGGACCCCACCATCCTGAGCCTGGGGTCTCTGGCCAGATTACACACACAGATGGTGGCGGCAGCAGTCCCAGAGGCCCCCAGGAGCCTGGTCCGCACAGGACAGGAGCTACTGCTCCAAGACTGCCCTTGCCTTCTGGCGGCCTCTGGTGGAGAGAACAAGAGCTTGGCCCTGGGGAGGCCACCTTTGGAGACCGGCCTGGGGGCCAGGAGCTTGGTTCCAGGACCCCTGGACTGGGTGGAAATGCCAGACAGCCAGCGCCACCCTCCCACGGTTCTTCCTACAGGTGAGACCCACCTTCCCAAGGGAGGAGGATAGAGTTCCCAGGCTGGGCTGAGCTGGCTCTGTCTTCCGTCCCTAACTTCTGATCGCCACCTGTAACCTCCTTTCTATGGGTGGGGAAGCTGAGGCTTCAGAGACCCCATGAGATCTTGATGTAGACCCCAGCTTCTGGGTTCTCTGACAGCTCTTGCTGGTATCTAGGGCCTGTCTAGCTAGAAAATGTTGCTGGCTTCAAGTCACCCAGCTTCTCAGGGCCTCAGTTTCTTGACCTGTAACATGGTGATGTTATTTCCTGCCCTGAATTTCTCCTGGAGATTTGGTGTGGGTTCCATTCATTATTATTCTTGGGACTGGGTTATCACTAATAAGAGATTTGAAAAAAATGAAAAAACAAAACTTACAGGCCATAGGGTCAAGCATGTAGTCCGGCCACCTATGTGAATCTTTTGTGGGGGTCACTCCTCAGCCTCCTCTCAGCCCCTGAGTTTCATGTGCCTTGTTGCTCTTGAAAGAGCAGGTTGAGGGGCAGCTCCTGGGCATGGTGGGCAGGTGGGAGGGGCTGGAGTCCTGAGTCCCTGGGGTGCTGGACTTGGCTTCCCATGGGACTCTCTGGCCCAAGTATCTGTGACAAGCTGTTTGTTCTGGTGCCTAAGAGGTGGTCCCTGGCCCTGATGCCAGGGGGCAGAGCGTCACCTCTCACTTCTTCAGGATTAGCTTGGCAGGTTCGCAGCCCTTCCTGGTGCAGGCAGCCCTGGGGCAGATGGTGCAGCTTTTGTGTCCCAGCAACACCTCCCCGGAACCACAGGGTGGGTGGCAGAAAGATGGCCATCTTATCTCCTCTGACAGGTATGTTGAACAGGGACAGTCCTGTTTGTGTGAGTCTTTCCCCACAGTAGCCCCTCTGACCTTCCCTGGGACAGAGGTAAGTGGGCTCAGGAGTGCTCTGCAGAGCTGGGACCCACTCTGGGAGCAGCACTGGGGCCTGAGGGAGAACTCGTTGCCCTCAGGAGCCCTGAGCTCACATCGTCCCTCTTTCAATTCAGGTACCAGTTGCAGTCTGATGGCTCCCTGGTCATCAGCTCCCTGCAGGCAGAGGATGCTGGCATCTATAGCTGTGGTGGCCACGGACCAGGCAGTGACACCCAGAAGATCCAGCTTCGTATCACAGGTGTCATAGGCCCCAGAGTGGGACTGGATGGGAGGGCTGTCCCCACATTAGAGGGGCCTAAAGTGCTTCCATGGGTCAGCTTCTCCTGACAGCAGGAACCACACTGTGGCTCTCATTTCTCCACCCTTCCTTCCTTTCCCTTCTTTCCCAGCTCACACCTTGCTTCTCCTAACCTCATGACAGGGGAGGACATGGTGGTGCTGTCTGAGACTGAGCTGAGGCACTTTCCTCAGACCAGGGACCCAGTCCAGGACCACAGTTCTCAGGACTTCAGCCCGAGGAGGGATGCGGGGGGCCTGGGGGCTGTCTCCTCCTCACACCCACGGCCTGCAGCCAGGTAACAACTCGGCAGTGCCATCTTGCTCTCAGTCTCTCCCACCTGAGGGCAGGGACCATGGACTCCGTGGGTGAGAGAAGGGAAAGGTGTATGTTGTAACCAGGCCGTGCTGGCTCCTGCATGGGGCTTTGCAAGGTGAGGATGAGAAATGTGGCTCTTTGAGCTGGACCTTGTGGAGAGGAAGGGAAGCCCTTGCCTGTAAGCAGCTCTACAGGCCTGGGATGAAGGGAAGGGAAGGTATCTAGAGCTAGAGGGCCCAGCCAGCTTGGAGGAAGAAGGCCTTGAGGCTTGGTTCAGTTTATGGAGGGTGTGTGGAGGGCTGATGGGGTGCCCAAGTCAAGGCCTTGGTAGCAAATGTGTAGGGTGGGGAGAAGACAGGGAGGTGGTGGGTATGTTTAGCCAGCCATGGGCTAAACGAAGCCCAGTTAGTTACTGACTGTGTTCTGAGCAGAACACAGAGGTGATTGTAGGAAGCTGAATCTGGCTGGAGAGGAAGCTCACTTGGAGGCCCCATGGGAGTCAGGGAGGCGGCGGCAAGGGACTCTCATGGCTGTGGGTGGCTTGTTTTGTAGGCTGCATCTGGACCGGACACAGCCTGCAGTGGTGGATGCCAATCTGGGTCAGCGAATCCGGTTGCCCTGCCGTGCTGAAGGCTTCCCTCCCCCGACCATCGAGTGGCAGAGAGATGGGCAGCCCCTCTCCTCTCCCAGGTTCACCCGGCTCCTCCCTGCCTTCCTGTTCTACCTCCAGCCCACACCATCCTGTGGAGGCCTGAGCAGGACTCCTGGGCTCTTGAGAGATGGATCCGGGAGTGCAGGGCTCCTGGGGTGGGCCAATATTTGGGTCTCTGGGTCTTTCCAGAGTGTGGTTGGTGGATAGAAATAATAAGTGGGCTAACATAGGCAATGGCTGAGGAAGGAAATGGAGTCTGAACCCAGTTCTGATTACTTGCTAGCATTTATTGAGCACTTAGTGAGCTTTTCTCTCATATAAGCTTCAAAGGAGCCATACTGAGGCAGGTGCTTTTTTCTCTCCATTGTGCATATAGAGTTTAACATCACATAGCTCATAAGTGGTAGAACCAGTGTTAGAGCCTACTTGAAAATGGCAAAGTCTAGAAACCCAAACCAGAATTATATCTGAAAACTTGAAGAGATTTATTGTGAGGCTAAAAGCCAGGTATATTTGCAGTGAAGTGCTGGCAGCAGGAGGTAGTGAGGGCCTGAGGCCTATTGGCTCTTTGGTAGACCTCGGTTGATAGTCGGGGCCACTCAACCTCTGATCCCAGTCACTGTCTCTCCCTCACCCCCCTCCTGACCCCTGGGGCTGGAGCCAACCCATTGTGCTTGGTCTCCAGACACCAGCTCCAGCCTGATGGTTCTCTGGTCATCAGTGGAGTGGCTATGGAAGATGGTGGCTTCTACACTTGTATAGCTTTCAATGGACAGAACCGGGACCAGCGCTGGGTCCAGCTCAGAGTTCTGGGTAAGATGGCAGTTCTGAGTGGGGCCAATGGCCTTTGAGGTCATGTGGCATGGTGGGGCCAGAACTGGATAGTGTTTGACAGTGTCTCCTTCTGTGCCCAGGGGAGCTGACAATCACAGAGTTACCCACTACTGTGACAGTGCCAGAGGGTGACACAGCCAGACTGGTGTGTGTGGTGGCAGGAGAGAGTGTGAACATCAGATGGTCCAGGTAAAGCTCAATTCCAGAAAGTCCCTGCCCTTACAATCTCGGGTGTGGGAGGTCTACCTCTCTGCCAGGGCCATTGCTGTCACCACTGCCTTTGTGCCTAGCTCCATCCCTCTGCCAGGCCTTGTGCTGGGGTGGGGGTACAGCACCCTCATCCTACACAAAGAGGCCCTGTGGGACAGCTTGCTTTTCCATTGGTTAGGCTATAACAGGGTTTCTTAAGCTAAGTATCATTGACATTTAGACCAGATAAGTTTGGTTGTTTCAGTCCTATGCATTGCAGGATATTTAGCAGCAGCCAGGATGTCTACCTACTAGCTGCCAGTAGCCCATGTCCAGGTTGTGACAATAGAAAATGTCTTCAGGCCGAGTGCAGTGGCAGACATCTGTAATCCCAGTGGATTGGAAGGCTGAGACAGGAGGATATTGAGTTTAAAGCCAGCCTCAGCAAAAGCAAGGCATTAAGCAGCTCAGTGACACCCTGTCTCTAAATAAAATATAAAGTAGGGCTGCGGATGTGGCTCAGTGGTGGAGTGCTCCTGAGTTTAATCCCCGGTACTCCTCTTCACCCCCAAAATGTCTCCAGACATTGCCACATACCCCTGGGTGGCTAAATCACCACCACTGTGCTGCATTCAACTTTGGGGAACTTCTGTGGTCTTTTATTCCAGATCAATCAGTCTTTTGTTCAGTTAACAACCCCCCACCCCAGTCCCTGGAATGTGTCAGGATTATGTTGGGTTCTGGGGATTCTGGGGTCATTTAAGCCCTAAGGCACTCCCCAGCAAGAGCTGGCTCTGTGTCCCAGGAGCCCCCAAAGAGGAGTCCCAAGTGCTATCTGTGCACAGAGGAGATGAGGCTGCTTTCGGTCTGGAGGAGTCAAAGAAGGGGAGGCTGGGGAGGTGATTCTGGCTGGGCCTTAAGGCTAAGGAAGGGAAGGCTGTTCTCGGTGGGGGAGGCAGCAAGTACCAAAGGTAAGTATTTTAGGAAGGATGCTGGAATGGGAATGGGCTGTACACAGGTGGGAGAATTGATGGGGTCATAAAGCTCAGCTGCCTCCAGAGTGGCCTTGGTTTCAGTGGCTTCAGTGTTAGTGTTCCCTATAGCACAGCTATCTAACCTGGCTGTCTCCACCTGTTCATTGCTCTCCTCAGATCCAGCCCCTGTTCCAGGAACACTGGCCTGGTTAAGGCCACCAATCCCCTCCTCGTTCCCCTCACCACAGAACCATCTCAGTCCTACATGACCTGCAGCAGTGTTGTTCTGCTGACCACTCACTCCTTGAAATGCCCCTTCCCTGGCTCCAGGAAGCCACTCTGTCCTTGGTGGTCTTACTGTGACTTTACCTTGGACAGCTTTGGAGAGGCACACTTCCTGGGGCCACCACCTCCTGCTGCTACACATCTGGGTTTGGACTCTATTGAGCTCCGACCTCAACTCTGACACATCCTGGTATCTCACTGCACACATATTCAAAATGGTGGAACATGACTTTAACACTCACTCCTCACGCCCTGCCCTGGGTCTCCCCAGGTTGGAGGGACACCACCATCACCCAGTAATGCAAGTCTGATTGCTTCCTCTCCCCTGCTTCCCACATCTGACCTTCATCCCAATCCTCTATTTTTCTGCTTATGCCGTCTACCCAGTGTGCACCAAGGCAGCGTCCGCTTCCCTGGATGCCCTTTTCCAGGCCAGCCCCAGTCAGTTCCACCTCTCTCCATCACCCCCAGGACCCTGCTGACTAGTTTCTGTCCCCTGCCACCTTGCAGTGTATACTTCCTCCTGCATTCCCTCTTCCTTGCTGTGGCTGTGGAGTTCCTTCCTTCAGGGGAGTCTCCTTGGTCTCCCTCTTAATTTTGTGTGTGGGGTACTGGGGATTGAACCCAGGGACTTAGGCATGCCAGCTGAGTGCTTTACATCCCAGTCTTGGTTGGCCAGCAGCTGCCCCTACTGCCTCCTTCTTGGGTCTCAGACCTTGGCCACCTCTCTCAAGGAAGGCTCTCCTGAACAACTGCACCCTCTCTCCAGCACCCTGGGGCAGAGAGTGCTCGTGCTCTGTGGGCTCATCCAGCACAGAGAAAAGCCCGAGTACGATTCCTTTGTGGACAGAGGTGAATTTAGAGTAACTTAGATCAGCACGCTTACTTTGTGTTTACCTCTCTTGTGAAATTTTGTGCTGGTAATAGTCTCCTACCTTTTTGGCGTGCCTATTCCCTCTCTTCCTTGAGACAAGGGTCATCTGCTTACCCTCAAGGGGAGGATTAGCTCTAGAATGGCCACTCACCTTTGATTCCCTCCTCCTCCCATTTTCCACTCTCCTAGGGCCTGAAGACCAGAGGCCCTGGACAGCTCACCCAGTGTACTTTCCCCTGCAGGAATGGACTGCCAGTGCAGGCCGATGGCCACCGTGTGCACCAGTCCCCAGATGGCACACTACTGATCCACAACTTGCGGGCCATGGATGAGGGCTCTTACACGTGCAGCGCCTACCGCGGGAGCCAGGCAGTCAGCCGTAGCACAGAGGTGAAGGTGGCCCCAGCAGGTAAGAACGCATGCCTACCAGGGTGGGAGGGCATTTGCTCACTGTTGGGGCCTGGCTGGTTGTGAGCTGAAGAAGGGTGCAGGCTCAGCAGTGTGGGGGACTCTATTCAAATGCTGACTTACTCTGCCTGTTTCTGGTAGTGTGACTCTGCAAAGGCTTCACCCTGGCAGTGGGTGGCCTCACCCCTTGAAGCCAGGTGAAAAGAAGTAGGCAGCGCACCTGCTGTACACTGCTTATGACCTCTTTAGGCATTGTCATTTAGACTTGCCACTTTTATTCGGAAAAATGATTGGAATTTTGTTTTAATACTTATGGTCCATAGGCCACTAAAATCTGTCCATTCTAATCAGTGTGGCAGAAAGTGGTCCAATGACTAAAAAGTGCCTCTTTGGCCATTTGAGCACATAACCCAGAAAGGAGAGGGCAGGGTTATCATCACTCTACAAATGAGACGGGTACCTGGAGAGATTAAGGGATGTTTCTACAAGTCACACAGCAGATTAGTGGCCCAGTTGGAACTAGAACTCTGGTTTTATGACTCCTTATGGTTAATCTTTTTTCTTTTCCCTGAACGATTACACCTGTAACAAAGTGTAATTATTCACCAATTTGATATTTTAGCCTTATATTCTCCAGCTGTTGCTCTTTGTGAATTTTCATATTTCAGCAATCAAAGTACTATATTGTATGTGGTATCAGTACAAAAAATGATACTGCTAATTAAATGACAATGGTGAGATACCACCATCAATTAATACGCAGACCGATTTGAGATGTGAAAAGAAGTACATTTTGGAATTGGTGACAGACAGTTTTAATGCTCAAACTCATTAGAGCTCTGTGGGAAAGGGGAGGGGAACTCTGCCCACTGAGCTCTCCCTCAGTCGTGGTTCACTGAGGGACTGAATCAGGATAGTGTCCTGGGCCAAGCAGCCTATTCTCATAGACCTTATGCAGAAGCTCAGATAAAATTGATACCAAATTTACTGATTTTTAGAAAACACTATGCATAAATAACCTTGTTATTCATATTAATGTAAATAGTTAGCCCTCTGGTTATTAATACATCAAATCTTTCTATTTCTAACCATTCGCTGGTTAGGTTGGGCTTTTCCTGGTCATCTTGTGAGGAAACAGGAGAGGATGAATGTTCCCTATCCCTGGGAGCCCTGGTGTTAGGGAAGGTGCAGCTTGGATCTAAGTGGAGCTAAGCTATAAGATCCCCTTCAGAAAGAAGACACCTCACTCAATAAGGCCACTAAGCCCTAGGATGATATAAGACGCTTCTAGTAAAGGTAGAGGGGCAGGCAACAAAGGCTCTGTCCTCAGTATAGCATTTGAACCTTCCACCAAGTCTTTTCCTGCCATTTATTCATTACTTTCTCTGGGAGAAGTGGAAAAACTAGAAATATAGGGATCTAGGTGACTCAGACAAGCTGGGGAGATGTATGCTTTATATATATGTGTATTACAAAATATGTAGCAAGTGTCAGGACATATATAGCTTAGTTATGGATATTTGTTTTGTGGTGCTAGTGATGGAACCCAGGCCTCACACATGCTAGGCAAGTGCTCTAGCACAGAGCCACACCCCCAGTCCCAGTTGAGGATTTTGAAGGCACAAAACTTTGGGGGGTTGGAGGACCCCAGCAGTAAAAAGGAGTAGATAATATAGGTCTTGTTGAGTCAGATTTTACTGAAAGCTGATCCTACCCCTTCTTTCCAAACTCTTTCTTCCAAACTCGAGGCTAAGGCAGTTGTCATTTTGCTCATCAGCTCTCCAGGGTAAGAGTTAACTTGAAGAGATGTTTAACCATCCAGTCAATAAATACCTGGGAGTCTGGGAAGAGCTATGCATGGGGCTGAGGCCACAAATAAGAATAAGAGGATGAGCACTGGATGCTGAAGTGAGGCCAACAGATGGTGGAAACTCTTAATTGCTCCTTGTGGTGAGAGTCCACAGTGCTACCTAAGCCCTCTCTCCCCTGTTATTCTGTAGCACTGGCCGCACAGCCCAGGGACCCCAGCAGGGAATGCATCGACCAGCCAGAGCTGGCCAACTGTGACTTGATCCTGCAGGCCCAGCTCTGTGGCAATGAGTATTACTCCAGTTTCTGCTGTGCCAGCTGTTCCCGCTCCCAGCCACACACTCAGCCCACTTGGCAGCAGGGGTGAAGGCTACCTCTGGCTCTGAACAATCCTCTGGGGAGAAGGAAGATGGAATTGACTTCCTCTCTCTGGCTGGCATCATATTCCAGAGAAACTGGTCCTTTCAGTCACCATTCAGTGTTGTGCTTCAGCAGCCTCCAGGACCGGTCTTCCTCTGCAGACCTCAGCAGTGCCTGTGTCTCTCATTACGATGGCTGCTGCCGAGTTGTCAAGAAGAGGAATCTGTTTGAAGAAGGGACAACCTTTCCTTTACAACTTCCTTTTGTAAGTTCTGTTACAGGTTGAGAATTTCTTGTCTGAAATATTGGGACCAGAAGTGTTTCAGATTTTGGAAAATTTGCAGACTTAACCACTTAGGCATCCCTGATCCAAAAATCTGAAATGCTGTAAAATATGAAACACTGAGGGTCATGTCATCACTTAAAGCAAACTGTCAGGGCTTTCACTTCATTTAAAGCTAGGTGGAGAGGTGTGTAATGATTTCAAAATTAACACCTGCCTTGTAAGTGGCATGCCTATTCCTGCTTTCAGGGAAGTATTCTGTGCTAGAACCGAGTCTCCTGTGAGGTCAAACAGTGGTCCATTGCTCTAGTCTCTCTCACCTTTCGAAGGAGTGTAGCAGTCAGCTTCATATCCCACAAGGTCAAGAGCATAATGCTGGTGAAACCTCTTAGCAAAAGTGGAATATAAGGCCTTAGTATAGGGATTAGGAATGAAAGAGGCATAGTTAATACTGTCATCTGAGCATGAAAGAACTGGAAAAACTGCTTACTTTGTTGGGAAGCTGGACCCCAAAGCCTTCTTGAGGTCAACATGCAAAACTGGCTGTAGAGGTGGGCTGGGGATGTGGCTCAAGCGGTAGCATGCTCCCCTGGCATGCGTGCGGCCCGGGTTCGATCCTCAGCACCACATACAAAACAAAGATGTTGTGTCCGCCGATAACTAAAAAATAAATATTAAAATTCTCTCTCTCTCTCTCTCCCTCTCTCACTCTTTAAAAAAAAAAAAAAAAAAAACTGGCTGTAGAGGTTCATCTGAATCCTTTGTAAAGTTGACCAGCCTGCTCTGTGCAGTGACAGTAAGGAGCCCCTCTTCCTTAAGTATTATGTAAAGCAGAATGTTTGCTTCCAGAGAAAGATCAGACGGTTGTTAAAAACAGCATTAGCAGGCTGGGGTTGTGGCTCAGTGGTAGAGCGCTTGCCTAGCATGAATAAGGCACTGAGTTTGATCCCTGGCACCACATAAAAATAAATAAATAAAATAAAGGTATTGTGTCCATCTACAACTAAAAATTAAAAAAAAAAATAGCATCAGCAGGATGGGGAACTAGTAGGTGGTGGGTGAAGGCAATGTAATAACAGGGAAGTGGTTTGAGTTGGAGGAAGTCATTCTTTACCTCTCAGAATTTCTAATTCCTCAATGCTGAAACAAGAGGCCTGAATTCAAGGAGCTTCCAAGTCTTATTCAACTTTCTTCTATGAATCCTCCAGAGGACTGCCTAGTAATAAAGGTCATTCTTTGACAGAGGAAAGATGAGCATCATAGGGATCAAACCCCTGAAAGGTAACTTTTATTATCAACACACTGTCTGGTATAGAAAAATGTATCATGGGTGATGCTTCCTGGTCTACCTCTCATCCAACAAAAGAAACATGGGCCGAGGGCAGAGGTTTTCTCTTTCCATTAAAAAAAAAAAAAAAGTACTGAGATGCATCCCCTTTCATTTATCATGGCTGGTTTTGCTATAGAAATAGGAAAATAAATGTTGCTTTCATGGATTTCCTAGTTTAATGAAACCAGAATTTATCCTATTGGCACACACTTTAGAAGTTACATCTAAAAACAGTTAGCTCTTTTGAGCTAGCCCATGTTAGAACTAGTCCCAGAATAGTGGCTTAGAGGACAGGGCCAAACTCACTCAAGAACAATGGTTCTCAACCATCTTCCAGGGTCACTGAACCTGGAGTTCTCTGATTCCCGCCCCCCCCCCCCCCCGCACACATACACACACACACCCTGAAATTAATTTATTTGGTCTTGTGTATAGGCTGGGCATTCAAATTTGTGTGTGCGCACTGGGGGGGGTGGGGGCTCTCACATGCTAAGCACGTGCTTTACTACTGAGCTACACCCCAACTCTAGGCATTAGGACTTTAAAAGCTACCCAGGTAATTCTACCATGTAGCCAAAGTCAGGAGGCACTACTCCAGCCCTGGGGTGTGGCTGAGATTCTGCTTTCCAGCCAGCTCCTGGGTGAAGCCTATTGTGCCAGACCACATGCCGAGCAGCAAGAATCTGACTTTAGCCTTTGTTTGATCCTGTTAGCATCTCTTAAGTATGAATGAAAATGTGAATTTTTAGGATATATTAGTCACAATAAAAGATCTGTGGCTACTAACCTAGGAATCTGCAGAAACAGCAAAGTGGAGAGACAATAACACCGAAGAAAACGAAAAGCAAACTCATTTGCAAACAAATGGAAAATAAAAAAAGTCCTTCATGGACAAAAGCTTCTACCACGAACATTTATTTTGTTAAAGCAGATTATAAATTCTCATCAGTACAAATATATATATATGTATATATATATATATATATATATATAACTTACATTTGATTGTAAGGCCAACGTTCAAAAGTAAAAATGAGATGGGATCTCATGTTGTTACCGGAGGTCAAGTGGCTGCAACTGGCAATGGGATGATCTGCTCACCATAAAGGAGGTGGGGAGGGGGGAGCACATACACAAAGCTAATAAAACCAGAATCCCCATCCCCACAAAACTCATGGGAACAAAATTTAAAGGACAAAACCCACCAAGACCCATATTACAAACCAACACAGAAACCTGTGTTCCCTTCTGTGGATGATTATGTCATTGTCACCTTAGTGTTAAAACAGTAAAGAATTAACATAAGGAAATTTCAACAATATATAAAATACATATTTTCTAAAACATATTTAGATTGATTCCATTAAAATAATGACATTAGAATTTCAACAGAGGTTTAAAACCAGGACAATACTGCTTTCATTTTCTTTAAACTACAATCTAGTGAATGTACTGGTCATAAGCATGATTGTTGATGCGATGTGCTACTTACAATGAACGACAGCGAACAAGCTAGGGATCCTGTCTGCAACTTCCAACCCTTCCTCTTTTTACTTCAATAGGCATCAATGATAAATCAGTCTTATGTACAATTTCTTACAACTGACCCTTTTTACTTTTGGCAAGATTACTTACAACTCATACAATTTTTTAATATTGAGAACTATTTAAAATATTCTAAAGGCATAAAAATAAAGATTTTGGCTTTTTTGATATATATTTATAATATTTATTCTGTTACTCAAAATGGAAGCTCAACATTACCCCCAAAATAGAGCTCTGCTGGGCAGTTGCTGATGTGCCCTCCCAGGAATTCTGGCAGCACCCTCTGCCTCTCTTCCCAGCCTGAGCACAGACCACTCTTCTTGATCTTTAAGACAGGTCAGTACTGACTGGGAGGAGGCAGGGGAATGGCCTGAAAAGTAAAGGGAGATTGTTTTGCTTTTATTCCAGTAAATGTGCTTTGAATACAGATTCCTGTTCAGGTACTTCTGCCTTTCTATTGTCAGAGATTGTAAGGGGGCAAGGGAAGAGGGTTTAGAGAGCGCCACATTTTCTTGACTTCTTTAGCTTAGCTGCAAGACAATCTTTGCTAGGAATGGCTTTCTTCACTTCTTTCAAAATCACCCCTCACTGCCTGGACTTGTTCCTTGGGACCTTTGGGATTAGTGAAACGTATACTGATCAGGAATACAAAGTCTCTTTGCTCCTTTGACCTCCACCCCCTGCTTTTACCTAGGTACAGACAAGACACATAAGCCAGAGAGATTGCTTAAAGTTCAATTTCAAATGTCTTCTGTAAGTCACTGGAAAATGGGTTGGTAGGGGAGGGATTAGTACGCTGCTTGGATTTGCTTTCTAATGCAGCCCACTGGGCTTCAAAAGGATCCACTGGGCAGGTGCCTGCAGGAACCTCTGTGTGCTTGTCTCCTGAGGCCAACCTGCCATCGTCTACACCATTGAAAGCTGCAGAACCGTTGAGGTGCTGAGCAGGAGGCTTAAAGAAGGGACTGGTGGTAGCACTGCTTGTCTCATACTGAGGGAATGTCTGTTGCTTGACCAGGCTGGGAGATGGATGGGGATGAGTGGCCTGAGGATGGCCTGCAGTGCCAAACACATTGGCTACCATCTGGGAGGGAGTGATGCCCACCACAGGCACATTAGGGGCTGGATAGGACATCCCATTGGCCACAGGATAGGACTGGGCAGGGACAAAGGCTGGCTGCAGGGGTGGGACCACACCCACTGGCACAGGCTGAGAGGTGAGGAATGCATTCCCTTGGAAAGGCGGTGCTGGCTGGGAAATGGCAGTGGGTGGAGGAGGCTGGAGAACTGGCTGCAAAGGGGCAGCTGAGACCTGGGGCTGCTGGGCTCGGACACTCTTCGACACTTCTTCTAACCAGCGGTCAGCCTCAGAGGGAGTGCGTCTGTGACCACCATGGAAGAGACCTGGAGATGCAGCACCAGAAGATTGACCCCACTCAGTCCCTGGAATGAGCAAGATGCAGACAAAAGAAGAGTTACTGGCCTCTTTCCTCACATTATAACCTTGGTTATTTGAAGGACCCTAACATGTGGCACAAGTCCCCCAAGTGGGACACTCTGTGGTTCTGGCAGATGGGAGGAAAGTATTACCAGCTGAAGAGATTTTGTGGTAGGACAAAGAGAACCTGTCAGACCATTTGCTGTTAGCCATGTTGAGAAGCTGTTTAGATATAGCTCAAATGCACTGAGCCAAGGCAGCTGGCTGGGGTTGGGAACCCCACTTTGCTGTCATGGTTCATCCAAGGTACAGAAACTAGCAGGAGCATGTTCTACAGGGCTTGAGGGATCCTTCTTTGCTCTAATAGGGCAAAAAGAAAATAACCAGTGACTTGGCCATAATTAGTTGGCCCCTGCCTGGTTTCCAGCCATATGTTGTTTTTCTGGTGAAAGATTCTATTTAAGTTTTTTTTTTTTTTTTTTTTTATAGTTTATAGTTTGGTTTTATGCCTAAAATCTCAGTTATAGTTAATGACTATTCATTACAGGAAAACACAAAAAAGAAAAGGAAAATGATGCTTAACGTAGTACTTTTTGTAGGTCTACCATTGCAGGAGGCAGGATCCCCTCTTCTTATAGGCATGTTTGCATATTGCCAAGTCCTATGATAGATTCTCTGGGGACTGGGCTCAGGAATCTATAAAAGCCATACGGGTTGCTCTGCTCTCTATTGCTGTAATCTCTCTTGTTTCTCACCATCACTATTCTTTCTTAATAATGATTTATTTCCACAAGGGAACACACTTTTCCTAAAAGGATTTTTTTCCTTAGATCCCATTAGGTAACTGGCTGACATCAGAACCAGGGTCACTTATCTGATCCCAGAATCCTCACCACCATCTGTGGCCACCTTACCCGGATGAATGGCTGCAATTTCCTTGTTAGCAGCATCAGGGGCATGGGCCCAAGGGTTGGTTTCACGCACAGGCATTGCTACGGGTGCTAGAGCAGTATGGACTGGCTTAGCAGCAAGCACATGGAAGGCTGAGTCAGTGCCATTAGCTATAATGGGAGCAGACAACATCAATGGAGTTAATTCATGCAGGGTGTACGAGGGATCCCATGGAGCTGGGTCAGTCAGGCCAGGGAACAATACTGGTGGGACAGATAAGATGGAATACTTGATGTTGGAATAACCATGCCATCTTGCAGTGGATACACATACCTTTTGGCAAAGAAGGATTAGAGGTTGTAATTAAAATGGTTGTACTGATAAAGTCAACAGTTGTTTTGGGAAAACATATGCATGAGGAGGGGAGAAATTAAGCCTATAAAAACAATTCTGACTAGCTGGGTGCAGTGGTGAATGTCAATATCCCAGTGACTCTGGAGGCTAAGGCAGGAGGATCAAAAAATGGAGACTAGCCTCGACAATTCAGCAAAACTTTGTCTCAAAATAAAAATGGTTGGGGATAGAGATCAGTGGTAGAGTGCTATAGGTTCAATCTCTAGTACCTATCCCCACATATTAAGTTGAATTGAGCTGCTCTTGTGAGCAGCAAAAACCCCCTAATTATTCCAGATAGAACTTTAGCCTTTGGCTTAATAAAGTAGGTAAAAGCACTTCCCTTTTTTTTTTTTTTTTTTTTTTTACATTTTTCCCAAAGGTCAAATTATGCCAATAACAACTATAATAATGGGTACAATATAGTGATTTCTTATTATGTATTGCGCACCAGACTAAGTATTTTATGTACATCATCTTATTTGATTCTTTCAAAACCCCTGTAAGGGTGGTACAGTACTGCTGGGGATAAGTTCCCTGACATTCCACAGATGCCTAAAACGCCAGATAATACCATCCTACATATACTGTTTTCTCCTAGACATACATACCTATCATAAAGTTTAGGCATAGTGAGAAATTAATAACAATAGAATATAATAAAAATTATTTGAGCTGGGTACAATGGCTCATGCCTGTAATGCCAGCAGCTCTGGAGGCTGAGGCAGGAGGACTGTAAATTCAAAGTCAGTCTCAGCAACTTAGCAACACCCTGTCTCAAAAAATAAAAAAGGGCTGGGGATGTGGCTCAGTGGTTAAGCACCCTTGGGTTCAATCTGTGTACCCACCCCCACCCAAAAACATTGTTTATTTCTGGAATTTTTCTATTTAATATTTTGAGATAATAGTTGACCAAGGGTAACTGAACCCTTGAAAAGTGGAACCAGGGGCTGGGGTTGTGGCTCAGTGGTAGCGTTCTTGCTTTGCATGCGTGGGGCACTGGGTTCGATCCTCAGCACCACATAAATTAATGAAATAATAAAGTAAAGGTATTGTGTCCATCTACAACTAAAAAAAAATTAAAAAAAGTGGAACCAGGAATAAGGGGCACTACTATTTTATTTCCATGTAACAGATGAGAAATCAAACTTGTCCCCTTTTTATTTGCTTACAAAATTTGTAATTTGCTACAGAATTAATTTTATACATCTCTCTCCTTTTTGAAGATTTCCTCCTAATGTTCACAATATCTCAAAGTGCCTATTATTCTTTCCTCATATCCTTTTATTAAAATCTCTTAATCATATCCTTTTATTAAAATCTCTTAATCCTTCTTTCTTTTACTCCAGATAATTACATATCAGTTTCTACTCCTTATCCCAACTTGCTCTATCATATTTAATATGAAGCAGATAGGCAAGCATCTTCCCCTGCCTTCAACATAAACACTCCCTCTTTAGAACTGGGCAACCATGCTTGTGGTGTTGATATTATTTACCCAGAGCATGTCTAAAAAAAAAAAAAATCTCACCTATAGTCTGGGAGCAGGGAAAGGACTATGTCCCATTAGATTCTGTACACCCAGTGCCTTGTAAACATGCAAGATCAGTAGAACATAATGGGTACTATATTCAGAAGATCTGAATTTAAATTCTGGTTGTATGATTTGTGCAATTAACCTCCTGAGCCTCATTTTTCTTATCTGTGATGTCCATCTCAAAGGGCTGTTGAGGGAATTAAATGAGATAATGCATGAGTACTTATCACAATGTGAACTGTGTTAAGTGCTCAATACAAATACATTGTGTCTATTAATAATCATTAGTATTATGTTTGTTAGATAAGATGAAAAGCTAATTGGAGACATGAAAAGTACACGACTATAAAGGTTTATTTTTTAGAGAGAGAGAGAGAAAGAAAGAAAGACACTGACTCTGACTCTCAAAGTGAATAGTAGCTTCTTCCCACAGGGTACTATTATCTCCAGGGCAAACTCTCTAAGCTTTCTTTCAAAAGAAATGAGATGTGGGATTATAGAAGCTCAAATTAGAGGTCTTTAATTTAAGTTACATACATTCTTTGTTGACCTCTGAGTCAATTTCGACTATTAATTCAGTATCTCTGAAAAAAATCTTGTAGTCTCTTCAATGTCACAAAGGCAAAATTTAAGCACGTGTTAAAGAATACGACATAGTCAGAAAGCCAAAATAAGTACCTTTTTCTTTATAAGCCTCTGTGACAGGGTAGAGACTAGGTGAGTCCAGGTCTTCTTGACCTTGGCACTATTGACATCTTGGGACGGATAATTCTTTGTTACAGATGCTGTTCTGTGCATTGAGCGTATTTGGCAGTATCCCTTGCCTCTACCCAGATGTCAATAAAATTACCCCTTCTCCCTAACTTGTGAAACCCCAAAATGTCCCCACATAATGAATGCCAAATTTTCTCCAAGGAGGCAAAACTGCTCCTGGTTGAGACCACTGCATTAAAAAAGGATAATGCTAAAACCAGTCCCCATGACTACTGCTTCTTGAAAACTGGAATACTCTGACCCTTAACAGTAAAGTAGCAAATAAACCAGTTACAGAAGCTCCTAACAGAAGTGGGTGAAAGGTGGGTACATACATGCACAATGAGGAACACAGACATCTTAGGAAATAGGAAGGGGAACAAAGCACAAACTGTCAATTAGGGGAATTGACAATGGGTCTGACTATCTCCGGGAAAGCTCAGGATGCAACTTATAGTTAGTGAGCAGCTACCAAAATGACTAGTTTTTAAAAGAGCAATTGAGCAGGTCAGATGGCACCAACCTTGGAAGGCAGGAGACTGTGGTGCCACCACTGTCACTGGTTTGGTCATTGGGGCGGAAGAGAAGGGGTCCTCAGAGGGTGTGCTGAAGGCATTGGTGATCTGTGAGCACAGGGAGCTGATGCTCTCTGCCTCCCCTTCTACCTCTGGCACTGCAAAGCAAACAGAAAATGGTTCCAGACAGAAAAATGGGATACTCCTGAAATATGAAAGTATGATACAAGCTAACATTTTATATTTTATCTCTTATTATGGAAGGAAAAGGCTCAATTAACTGAGTGAAGGGCTACAAAAGCACCAAAAAAATTTGGTGACCATCATTTCAGTGGCTTTTCAGATGGGAAGGTGTAGAATGTCAACAGTTCAGGTACTACGGTACATCTTCTTTCCTTGTAAATCCTCAAACTTCTTTATTTCCTCTCATAACACTGTCAGGAATTTGGTATTCTCCTTTTGTGTCAAGAGTTCTGCTAGATGGATCTTTCTGAGAGATGCCTGTAACCTGTTTGCCTTCCAACCAGTGCCCAAGCTTCAAAACTTGAGTCAAGTTTTGAAGCTACTAAGTAATTTTATCAGAAATATGGGGTAGAGTCTAGAGCACCAGTGGTTGCTCAGTGCATTTCTCTGTAATAAACTACAATGTCATCACTTTCACTTTTCTTCAAAACTACTAATACCAAATATATGAATGTGATAACAAGAAAAAGTGAACTGAAGTGGAAGACTCTAGAAACTTGTTCTTAATATTGACTCTACAATACTTTTATATCACTGAGGAAGCTAATTATTTATAAGTGCTAAATTTTTGCTCATCTGTGAGAAGAGAATAATAGTTTTTGTTCCTCACCTGTATACTGAAATGAGATACTTAAAACATCTGGAGTTTCAGTTTTTAAAGGCATTTAAAAAGTTTAAAAGACTGTTGGTGATTATCCAGTCTCCAGCTGTTCTTTAGGCCTAGTTTTATCTGTTAATTTATTTAACTCTGTACTTGTTTTATCAGTGAGAATGCATATTGATACAGACTGCTTTACATATAGCAACAGTTTGCTAGACCACAGAGGGATGTAAAATAGAGCCCAATAAAAGAACTGACCAGATCTAATACTTTAATTCTGGATCATATGGTGAGGCTAGAGCTTAGGAGCTGGCTCCACTGAACAAAGCCCACACAAAGGCCTGTGTGGCAGTTTTGAAAGGTAATGGACAAATGTGAGCAAGCCTACTGTCTCTGAGGAACAAAAGATCTTAGATTCATACAAGAGGCTTGTTTAGAGTTTCCTTCCTATGGAGCCAACCAGTCACAAGGACAAAGAATATACCATTTCTTCTGGTATATCTGCTGGTTGTGCTATTTAACTGTACATGTTTCTAAAGCCTCTTTCATTAATTCTTTCCTGCGTCCCAAGTGGCAGAATAAGAATAGAAATTTGAAACCCTTGATGTCTGGAAACAGGTCGACTGAGAGGTAGTGCATTTACATCAGGACAATTTCTGGCCTTGTGAGCAGAAACCATGGCACTGTCATCTTTGTTGAAGAGAAATTAATGATCCCTCCAAGGATCTGAGTTTTCTCCCATGGAAACAACACAAGATACAACCATCAACCAGATTCAGAGAGAGAGGAATGGTGAGTTTAATGGGATTTGTGTTGCCACTAGAAGTGATGATAATACTTCAGTGCTACAGTGCCCAGTGAGTTAGATGTATGGTACTTACCTGCATTTTTTATGGGGAAATCAGTCTTCCTCTGCATAGTGGAAGGCAACTCATTGATGCGAAGGGATAGTTGGCGTTTAAAGGGTGACATCTTCTGGCTTAGAGCAGGAAATCCTCGGAAAGAGCCTTGGCGAGCAAGCTGTTCAATTGGTGCGTGCCGGCGTGGGATGGCATGAGGATTGTTCATCTCCAGTGAGGCAGTGGCATCCGAAGTGGGAGAAGTGGGAGAGGATGGGGATGAGGCAGTGTTGCCAGGAGCCACTGATGAACCAACAACTGTCTTATCTGTTTCAACTCAAGAAAATTAAGAGAAAGAGGACCTTAACAATGATCTTCAAATATGTTAAGTTTATAGACCTGAGGAACCCAAAAGCCCTCTTTTTCTTTTACTCATCTCCTTCTCAATGTCTCCTAAAAGACAGGTTAGAAGCAAATTCCCTATTTTTCAGACAGATAAAGGTTTTATGTCACATAGCATGCTTACTAAAACACAAACTTTTAATTCTCTTGTAGTGATTATAAGTTAAAATTTGAACAAACCCAGTTTAATAAACTCCTCATTTGAGGTTCTTTAAAGAATGATGGATCATGATTTTCAGTGGTTTTTGGTGGAGGGTGACTTGTGGGGAAGGCAAAGTCAGAAAGTTCTAAATATAAATTTGAGTAGGTGTCAAAAATTCATAAAGCAGTCTTTAGATCATGGATAATATGCATTGGTGGATGCAGAATGAAAGTTTAAAATTGGATTAAACCTGGAAATAAGACTTTTTCCTTTTTTTAAAAAATTGATTTTATTTTTTTCAATACACAACAGCAGAGTACATTAAAATTCTTATTACACATATAGAGCACAATTTTTCATCTTTGTATGTAAAGTATGTTCATGCCAATTCATGTCTTTATACATATACTTTTTTTTTGCATTACAATTCTTATTACACACATATATCACAATTTTTCATATCTGTTTATATATAAAATATGTTGATACCCAATTCGTGTCTTCATACATGTACTTTGGATAATGTACATGTAATGATGTCCATTACTTTCCACCATCCTTGCTAATCCCCTGCCCCTCCCTTTCCTTCCCACTCCTCTTCCCTATCTAGAATTCATCTATTCCTTCCATGCTCCCCCTCACTATGAGTCTGCCTCCTTATATCACAGAAAACATTCAGCATTTATTTTTGGGGGGATTAGCTAACTTCTCTTAGCATTTTCTTCTCCAGTGCCATCCATTTACCTGCAAATGCCATGATTTTATTCTCTTTTATTGCTGAGTAAAATTCCACTGTCTATATATGCCACATTTTTTTTTTTATCCATTCATGCAATGAAGGGCATCTAGGTTGGCCCCACAGTTTAGCTATTGTGAATTGTGCTGTTATAAACATTGGTGTGGCTGGGTCCCTGCAGTATGCTGTTTTTAAGTATTTTGGGTATAATCCAAGGAGAGGGAATAGCTGGGTCAAATGATGGTTCCATTCCTAGATTTCCAAGGAATCTCCATACTGCTTTCCATATTGGCTGCACCAATTTGTAGTCCCACCAGCAATGTATGAGTGTACCTTTTCCTCCACATCCTTGCCAACACTTATTATTGTTTGTCTTCATCAGAGCTGCCATTCTGACTGGAGTGAGATGATATCTTAGGGTAATTTTGATTTGCATTTCTCTAATTGCTAGAGATGATGAGCATTTTTTCATGTATTTGTTGATTGATTGTATATCCTCTTCTGAGAAGTGTCTGTTCAGGTCCTTGGCCCATTTGTTAATTAGGCTATTTGTTTTTTTGGTGCTTAGCTTTTTAAGTTCTTTATATACCCTAGAGATTAGTGCTCTATCTGATGTGTGAGGGGTAAAAATTTGCTCCCAGGCAAAAAAAAATAAAAATAAAAATAAAAATAAAAATTCTGCTCACTTCATAGATTGTTTCTTTTGCTGAGAAGAAACTTTTTAGTTTGATTCCATCCCATTTATTGACTCTTGGTTTTAATTCTTGTGCTATAGGAGTCTTATTAAGGTAGTTGGGGCCTAATCCCACATGATGAAGATTAGGGCCTACTTTTTCTTCTATTAGACGCAGAGTCTCTGGTTTAATTCTTAGCTCCTTGATCCATTTTGAGATAAGTTTTGTGCATGGTGAGAGATAGATAGGGGTTTAATTTCATTGTGTTGCATAAGGATTTCCAATTTCCCAGTACCGTTTGTTGAAGATGCTATCTTCTTTCTAGTGCATGTTTTTGGCACCATTGTCTAATATAAGACAATTGTAATTTTGTGGGTTAGTCTCTGTGTCCTCTATTCTGTACCATTGGACTACCAGTCTGTTTTGGTGCCAATACCATGCTGTTTTTGTTACTATTGCTCTGTAGTATAGTTTAAGGTCTGGTATAGTGATGCCACCTGCTTCACTCTTCCTGCTAAGGATTGCTTTAGCTATTCTGGGTCTCTTATTTTTTCAGATGAATTTCATGATTGCTTTTTCTATTTCTATGAGGAATGTCATTGGGATTTTGATCAGAATTGCATTAAATCTGTATAGTGCTTTTGGTAGTATGGTCATTTTTATAATATGAATTCTGCCTATCCAACAGCAAGTTAGAGCTTCCCATCTTCTAAGGTCTTTTTTGATTTCTCTCTTTAGGGTTCTGTAGTTTTAATTGTACAGATCTTTCACTTCTTTAATTAAGTTGATTCCCAAGTATCTTATTTTTTTCGAGGTTACTGTGAATGGGGTAGTTTTCCTCATTTCCTTCTCAGAGCATTTGTCATTGATGTATATGTCTTTGATTTATGGGTATTGATTTTATATCCTGCCACTTCGCTGAATTCATTTACTAGTCCTAGAAGTTTTCTGGTGGAGATTTTTGGGTCTTCTAGGTACAGAATCATATCGTCAGCAAATAGTGCTAATTTAAGTTCTTCTTTTCCTATTCATATCCCTTTAATTTCTTTCACCTGTCTAATTGCTTTGGCCAGTGTTTCAAGAACTATGTTGAAGAGACACTAGTATGGCAATATGTAAATCAATGGATGTGTAACCGATGTGATTCTGCAATCTGTATTTGGGGTAAAAATGGGAGCTCATAACCCACTTGAATCAAAGTGTGAAATATGATATATCAAGAATTATGTAATGTTTTGAACAGCCAACAATTAAAAAAAAAAAAAAAGAGACAAAATAAAAAAAAAAAAAAAAAGAACTATGTTGAATAGAAGTGGTGAAAGAAGGCATCCCTGTATTGTTCCAGTTTTTAGAGGGAATGCCTTCAATTTTTCTCCATTTAGAATGATGTTGGCCTGAGGCTTAGCGTAGATAGCCTTTATGGTGTTGAGATGTTTCTATTATCCCAGTTTTTCTAGTGTTTTGAACATAAAGGGGTGCTGTATTTTATCAAATGCTTTCTCTGCATTTATTGAGATGATCATATGATTCTTATCTTTAAGTCTATCGATGTGATGAATTACATTTATTGATTTCCGTATGTTGAACCAACCTTGCATTCCTGGAATGAATCCCACTTGATCATGGTACATAATCTTTTTCATATGTTTTTGTATTCAATTTGCCAGAATTTTATTGAGAATTTTTGCATCTATGTTCATTAGAGATATTGGTCTAAAGTTTTCTTTCTTTGATGTGTCTTTGCCTGGTTTTGGGATCAGGGTGATATTGGTCTCATAGAATGAGTTTGGAAGTACTGCCTCTTTTTCTATTTCCTTAAATAAATTGAAGGGTATTGGTACTGGTTCTTCTTTAAAGGTCTTATAGAACTTGGCTGTGTATCCACCCCAGTCCTGGGCTTTTCTTGGTTGGTAAGCTTCTGATGGTGTCTTCTATTTCCTCACTTGATATTGGTTTGAACTGTGTATATCTTCTTCATTCAATCTGGGCAAATCATATTACTTAAGAAATCTGTGATGCCTTAATGTCTTCTATTTTATTGGAGTATAAGACTTCAAGATAATTTCTAATTATCTTCTGTATTTCTGTAGTGTCTGTTGTGATATTACCTTTTTCATCAGGTATGCTGGTAATTTGTGTTCTCTCCTTCTCTTCATTAGTATGGCTAAGGGTCTGTCAATTTTATTTATTTTTTCAAAGAACCAACCTTTTGTTTTGTCATTTTTTTCAATTGTTTCTTTTGTATCAATTTCGTCTCTAATTTTAATTATTTCTTGCCTTCTACTGCTTTTGCTGTTGATTTGTTCTTCTTTTTCTTTTTTTTTTTTTTGAGATGTAATGTAAGGTTATTTATTTGTTGACTTTCTCTTCTTTTAAGGAATGAACTCCATGCAATGAACTTTCCTCTTAGTACTGTCCCAGAGATTTCAATATGTTGTATCTATGTTCTCATTTACCTCTAAGAATTTTTTAATCTCTTCCTTGATGTCTTCTGCAACCCATTGTTCATTCAGTAGCATATTGCTTAGTCTCCAGGTGATGGAGAAATCTTTATTTTTATTTTGTTGCTGGTTTCCAATTCCATTCCATTATGATCTGATAAAATACATGGTAGTATCTGTACTTTTTTGTATTTGCTAAGAGTTGCTTTGTGGCATAGTATATCGTCTATTGCTGTGCCCCTCCCCTGACTCATGCAAAGGCAAGGCCCTACTGAGGTGGATGGTGCAAGGAGTCCATCCTCTGGAGGAGCGCAGCATGTTTCTGGGAATGGGCTGGTTTGTTTTCGTATTCCTGTTAATAAGTATAGTTGCGACTTCTCATATGACCATTAAGTATGAAGGAAAAAACATGACTTTCCCAATTAATGCAACTACTTATAAAGAATAAATCTGGGCTGGGGATGTGGTTCAAGTGGTAGCGCGCTCACCTGGCATGCATGCGGCCCGGGTTCGATCCTCAGCACCACATACAAACAAAGATGTTGTGTCCGCCGATAACTAAAAAATAAATATTAAAATTCTCTCTCTCTCTCTTAAAAAAAAAAAAGAATAAATCTGTTTGCTCTAAATGCAATGATTCAGCTGTGGAACGTAAACTGTTAATGTTTAATGAGAAACCCCCTGTAGGAAAAACAGTCAAGGAAGTTTTTGAGAAATTAAATTAAAATCTAGAGCTGAAAAATTAATATTAAGAAGACAGATTAGTGCTTGGTACTGGGCAACTTGTTCTTGTTCCTGAGCACAATGGTTTGATGCTCTTACTCTTGTTTGATTAAAATTAGTAGCCTCTTTTTTCAAGTTAACCACTTGCCATAACCGCGGCGCCAGTTCTAGTCAGTAAGTCAAGAAAGAATAGTCAAGGTATAGGGCAATAGTCTGGGACATTTCTAACTATTATTAAAAGCTTAACTAAGTGGAAACAGCTCAAAGCAAAACGCGAACTGAAAGTAAAAATGCCTGCTTATGCATAAGCCAAGATACATTCTTCTTATCTAATTGTAGCTACGTAAAATTTTGTTTCTTTGAATAATGATTCCTGTTTTGTAACCACAAAATACTGTGAGCCTGCCAAAATGAAAAGTATATATGATTAACTTCACAAGTAAAGGATAAGATTCAACATCTTCACTCTTGTGTCTGTGTTGTTTCTCCGCCACCTTTTGCCGACTCCTCACCAACTGTTCATCTTCTGAGACCCCCTGCCAGAGCTGGATTCCGACAGTCTATTTTAAAGAAGGATCCATGTGCTGCTGAGAAGAAAGTGTATCTGCTTGATGCAGGTTGAAATATTCTATACATATCAGTTAAGTCTAAGTTATTGATTGTATTATTGAGTTCTATAGTTTCTTTATTCAACTTTTGTTTGGAAGATCTATCCAGTGGTGAGAGAGGGGTTGTTGCAGTCACCCAAGATTATTGTGTTGTGGTCAATTTGACTCTTGAACTTGAGAAGAGTTTGTTTGATGAACATAGCTGCACCACTGTTTGGGGCATATATGATTGTTATGTCTTGTTGGTGCATGGTTCCCTTGAGCAGTATGTAGTGGCCTTCTTCATCCCTTTTGATTAACCTTGGCTTGAAGTCTACTTTATTTGATATGAGGATGGAAAGCCCTGCTTGCTTCTGCAGTCCTTGTGAGTGGTATGATTTTTCCCAACCCTTCACCTTCAGTCTGTGTATGTTTTTCCTATCAGATGAGTCTCCTGGAGGCAGCATATTGTTGTAGTTTTTTTTTTTTTTAAATCCAATCTGCTAGCCTATGTCTTTTGATTGGTAAGTTTAAGCCATAAACATTCAGGGTTATTATTGAGACATGGTTTGTATTTCCAGCCATATTTGTTTATTTTTGTTATTTAACTTGACTTGGTTTTCCTCTTTGATTAGTTTTCCTTTAGTGTACTACCTCCCTCTGCTGATTTTCATTGTTGTATTTCATTTCCTCTTCATGGATTATTTTGCCAAGAAATGTTTTGTAGTGCCGGTTTTCTAGCTATAAATTCTTTTAACTTTTGTTTATCGTGGAAGGTTTTTATTTCATTTTCAAATCTAAAGCTTAATTTTGCTGGATACAAGATTTTTGGTTGGCACCCATTTTCTTTCAGACTTTGATATATGTTCCAGGATCTTCTAGCTTTTAGGGTCTGTGATGAAAAATCTGCCATTATTCTAATTGATTTTCCCCTATATGTAATCTGATTCCTTTCTCTTGTGGCTTTTAAAATTCTCTCCTTATTCTGTATGTTGGGTGCTTTTATTATAATGTCCCTTGGTGTGGATCTGTTGTGATCTTGTACATTCGGCATTCTATAGGCTTCTTGAACTTGGATTTCTAATTCATTCTTCATGTTTGGAAAGTTTTCTGATATTATTTCATTGGATAGATTGTTCATTCCTTTGGTTTGGAAGTCTATGCCTTCCTCTATCCCAATAACTTTTAAATTTGGTCTTTTTATGCAATCCCATATTTCTTCAATGTTCTGCTTGTGGTTTCTTACCATTTTCGCTGTGTAATCTATGTTCTTTTCAAGATGATATATTTTATCTTCATTGTCTGATGTCCTATCTTCCAAGTGGTCTACTTTGTTGGTGATGCTTTCATTTGAGTTTGTAATTTGGCTTATTATTTCTTTCATTTCAAGGATTTCTTTCTTTTATTTTTTTGGAAACTTTATCTCCCTGTTGAGGTGATCTTTCGCTTCTTGGATTTGTTTATGTAGCTCATTGTTGAAATGATCTTTCACTGCTTGTATTTGCTCTCTTATGTCTTGAGTTCACAGAACATTTTAACCATGTATATCCTGAAATCTTTCTCTGTATTTTTTTCTGCTCTAGCTGCCAATGATTCTAATGATGTATTATCTTGATTTGTTTGTGGTACTTTCTTCCCATATCTTTTCATGTTGCTCCTGTCTGTTCCTTTCCAGCTCTGTGGGTCTGGTGTGTTGTTGTTTTTACCCTATAGATTTGTAGTGCTCTTATAGGGTTCCAAGATCTTTCTCTTGTGCGGAAGGACAATGTTAACAAATCCCAATATCAACAATACATCACCTATGAACAATTTGTTGTTATTCAGACATTTACAGGTTAGTTTCAATGTCCAGAAATGTTTGATTCAATTATTATTTAAAATATAACCAGTAGTTCTGTAAAAAGGTTTACAGTTTCTGGTGGTGGACAATGAACTGGGGGTCTGGCATAGGACGATATGCTGAGGAGGAAAGATGTGAGGGTATAGAGTTAATATTATTTTAGGAAAGGTGAAAGAGAAATCTAATGAAGAGGGTTAGTAGCAGGGGAATAGACAGGAAGTAATTTAGGGTAGACAAGTATGTGGGAAGACAGTAGAGTACATAAAACAAACACACATATGTATTTAGAAAAATACAGGATGTAAAAGTAAAATTTGGAGGGTGAAAGAAGAAAAAAAAGAAGAAGAAAGAAAAAAAGGAGAGAAAAGGAAAAAAAGGGCTTATATAACTCCTCTATATTATATTATTGAGGTGACTCAGTCCTCAAAGTCCTGAAATAAGACTTTTTCCATGTGAGTACCAGTTCAATCCCATTCTGATTATGTCAAGTCTTTACCCAACCTTCATGATTCTTTGTAGACTTTAGAACTCAATCTCTGTCAACTGCTGTGTATAGCAATATTGCTTGGTGACATTAACCCATCAGGTCCTAAGTTTTCAATTCTGTGAATATTAACAAAATCAACACAGGTGCATTAAAGTAGGTTGGAAATCACAACCTAGAGCTTACATATATAATAATAATTATGTTCTTCTCTAATTATGTAAAATAAAAATATGTATTTAAATTTTAAATGGTATGCTACATCTTGGGA
Organism: Marmota marmota marmota; assembly: GCF_001458135.2. Lineage (NCBI taxonomy): Eukaryota > Metazoa > Chordata > Mammalia > Rodentia > Sciuridae > Marmota > Marmota marmota. The sequence goes on from NW_025999900.1 coordinate 40,658,518, forward strand.
AAATGGGACAAAATAGGTTAAATAATATGGTTTCAGGGTTGGTGTTGTAGCTGTGGTAGAATGCTTGCCTAGCATATGTGAGGCTCTGGGCTTGATCCCCACACTGAAAAAACAAAACAAATCCAAAAACTTTCAGTCTGAAAATCACTAAAACATACTAAATCATAATATTTAGATAAAAATTTCTAGTAATGATACATGATTTGTTTTGTTTTTGAGAGGGGGTCTCATTCTGTTGCCCAGGCTAGTCGTGAATTCTTGGGTTCACATGATCCTCCTGCCTCAGTCTCCTGAGTAGCTGGAACTATAGGCATGTGTTACCACGCCTGGCCAATATGTTTTTTATTCTTTGGTATCCTAGCACAAATGCTTACAAGAAGTCACTATCAGCCTGTTGTGCTAGCATGTTCCTGCAGTCCTTGCTATTCAGGAAGCTGAGATAGGAGTTCAAGGCCAGCATGGGTAACATAATGAGACTCTCCCAGCCCCACCCTCAAATCACTATCATTAATTTTTTATTCTTTTTATATATGTATATACCCTCATTCCCAAGAGTTCTCTTTGAGTATGAGAAAACATATTCTTGCTAGCTTCAAATTATTAGCCTGTTGGGGAAAACTACATTAAATGAACACATTGTAGTAGAACAGACTGTACCTTTCTTGGCATCTTGTATTTGTTTCATGATCTCCTCTCTTTCTGCTTGTTCGGTGGCAGTTGTGACACGGAATGATCCTTCTCTTGTAAAGGTAGTCCGACTAGCGTCAAAAGTAGCAGTCACTCCACACTCCTTCTCCCGCTTCTGCTTACGCTCTAAACAGGCTGCGAAAGCACAGCCTACTGCATGGCTCAATCTTTCACCCTGGAGAGAGCAAAAGGTTCTTTAAGCTTTTTTAGAGTTACAGTACCAACAATGACATACAAGTATATGGGTTTTTTTTTTTTTTTTTTTGTATCAGGGATCGAACTCAGGGGCATTCGACCACTGAGTCACATCCCAGCCCTATTTGGTATTTTATTTAGAGACTGGGTCTCACTGAGTTGTTTAGCACCTCTTTGTTGCTGAGGCTGGCTTTGAACTCGTGATCCTCCTGCCTCAGCCTCCTGAGCTGCTGGGATTACAGGCATGCACCACAGCGCCTAGCTATAAATATGTTTTTACATAAGACAAAATGTTGCAAACTCCAGCTTCAAATTAAGTTGTAATATATTATAGGCCAAATTAATTTAAGTGAGTAAATTATCTTAATGTGTATGATACTTCAATTACATTAACTCTTACAGGTCTTAGGCAAAGTGAACATCAATAACCTGTGGTTTTGTGGACAGCTGGAGAGCTTCTGAGCACTGAGGCTCTCTTTGTTATGTCAGCTCTGGCCACCAGCGTTAGGACACACTGCTCAAGGTTCTAAACCTTAACATGTAAACCTCCAGCTGCCCATTAGGGAATAGTGGGAATATTTAGTAGACATTTCTAAAAAAACCACTGGAAAGGCTGGGTACACTCAGGAGTTTAAATACATTGTTAACACATTTAGGGGGAAAAAAGGGTGCAAACTTAAAATTTCTGATACATAAAACTCCTGATTAAAAGTGAATCAAACCAGGCTGGGGCTGTAGCTCAGTGGCAGAGCACTTGTCTAGCATGTATGAGGTACTGGGTTCGATTCTTAGCACCACATAAAAATGAAACAAATAAAATAAAAGTATGCTGCCCAACTATAAAAAGAAAAAAGGAATCAAACAAAAGGAAAGCTTAGTTTCCTCTTCCTTTTCTGAATGCCCCCATTTCTGGCCTTTGGTGCTTTTAGACTTTTCTCATGCCTACCTTATCTTCTTTAAGCTCTCACCCTCAACTCTATCTCCCAGCCACACACAGTCCAAAGTGAAAGCACATTTGCATCCATATACTCTACTGATAAGGAAATAAGTTTTATTTAATTTATCAAAGGGAGCTTATATAAACTAATTTCTTTTTAAAAAATATTTATTTTTAGTTGTAACTGGACACAATATCTTTACTTTATTTATTTATTTTTATGTGGTGCTGAGGCTCGAACCCAGGGCCTCGCACATGCTAGGCAAGCGCTCAACCACTGAGTCTCAACCCCAACCCCATATAAACTAATTTCTTTATAGATACACTTGATTACTCAACAGTCAATTTAACAAATTCAATGGATTATTTTTACCAAAGTCATCTGTATTTTAAACCATATTCCTAATTGTAGAATAAAAAGATTAGAGATGGTATAGTAATTGTTGGCATCATTTGGGAATAAGGAGGCTTTTGTGGTGTTCTTAAAAGATACCATGAAGGCAGCTGCTCTTACAGATGGTGGTGAACAAGTTATTTCATTGGATTTTACATGCCAACATCAGGTATCATAAGATAATGTTTAAAAATGATTTTTGTCTCTAATATTTTATGTGACAGTACCTTTTGGCTGTTTATATTAAAAGACTGAAACATTATGAATTCACATGAGTTCCTATCTAACTTTCTAAGAAGATGATATAAGGCTAGGATATGAAAGCATAAAATGGGTGTAGGGGATAATGAATGATTCGTAGAACCTGTTTGGTTTTGAGCATAGCTCTATTGTAAGGACAAAGCTAGAGCCCAAGCAAGTTTGTCATTTATCCTAGGTCAGAGAAAAAGTTCTTGTTCTTTTTCTTTTGGAAGTAATGGGGATTGAACCCAGGATCTTGTACAGGTTAGGCAAGTATTCTGCCACTGAGCCACATCCTCAGCCCACAAGTTCTTTTGAAAATTATTTGGTGTTTCATTATGCATATGATCTTTAAGAAACCTTTATCACCAAGTAGTTCTAATAATTTCATTCTGTGCAGCTACAAATAAGCACAAATTTTAGAGGACTGCTATTTCTTCCCACATAAGCACTTTCTCCATGAAGGCAATTGTGTTTTACTTTTCAACTGCATAAAATGACATCTAATAATATCCATAGCTCAGCCAAAAAAGGTTAGATATTACCTATTAACAATCAATCAATAAAATTATGAGAACTGTAAGAGTATATACCCTTTCTGCTGAAAAATAGTAATCATAACAATGATAGTAGTAATAATAACTACAATTTTATTTATTGAGCTTTACTATGTTCTAGTAAGGCAAAAGTTCTTAAAGTGAACCTCCATTCCCCATTAACAGCATCATTTGGGAACTGATAATACACATTCTTAAGTGAATGAAAAATTCTGAGTGGGTCCTAGTCTCCAGGTGATTCTGGTATAGCTGAACCACTGGCCTAGGAGAGCCAAACAGCTTGACAATAAAACAGTTTTAATAATAATAAATCATGATTTTAGGAAACTCTTGAACTCTGGATTTCAAGAATATAGTGATGGCAAAATACATATTTTTATTAATACCTTTTTAGTTATTGATGGGCCTTTATCTTATTTATTTATATATGGTGCTGAGAATCGAACCCAGTGCCTCACACATGCTAGGCAAGCGCTCTACCACTGAGCTATAACCCCAACCTAAAATATATAGTTTTTGTGGCTTTCTTAGAGCCTGAGAGAAAGGAAGAAAAAGTAGTTCTTTCAATTTATTTCTCAAAACACCTCAGCTTTGATGATATTAGCTAAGATTTTCAAACAGTTATTGTTGGCCAGAATCTACATTAAGGGTGCTTATAATTACCTAATTTAGTTTCTACAACAGTTATTTCCATTTATAGAAGTGAATACTAAGTCTTAGAGAATGTTAAGTAACTTGCCTCACAGAAAGCAGGAATCAGAACCAGGACTGGACCCCAGATCTGACTCAGGGTTTATACCATTGTCTCCAAGATCTTTAAAAATTTTTTTGCCAGTTTTAAAGCTAGCAGTACCACTTTGCTTCCAAATTAAACTTTGGCAAGAGCTTTGCTGAGTTGTAGCCTTCACAAATACCTTATTCTGTCTGAACTTTTAAAAATCCAGAAAGTACATACTTAATGCTAAATGTTGTTAAGATCATCATCATCTAAAAGACTTATCTTTTATGTCAGAATTTTGGGTAACATAAATAAAGGAGAAATTATTCTCTATTTTAAACACAAATATAAGTTTCTGGCTGGGGATATAGCTCAATGGTGAAGCATTAACCTAATATGTGCAAGGCCCTGGGTTTGATTTAGCACCACACATGAAGTCTGCCATGCAATAATTTCTTTTCTTTTTTTCCTTTGGTACCAGGGATTGAACCCAGGGGTACTTAACCACTGAGTCACATCTCCAGTCCTTAAAAATTTTTTTTTATTTACAGGGACTGGGGTTATGGCTCAACGATAGAGCGCTCGCCTTGCATGTGCAAGGCCCTGAGTTCGATCCTCAGCAGCATATAAATAGTTAAAAAAAATTTTTTTTTATTTAGAGACAGGGTCTTGCTGAGTTGCTTAGGGCCTCATTAAGTGGCTGAAGCTGGCTTTCAACTTATGATTCTCCTGCCTCATCTTCCCAAGCTGCTGGGATTACAGGCATGTACCACCAAGTCTGGCTATAATTTCTTAATATCTAGCATAGTTTATTCTATCATGATTTAGTATCTCTCTCTCTCTCTCTCTTTTTTTTTTTTTTGTGGTACTGGGGTTGAACCCAGGATCTCATGTACTCTACCACAAAGCCCTCTATTGTTTTTAATTTTAACTGAAAATATATTCCAATTCAGTTCTTTTATTTGTAGAAGCCTCTTTACTACTAAATTAATCCTGAAAATACTTCCAATAATAAAAACTCCAACTAAAGTTTAGAAACCACCATCACCATAGCAATTCTTAAATTTTTTCCCTTCCTTTTTTTGTGGTGCTAGGGATTAAACCCAGAGCCTCACATATGCTAAGCAGGTGCTCTATGGCTGAGCTACACAGCCCACAAAGACAGTTCTACTTTATTTATTTATTTTTTGCAGTATTAGGGATTGAGTCCAGAGTGTTCTATTGCTGAGCCAGATCTACAGTGTTGTATTTATTTTTTTGAGCCACGGTTCAAGTTGAAGAATTTTTCCTTATACTTGCCATTTTCCTATCTCAGTCTCCCAAATCACTGGGATTGCAGGTATACTCAGTTTCTTTCCTTTAATGACTGGATCTCAGCCAATCGTTTTGCTTTATGCATTGCAATGCACAGGATAACATCAAGAATGTGAACTATTTGAATAAAAGGAGTAAAATCTTAAAAAGTGCTTCCAAGAGCAGCCTAAGCATCATGTAATTATTAAAACTATAGTGGAAACTGCTTGATTGATTCAACCTGGAAGGAGCTCAGCTGAGAATACCCATGATGGAATATACATTGTTGGATTTACCGTGTCCTTGACAGCCATGAAGCAGTGACAGATCCAGCGCCGAGTGGTGCCATCACGACATATATAAGAGAAGGCTCTATCAAAATTCCTATCTGGTGCACAGAAAGAAACTTTCTCTATTGTCTGGTCAACTATAAGGTCCTAGAAAACGGGAAGCACAAAGAAAGAGGATTTATGAAGTTAATCTCAGAATAAACACAGGAGGTTCATTTTACAATACAGAATCCCTACATTAGATGCAACTAGGCGACAAAATAGTGAGTTGAAAACCAAGAATTTGACTTAAGAGACATTGCTTTGTCCAGATGGCTCTCTCGCTTCATCTACTTTTTTTTTTTTCTTTTGATGGCACTGGGGATTGAACACAGACTTCACACCTGCTTGGCTTGCATTCCTAGCCCTTTTAAAAATTTTATCTTAAGACACAGTCTTACTAAGTTACCCAGGCTGGACTCAAATTTTTGATCCTCCCACCTTAGCCTCCTGAATCGCTGGGTTTTTAGGTTTATATCACTGCACCCTGTTTCATCTCCATGTTCTAAAATATATTTTGGTTGGTTATAGTTTTAGATCTCTTTCATAGGAGATGTATGTTCAATTTGATAATATATATATGCAAATCAATATGTTTAATCCTTTTGGTTTACTTGCAATATAAGCTAAAACATATGATAATCATGCTCCTACTATCGTTTTTACACAAATTAGTTTTTTAATATATACTGCTCCATACTTTGCTTTTTTCAATTAAGAATATGCCCCACACGTTAATTTTTTTAGTCAGGTACTGTATTTTGCATATGTATAGCTTCCATTTGGTTCTAACTCACAGTTTGTTTCTCTGCTGGGATTTCTAGTTACTCATTCAAGATCAGCATATTTCCTTTACATCAGTGAGTTATCATACCTACTTCAAAATTCTTGTCGTCTCCAGGTTCAGTTTTTATTGCTTTCTGTAACAAGTCATACTTTCCTGTTCTTTGTATGCTAAGTTATTTTACACTGCATTGTAGACTTTGTGGATATTATTTGTAGACAGTCTAGATTCTATTACATTCCTTGCAAGTGTGGTGTTTTTGGTTTTAGCAGGTAGTTAACTAGATTACACTCAAATGGCCAACTCCATCTTTTGGACAGCAGCTCAAATATCAGTTTTTATATTGTTAGCTGGGCTATTTAGAATCTGCCTCACACCTGCATGGTTAAGAGATTAGAATTTAGGCCTCCTCCTCTTTGGCTTTCTCATAGCCAGGATACCCCTTTCACTTTCTGGTGGCTGCTGTTGCTTCAATTTCTGTCTTCTGTTTTTTTTTTTTTTTTGACCAGAATGACTAAGAGTTTTGGATATTCTGTATGATATATAAACTAGGGTCTATAACAAAGAGTAGAAACTATGAAATGGGAAATGACCTAGTGCCATTTCCTTCTTCCAAGTGTCAACTTCTTTCCAGAATCTGCCTGCTTTGGGTTATTCTCTAGTGCTTTCAGATAACTGGGTTGTTTTGTTCAGAGTTTACTGTTGTTTTCAGGAGGATCAGTCCAATAGGAGCATTTGTGCAACCTTGCTGTAAGTGAAACATATTGAGGATACTTTCAAAAAAAATTTTTCCTCTTAGTAATATAAATTTCATTTCCATCCATGATTCAATTTTATTTATCCCTTTTTCTAAGAAACTATCCAGTATTTAACTATACTCTTAAGTAGGTACACTTTAGTAGAACCAAGATAGACATGGGTGGGAAGACGGACAGCAAGGCAAATTGATAGTTTCTTGCTCAAAGGTTAGGGACCTCAAATTTTGGCTTCTGTACCATGGAAAATTTGTATAGATCATGGTGTGACCTTGTCATACTCAACCCAAAAGTGTATTAACCCCTGCTCATGGCAAAATATAAAGGTGGAAGATGGATTCAAAGTGACAAGCCACCAATTACTACCACCAATCTGTTAAAAACTAAATTAATGAATGGAAGTGCTGAAAACAGCCCACTAGGGGGCAGCATCACTTTCCAACTACAGTATAAAACAAATACCCAGACTTAAAAGCAGAATAGGGTTCATCCAAAACACTAATGAAAATAATACACATTCTTAAAACCAAATTGACTAACATAATCATTGTTTCCAAAAGTAATGCACTGAAATTTAAGACCACTGCTTCTCTGAAATTAAAGAGAGTCTTACATGTAAAGTAAACTAACTAAAATGCAGCAACTCCAAATTTATCAGGCAAATTTCCTATCAAAACTGCTTTTTATCTGACAGATGTTCTTCCTTCCAGTGAAATTTGATTTTTTAAAAAAATTGTCATATTATTAAACTTTTTTATTATCTTACATCTTTTAGGATTTTTTTTTTTTTTAACATTTTTAGTTGGAGTTGGACACAGTACCTTTGTTTATTTATTTTTTTGTATGTGGTGCTGAGGATCGAACCCAGTGTCTCACACATGCTAGGCAAGTGCTCTACTACTAAGCTACAATCCCAGCCCCAGGAAATCTTAATTAATGATTAAATGCATTTATGTAATACTATATATGATTTCTTGATGCAGAGTCAATGTGTCTGTTCTTAGTCATTTAGGATCACTTTCTCTCAAATACAAAATGCTACCTAGGATTTGAGTTATTGTTTGAATCCTAAGTAAATGTTAACCAAAGAGCCATTCTCTAGGCTTAAAATGTTCATTTATGTTGCATTCCAGTTAAATAGCAGGTTAATTATAAGTGATAGTTTACCTATCACTTTCTAAAAGCAGTGTTTTGTTAAGGAACAAGAAGAAATTTCAGATGTAGCCTGTTATATTTAAATTTTTTTTTTGTTTTTTTTTACTTATGGTAAAAGGTGCAGCATCTTTAGCATCTTTTATATTCGTGGGGGGTGAAACATTTTTAAATATGTAAGGAAAAAACCAGAACTCAGATCTTAACATTAAATGCTAGTGCTTAGTACATTAAACATGCTATGTCATGTAGAACAAAATGTTGAGAGAATTCCATTTTTCATAAGGTAAATATGTAATTAAATTGGTTTCCTAACATTAAGCAGTCTCTCAAAATACTGTACTTTGAACAAGGTGGAAGGATATACAGTGATTATAACAGCTTAATGGCATCATATTTGATCATTAGGGATAAAAAATGATCAAATATGATATGAGCAGTTATATTTAAGCTTACAAAAATCTTACCTTAGTTTTTTCATCCACAACTCTGAGTCCATCTGCTGATACCCACAGGACTGCCTTCACTGCTTTCTTTCCAGTCTTTTAAGAGAAACCAAAAAAGGAAGGGAAGGGGAGACACACACATATATAATATTAAAAAATAGTCATCTTCCACAGAAAATACTGACTTCTGCCTTCCAAAAATGACAAGTACAGACGAAGTCCAAGTTCAGGAGGGGTACCCAAAGCCAGATACTCACACCAAACTGCAGAAACATTCAGGAAAAAACAAGCCAAAGCCATTATTTTAGAAACACAATGCGAAACAATAAGAAAAACTTAAGTAAGGGGGGAAGGGACAGATGGAATCAAAACTAAGATATCACATTCCATAAAGGGCAAAGAATTTATAACTAGATTCTTCACCCATTTAAAAAATCAACCAAGAAAACCAAGAGTCAGATAAATATTAAGTACATAAGGAGTTACACCACAAGTAGCTTCTACAAATATACACAGAGTAGAAAGTAAAAGGTAAGTCTAAATGCTGATCCTTCCACTATCCTCTGACCCCCAATGTGAATAGCAGGACCCTTGGTTACCTGAAATTTTCATATTAAAAATGGCAAGAAGTCTTTATTATTCTATTAACCATCCTTAAAAAAACACTATTTCTCCTCTCAAGTTTAACACAAAACTTTAGTTTTTAATTTGACATTAAATGTATGGAGACATTTGGAAACATAGGATGATCTAAAAACTGAGTAAACAAACTTCTTATAATATGAATTTTCTTTTTACTGGCTGAGAAAAGACTTTTTATTGATACACAAGAATCACATGAGAACAAAATGATATTTAATTTCTCCAATGATGGAATGCAATAGTAATTTAACAATGTCCTTTCTTCTTAACTGCTCCAAGGATACACACAAATAAAACAAAACAAAGGTCAAAAACAGGTATTACATTATAATAGAAATACAGATTAAAAAGGAGGCTGGTACTAAATTTGGAGCAGCAGCCTCTAGATGAGATGAGAGAATACCCCAAATACCATTCTCCTCTACATGTGCCTAAGGCTAGGAATCCTTGATATGGGAGGTCTAATCTTATTTAAATGAACTGTTTTGGTCCACTCCAGAGGTTCATCATGTCCATCATCATCACACATTTGATGAATGCCTATATTTTGTTAGCAAGTGGAAATACTTGAAAAGCTCATAGTCCAATGAAAGGCGATATTCAGATAAACAAAAATACAGTAATAAGTGCTAGAGTAGAACTGAAAACAAGGTCCAATATGCCAGCCATCAGGCACAATCAAATTTATTTGTGGAACTGGAACAGCCTATACCAAAATCATCAACCTAGGTTCTGAACAATTTTTCTTAAAGCCCTAGTATGGGAGTAGGGATGTAGAGAAGTAACAGTGGTAGTGGACCTGCAAGGGGGAAGAAACAACAGTAAAGACCTGAAAGCAATCAACATACAAATCTGGGCTCTGTAAATATTTCAATACTCCATGAAACTAGGTTGGGTGAGTGAGGAATAATGGGAGAAAAGAGGTAGGAAAGGCCTTGTCATGGAGGGCCTTGTATGCCTGCTAAGGATTTTTTGTAGGCAATTAGAGGCTACTGAAGCAAGTGAAACACAATAAAACAGATCTGCACCTTTAAAACATAACTTTGGCAGCAGTGTGCAGGTTGGAAAGAGGGAAGCAGGATGTCTAAAAGGTTGGATGTGTGACAAAATGAGGATCCAGCTGTCTTGGCTGATGGCTATGGAAACAGAAGGCTTTAAATGGTAATGTAAGGGAAGAGTGAGCATTTTTCTTGAATTCCTAGCTTGGGTAACTGAGTGGAGAGAGTACTACCAATAAAGAGAACAGAAGAGATGTAAAAGCCAGTTTGAGAGGGGAAGAATAGAATTTCAGGCAAAGTTTGAGATGTCTGTGTAATATCCAGGAGGAGAAATTCAACAGGCAATTGGATATATGTCTGAAGCTCAATAGAGTATTCTAAGATAGAATTTTAAGATTTGGTAGACATAAATGATTAGAGTAATAAAGAGAGCAAGAACACCAATAAATTAAAGAATTGTTCCAATTCTTTAATCCTTGAAACATCACAAAAGAATGGATAGACAGACACACTCTAGTCAGTTCTATTTCTCTGGAAGGCCCTGACTAATAAAAAAGTGGATGTTAAACTAGAATGGGTTGAGAAGTAAACGAAAGGCAAGAAGAGTCTATGAGTATTAAATACTCTCTTTAAAAAGCTTTCCTATAAAAAGGAGGAGAGCTATAGAGCAATGGGTATAGGCAGAAGAGATCTGTAATAAACTAGCATGTTATATTAGATACAGAATAGGCTTTGGAGTAAGACAAATAAGAGTCTGAATTTTGTGCAGATATTTATAAGCTAAGCAAGTGATATAGCCCTCCGAGCTTCAATTTCTTCATCTATAAAACATTTGCAGGTTTAAATGGGTTACACATTATTTATAGTACCTAAAATTTAAATAGGGTAATAAATAATTGGTAGTCATTAATCATCATTATATTACTTTTGAAAAAATTTAAAAAAATTCTCCCAATAGCAAAACTTCTCGAAAGAGTTACTTTCAACCATGACGATAATTGATCATGTTTATATGCTGAGTGGGGAAAACCAGTGCAAAGATGGAGACATGAGGCCCAGAAAAAGAGAGAAGACTACTTCAGAAAACAAATTTCTTCAGGAGACAGGATGGGATGGAGCTAGAATACAAGTTGTAGATATGCAGAAGGGTGTCCTTTCCTCTGTAATGGAAAGATGTCATGAGGCAGAGTAGAGATGAAGACAAATTTATAAAGGAAGAAATGGCATGTTGGAGAAATTCAACCCAAAGAAGCATAAATCTATTTGTGAAGGAGATGACATTACTTGCTTTACTTTCTGGGGTGAGAAAGGATGGATAGCAGGGTGAAACAGTTACGATTTAGAATAGCAGTCCTAGGGGCAATGTAGTATAGTGACCAAGAACCAAGAGGCTGTCTGGGTTTGAATTCTGGTTCCGCAACTTACTAGCATGACCTAGGATAAGTTACTTAACTTTGTATACTTCAGTTTCTACATCTGTATAATGATGTTAATAATTTCATATATCTTATGAGAGTATGATAATAAAATGAGAATGAGTTCATGTATATAAAAAGTTTAGAACTAGGCTGGTTGTACAATTTACTATCCACACTGGAACCATTTTGAAAATGAAAGGGGGCACTATTAAAACCTAGGAACAGATGTTATGTTGGGGCTGTTCCAGGCAATCTGGGACAAAAAAAGTCACCCCATCAACAAGGTTAACTGCCCATTTTTAACCAATAATGTAACATTGAATATTTTGTTGAAGGTAAGCTCTGTGAGGACTTTTTCCCATCTGTATTGTTCTCTGCTGTATCCTGATTTTTTAAAAAACTTTTTTAGTTGTAGATGGACACAATACCTTTATTTATTTATTTATTTTTATGGTGGGTGCTGAGGATTGAATCCAGCCACCTCATACATGCCAGGAGAGTGCCCTACCGCTAAGCCACAACCCCAGCCCCTGTATCCTGATCTTAATGCTTGGAATGGAGTAGGAATTTAAGAAATATTTGTTGAAAGAAGAAATCTGCTAAATGTCTACTCTAAGGAATGGAAAATGACTAACCAATGACATAGAAGGCTGACAAATGGCACTGAAAATCCTGTGTAAGACATTTAAATTTACAGTTTTATCAGTCTGCATGTTCTGTAATTGTAGCCTGCAGTGTTCAGCATTTGAGGGAAGAGAGCAGATTACTTCAAAGTTGAAGACTGAAGGTGGGAAAAATAAAAGGCCATTTTATAATGGGACTGTTCTCCAGTTCGCTTCCTTATAATATTCAGACAAATACAACATTCTCGGCCCAATTTTATGGTTATGAAAACTTTTTGAGATATGCCTTTATAAAAATTTGTATACCATTATACTAATGTATTAGTGAGAAGTTGTATTTTGTCATATTCATGGCTTCTGCTATTTTTAAATAGGGAAAGAGAATATGAATTCTTTTTGTATTTATTCATATATTTGAGTGCCAGTTCTTGAATTTTGCCTCATTTCATTTACTCAGTTAGGTACTGAGATATCAATATTCAAAGATGCTTGTACTGATATTTCTAGATTTCCTCTTAGAACTTTTGTAATTGTGACACTTCTGTATTATTTGTAAACTTTTAGAGTCTTTCATTCTGATAATATAAACTGAGATTCCTTGGAACTTTTTTAAATAAATACTTTTTATAGTAGATGGACACAATACCTTTATTTTATTTTTAGGCCCTGGGTTTGATTCTCAGCACTACATATAAATAAAAATATAAATATAAATAAAAAGAAAGGTATTGTGTCCAACTACAACTAAATATATATATTAAAAAAAAAAAATAACAGGGGCTGGGGATACAGCTCAGTTGGTAGAGTGCTTGCCTCACATGCACAAGGCCCTGGTTTTAATCCCCAGCACCACCAAAAAAAAAAAAAGAACAAAACAAACAAAAGCAAATAGCAGGCTGTAGTCTGCTGACTTAAGTTGTAGGTGGACACAATACCTTTATTTTATTTATATGTGGTGCTGAGGATCGAACCTAGGGCTTCACACATGCTAGGCAAGTGCTCCACCACTGAGCCACAATCCCAGCCCTAGAAAGTGATCATTAATTAAACCGTTTTGGAAAGACAATTCATTATATTGAAACATTAGATCTGTTTGTAATTGTGTCCCTAAATCCTGCTACCTCATTTTTTTGACAAACATATTTATATTCTATTATTTTAAACTGTGACTCCCATCTTAGATGCTGTCCAAATCTAAAATTCTATGATTCCCAAGGTCACTAAGGAGATAAAACATGCAACTAACCAATATAAATAGAAGTGATATTTAGAGGCAAGATAGTACCCAAGATGGGCTAGGCATATGATACAGAAGAGCAAAAAGGTTAAGCAGATGTTCTAATGTAAGCTAAAGCAAAGAAATGCTATAAAGACACAGGGATGCATAATTTGGCATAGCTATGAAATATTAAGAAGCAACAGCATCAAACAGACCAATTTGAGTAAGAGGCCCAGAGGAAGTCACTCTTTCTGAGCAAAAATGATTTGCATTTCTACTGTGCAAAGTTCTTTCAGCTACAAATCAAAGTCTTCAAGGTACCCAGTGTGTTAAGAATTGCTGGTCAGTCTTTCTGTCATACCTACACACAGAGATAACCCAGTCAATGAAAAAAAACGTAATAACCATACATTGGGAAGGCAACTATGATACAGTGTGCCTTTTAATACGTGAATAAGAGACTTCTTTTACAGAGAACTTGGCTTCATTTTTTTAAATTTTAAACTTGAAGACAAGCCTTGAAGTCTATAATTTGGTATTTGAACTTCTAAACAGAATGGTGTAATGGATAAATACAATGAAAATTCCCCAAAGCAGTGAATAGACAGAATCACAACTTCTTAGCCATCTCCAATGGCTACTTCATTAAAAATACAATAGTATTTAGTCTGGGACACTAAGATACACTATTTCCGATAGTTTCTTAAATAAGAGAGGACAGTTAAAGGCTTTGGGAAAAAAAATAAGGATAAAAGTATATCATGAGCCAAACAGCAAAGAGACTTTTAGAGACAATTCAGTTCTTCTAGTTTGCTAAATCACTTTACCGAGGTGGGGTATGAGAGAGACCTGGGGATTATTTTAACATTAGGTGCCTATTTCAAATATACATATGTAGAGAAAGAAATGTGCATGTGCCAGTTAAATATATCTAATAGCTAAAAGGAAAAATTTACAGGTATTTCAAATTTGACCTGTGCAAAATCAAATTCATCATATCCCTTTCTCACAATGAATGACTCCACCATCCCTTTGGTCATCCACATGTGAAAGTTGAATTGCATCTTATGTTTTCTTTTCCACATCCCTAAGTTGAATGAATGAAATGAGTGTGGAGCATGTTCTCTCTCATCCAATGTCCCTGGTAGTGTTGGTCCTTCTGTTTGAAGTCCCCTTCTTCTCTAACTTACTTTATTGTGTTTCATAATTTTAAATCTTGGTCTTAGGTGTCATTTTCTAAAAGCTTGCGTGAATTACAACCTATCTAGTCCAAGCACTTACAAGCTTTGTGACTAATATCTAATATTTCCTCCTCTCTTCCATTAGCACCTGTTATTGTTCAATAATTTGGTAACCATTTCTTAACACTATCTGATTCCCAAGGTGAACTTGGGAACAGCATATTTGTCATTCATTTAGTAAACTCAAATATTGTGGCGCAACTATTAGATCACATACTTACTATTCTATCAACTGAAGATTCAGCAGTGAACAAAATAAGTAAAGATCCCTGTCCTCAGAGAGCTTATATTTTAGTAAAAGATATAAATAAATAAAATATATGGAATGACAAATGGTGGAGAATAATAAAGCTAGGAAGGAAAATAGGGATATATCTATATCTATATGGAGAAGGCTGGTATCTGTATGTTAAAATAGAGTTGCCAAGAAAGTACTCATTGAGATGGGGCTTTTGAGAAAAGAGAAGGAAATGGAGAAAGTGAACCATACATATATCTCTGGTGATATGTGTTCTGAACTAGAGGTAATAAAGAATTTTATAAAGGCCTTGAAGTAGAAGTATATCTGGTGTTTAAAGAAGTAGCAAGGAGGATAGGATAGCTTGAACAGAGATAGTAATAGGGAGAGTAGAACCAGATAAGAGGAAAAAAAAAAAGGAAGAGGGAATTCATGTCCAGCGTCCTTCAAGGCCTAAAAAGCTTTAGCTTCTACTGTTGTCAGGAGCCACTGGAGGATCTGGGGCAGTGGGGCAACAAAACTGGACTTCTGTTTTAAAAAGATCACTCAGGCTTTCTTGATAGGAGATGCTAGGGGGACAACAATGGAAGTAGGGGAATTAGGATGCTGCTGCAATGACTCATGTGAGAGGAGAAGCTAGTTTGGACCAGGGCAATAATGGTTTAGTTAGAATTGATTAAGCTATAGCAGACAGGAACTGCTAATTGGCTGGATGTAGGTTGTAAGAGAAAAGAGGAAAGTCAAGGTCATCTGGAATTTTTGGTTATAGCATAGGGACAGACAGAGTTGCTGTATATTGAGTTGAGTAAGACCAGAGGAGATGATAATGATACCTAGCACTTACCTATGACAGGAAGCTATTTTTTTTTGTACACTTCACTTTTATTTATTCATTTAATCTTCACAGCAATCACATGAGGTAGACATTAGTCACAAAGCTTGTAAGTGCTTGGACTAGAATTAAACAGAAGGAATCTGCCCTTTACTCCTACGCTATATTGCTTCTACGACAGAAGAAGATGTCTGGAGATAAAAATTTCAAAACCATCAGCATAGTATTTAAGTCATGACACTCAATGGGTTCATCATGGGAGAGATGCAGGCAGGAAAGAGTCCACAGACTGAGAGGTAGACAGTGATAAAGGAAGCAGAAGGGTCTGATTTCTAAACTATGAATGAACAGTGTTTCAAGGGGTATGGAAAGATGAGTTATGTCAGATTCTACTGATGGTCCAAGAAGAGTGACAGGCTCATTGGAATAATAATATAAAAGAAGACTTGACAAGAGCAAGCAGCTCTGGTGGAGTGATAGAGATGATTAAATGGAATCAATAAAAGAAGGACAGCAGGAACTGAAGTGTACCAAGAAGAAACTTTTTTTTAAAAAAAAGATGGTTTCTTTTTATAATGATCCATGAAATAAATAAAACTGATTATAGAGGAGAAAGCCGGTTGCATTGTTAGAATAAGAGCAGAAATAATAAAAATGTAGTGGAAAGTCGGCCTCAGGACAGAGGTAGTTCATCCCTTGAATAGAAGGGAAAGAGAATATATGAGTACGGATACAGATAGGTGAGTGGATGTGGAAGTTGGCTTTTGTGAAAGTCTTCTTCAGATTGGTTTTATTTTCTCAGTGAAGTATGAAGCAAGTTGAAAATAGAATAGAGTAAGAAATTCTAGAGGTTTAAGGAAAAAGAGGAGGCATGAAATAGTCATCTAAAAACAAGAGAGTAGTTGGGTTAAGAGAGACTGTCTTGTCCATCTTTGTAATGGATAATGCAACCCCTAGCAGGTTTTAAATACTATGACTTGAGGCTCTAGAACTACTGGGTTGTCATGAACACAGTGAAAAAAGATAACTCTGAAGGCTAATGATTTTTTTCTTTCTAGTCTAGAAAAGGTCAGTGAAAAACCTTTAACAATACCAGTTGATCATGGCATGGGAAAAAAAAATGAAACTATCTTCTGATGACTCTTGTCTTTTGTTTTGTTTTCACCCTCCTAGGAATTTATCATAAGGCACTTCCAGAGGAAAAATAAACTAAATCCTAAAAGATCCATCCAATAAAATATAAGAGGAGGTAAAATCTACACAAGAAAGAGCATGATAATTTAAAAAACAAGAAGGAAGAAAAAAGGTAGATATTTCTCCACTTTAAATAAAAGGATGATTAAGGAGGATAAGCATTAAGCATAATTTCTCATAGAAGAAAAAAATCTAAAATAGGATGCAAATATGATCCAAAGTACCATAAAATGTTTTATTCTCAAGAATTAGGTGAAAAAAAAAAAAACAACATAATCATGCATTTCTTTTCAATCAAGCATTCTTTAAAACATAACCATTTTTAATGGCACTATTTAACAATTACAAAAAGATAAAAACTTTAAAAAGTATATTTAACAATATGTTAAGAGGATCTGCTAGAAAAAAATATTCTAATTCTTTTAGTGATTTTTATATAGTTAGAAGTAAATGACATAATAGCTTAGGGAGGATTTCACAACTCAAATGCCTACAGGGTTAAAGGCAGGTAACAAAATGAGAGGCAGGGTGAGTGTAGGATGAGTTCAGGGACTGTGATGAATAGGCAATCCAAGGGCACTACTGCCACATGGAAAGCATGAGATTTTGTCAGATTTTCTAATTCTTAAGAGAGGCTCATTTTTTAAAAAACTTTTTTTTTTTTTTTAGTTGTAGATGGAGATAATACCCTCATTGTTTATTTTTATGTGGTGCTGAGGATCGAACCATTGTTTGTCTCGTGCTAGGCAAGCACTCTACCCCGACCTACAGCCCCAGTCCCATGAGAGCTTCATTTTTCATATAAAAACTCTCCATGTTTAAAATATTTGCAACAAATTTCAAGTTTATGAACCCTGTCCAGGCCATACAATCCACATTTGTGTAAGTATTCCGGCCCTTGAGTTGTCTAGTGTCCTCTCATTAGATACTTCACCATTCATCCTAATTAAGAATATCCTAGGAAAGCAGAGACCAATACTTCACAATGAGAGAACATCAACATGGGGTAGGCGAGAGAACTCTGTACCAAGTTTCAGAAAATCTTGGTTTCAGTGTAGGTGCTGCCATTTAGTACTAGCTGAGACATAGTCTTGAGCTTCTGTTCATTTATTTGTAAACTGCAATGTCATTTACTAATTCGCTGAGTTGTAAGTAGCAAATTAGAAAGTAGGTTGGAGCATATTATGAATTATAAAAACTGATATATAAATAAGTGGCTTTAAAATAAAAAAAAAATCTTAACAAGAGCAACCAAAGAACACTATTCTCTTTGTTGTCAGTTGCCTCATAAAATGGGATTATAGATTATGCTCATGGAGTTTCTCAAATACGTTAAAATTGTAGAATCCTATTTAAATGTTAGGTGCCATGTAATTACCTAGTAAAGAAGTATTTGCTTAGTATGGCCAACTACACTAATAAAATGTGCAACTCTTTAGAGATTATTATGTATAAATTCATTTAAGACTTGTGCACATTACTTGATTTCCTAAGGCAATGAGCAATTTCATGTAGTTAGTTTGGAAAAAGTTTATCTCAGGTCCTCATTACTTTTTTAAAAAAGATGTTGATAATACAGTTCTGTAACAGACCAGATTAATATATATATATATAT
>NW_025999900.1:40678190-40718093 GCF_001458135.2 Marmota marmota marmota
ATATATATTTGTTTATTTTTTAGTTGTAGATGGAAACAATATCTTTATTTATTTATTCATTTTTATGTGGTGCTGAGGATCAAACCCAGGGCCTCCCATGTGCTAGGCGAGCACTCTATAGCTGAGCCACTACCCCAGCCCTTTAACATGTATTTTTTAGTTGTTGATAGACTTTTATTTTATTTACTTATTCGTGTTGCTGAGAATCAAACCCAGTGCCTCACACATGCCCAGCCAGTGCACTACTGCTGAGCCCCAGCCACAGACCAGATTTATTTGCTCCACTCTTGTTAAAGTTTCTGGAGGTTCTGCTCCTATCAGTGGATAATGCAGCAATAGGGAAGGGACAGTGGTCAGGTCCAGGAGAAGGTAACTTGGGGAAAAGAGAAAGTAGTTCTCTTAGCTATCAGGGCGAACAGTTCTTCCATTTACCTACTTTTATGTAAAAGTGTTTAGGGGAAACATTACATTTCTTCATTACTGTTTATCCTGGACCATCAAAACACAGAGATTCAAAGTCAAAGTTTTAAAATTTATGAGGAACTATACTGGATCAAAACTCCCTAGTGGGGGCTGGGGATGTGGCTCAAGCGGTAGTGCGCTCGCATGGCATGCGTGCGGCCCGGGTTCGATCCTCAGCACCACATATAAATAAAAATGTTGTGTCCACCGAAAACTAAAAAATAAATATTAAAATTATAAAAAAAAAAAAACAAAAAACTCCCTAGTGGGCCGGGGTTGTGGCTCAGTGGTAGAGCACTTGCCTAGCATGTGTGAGGCACTGGATTTGATCCTCAGCACCACATAAGAAGATAAATAAATAAAATAAAGGTATTGGGTCCATCTACAACTAAAAAATAAAAAATAAAAAAACCTCCCTAGCATATATTATATTCTATGAAGATTCTTCATTTTTGGCTTTCCTCAAATCATTGTTGATCTGGCATACTCAACAAATCAGGTCTCTTCATCAGCCTATTTCTTGCAGACTACTATGGGGATGAACTGAATGATGGAAGATTTAAATCTCCAAATTAAATTTCTGCATTTGTAAGCACATTTGTAATAGGAGAATGTAATTTACCAAATTAGGTTGTACACACATATGAATATGTAACTACAAATCCCACTAATATGTACAAATAAAAAAATTAGAAAGAAAAGTGCATTCCCGGGCTGGGAGTATAACTCAGGAGAAGAATCTTGCCTAGCATGCATGTAGTCCTGGATTCTATCCCCAGCACTGAGAGAAAACAAAATAAAACAAAACCCAGCAACCTGTCCCCCAAAACAGTAACAAAGCACATTTCTGGTGAAAACATATATGAGTAATGCTTTTTTCCACTTCTTTTTCCAAACTCTTTGAATAAAACTTTTGACTTACTATAATTTTCAAAACTGTATATTAGAATAAAACTGCCCTGACATAAAAATAATTTTTCCCCTAATAACTTAAGAAAATAATTGATAGTCACATTTGTTCAGGGATGCCATTATGGGACCACTTAGCATCTTTGAAGGAAATCCTGTGGAAGTCAATCTCACTCCTGGGATTTAAATACATCCAATTTTCAATGAATTACAATAGATGGGGTAGAGAGAGAAGATGGGAGGGGAGGGGAGGGGAGGGGGGATAGTAGAGGATAGGAAAGATAGCAGAATACAACAGTCACTAGTATGGTAATATGTAAAAACGTGGAAGTGTAACCGATGTGATTCTGCAATCTGTATACAGGGTAAAAATGGGAGTTCATAACCCACTTGAATCAAATGTATGAAATATGATATGTCAAGAGCTTTGTAATGTTTTGAACCAATAAAAAAAATTAAAAAAAATTACTAAATAAATAAATATATCCAAATTTCAAAAATGTTAGTTTGAACCACTAAAAAAGATTATTTTCTTTTTTTAAAGAATGGTAGAGCAAAAGATTTATTATAAAGGGAAAATACACACTTGAAAATAGGAGTGCGGACAATCAGAGTTGCAAAGATGATTCTTTAAATCTTTACTAAAAAGGTAAATTAACTAGAGATAAAATACAAAGTTAAATTATTCCCCTTTAAAAAGAAAGTTGGAAAGTAATAGTGAGTTTCTAGGAAGCTCTTCATTTACTGATATCTTTTAAATTTCCTTGTAAATAATATGAAAATAGAGTAATTGTATAGCATAGTGGTTTAAGAGATGGGCTCTGAAGTCAGATTATCTGGGTTCAAATTTGATCTTCAACTATTTATTGGATCTGTGAACTCAGGCAGGTAACTTGATCTCTGTAAACCTCAGTTTTCTCATTCTATAACTGAATATTAACTTTAAGGTTAAATTGATTAAATGAGATGATTCATAATTTTCTCTTATATTACATAAATTCAACATGTGACAAAAATGCAGTGAAAACAGCTAACAAGGGGCTGGGGTTGTGGCTCAGTGGTAGAGTGCTCGTCTAGCACATGTGAGGCCCTGGGTTTGATCCTAGTACCACATATAAATAAATAAATAAATAATTTAAAGGTATTGTGTTCACTATAACTAAAAAATATTAAAAGAAAAAAAAAAAACAGCTAACAAGAACAGCCACAAAATAGGTACACCATAGCCCCATTATATACAGTAATGACTGTCCACCTTGGGAATGATTTTGAAATGAGGGATATCTTTGTTACCTAATTCTATGTTATAACTTTTTAAAAATATGTACTATTAACATTGCTTTTCTATTCAGCAATACTTTCTACTACCTAGACACGGCTGTTTTAACTACAGTAGATAAAACAGATCTCTAGGAAGATAACTGAAATTGTATGATAATTGTGATGATGTGGAATTGCTTTTAAAAATTCTATTTAGGAAAGAATAAATATTACACAAAAAATTTCCTTAACAATTATAAAATTTCCCAATAGGTATAATGCCAATTTATAATGCTATAAATGTCTGCACAAGTCTATTTATAGATATAAATCCTACATATTAAACAAACACAGATTTGCAGTGTTGGGGATCATCAAACTCATAGTCTCATGTATGCTAGGCAAGATCTCTACCACTGAACAATATCTGGGAATATAGCTCAGAGGTAGGTAGAGTGCTTCTGGGTTCAATTCCCAGTACAACAACAAAACAAAACATTAAAAAAAAAAAACTCTTAAAGATAAACTTAGATACAAAAATATTAAAAATATATTTACCTATTTGTATACTGCCACCCTGTGTATTCTTTTTTGTTTTGTTTTTGTGGTACCCAGGGGCTTGTACATGCTTTGTAAGAACTTTACAACTGAGTTACATCATTAGCCCTGTATTCTTAATCTGAACATTAAACAATCATTACTAGGAAAATATCTACATTAAGTACCTTCCACATAACAAACATTTGGTAGACTAGTAATTAAGACTTTGTTTTGGCAACAGTAGGGATTGTACTCAGGGGCACTCTACCACTGAGCTACATTCTCAGCCCTTTTTATTTTTTGGGATAGGCTATTACTAAGCTAAGTTGTTGAAGCTCGCATCAAACTTGAGATCCTCTTGCCTCAATCTCCTAAATTGATGGAATTACAGATGTGCACCACTACTGCCCTGCCTGATTTTCTTATATTAGCAGCCCAGATTAAAAATCATAGTAGGATCCCTAAAGATAAAGGTACTTTTACTTAGTCACTAAAAATTAATTTAGTTTGAAAAAATAACAATGTCAAATGTAAAATTTGGGGTACTTCAAATTTTCACTTGAATATTTCTCCCCCTTTCTTTGTCAATATTAGGCACTATATAAAATCTGCCTGTTAAAAATGTGACTAATGCCCTAATATAAACAGAGTTTTGTAAGATCAAATGAAATTTATTTTAATACCTAGTGCTGAAGTGATAATCATTTGTTAATTTACTCAATTCATTTCTTGGACTTCCCTAGAAATCACCAGATTTAGTATCAAAAGACACAGGAAATATCACATATCAACAGGAACTATCTAATTCATTAATTTCTATACATAGTTTTAAAAGACAGCAAAGCTATACTTCTTTTAATATGTCAGTGCTATACTAGGGGTGTAACTCCTTATAAAGCAAGCATGAATGTGGCATCAAACTTACTTTTCCAAAGAAGCCTTTGAAGAACTTCCTTTCCTGGAGGAACAGGGGGACAAGTCGATTGCTATTATTGTATGGGCTAAATGTCCTAGGGTTTTACATCAATAAGCACATACAGAAGTCAGGAAAAGGGCAAAGTGGGAGAAAGGAAGGGAGTGAGAGTTTTAAAGAGTTATCCATACCAGGAGTGACAGGGGAAAGGGAAGGGTGCATGAAAATGCAGGAAACACATTGTATGGCCTAAGAATCCACAGAAAGAGAAGAAATGAGAATGTGTAGACATGCAGAGCAACTAGTTAATTTAGTAATCTCTATTTACTTTTTAAACAGAGATTATCCAAATTTGGCAGCAGAGAAAAAGATCAGGACATACTGGTTTGGTATGATTTTTGCATTTTAAATTCGTAACAGTGAGTAATAAATAGAAGATTGGTTCCAAATACATTTTTCAATTTAAAATCAGTGGCAGCCAGGTGCAGTGAAGCATATGCCTGTAGTACCAGCTACTTGGGAGACTGAGGCAGGAGGATCACTTGAGCTCAGTAGTTCAGGACTAGCTTGGAAAATATAGTAAGACCCTATTTCTTTCTTTCTGTCTTTTTTTTTTTTAAGTTTTTAGTTATAGACAGACACAATACCTTTCTTTATTTTTATGTGGTATTGAGGACTGAACCCAGTGTCTTACACATGCTAGTCAAGTGCTCTACTACTGAGCTACAACTCCAGCTCAAGACTCCATTTCTTTTTCTTTTCTTAAAAATATTTTTAGTTATACATGAACACAATATCTTTATTTTGTTTATTTATTTCTATGTGGTGCTGAGGGTCGAACCCAGTGCTTCACATGTAAGAGGCAAGCTCTCTGTCACTGAGCCACAACCCCAGTCCCCAAGACCCCATTTATTGAAATAAAATAAGTGGTTAACTATGGTCAACTATGTGGAAATCATCAATTAAAAATGAAACCACATAATCACATATGAAAGTACAACAGGGCTGGGAATGCAATTGCAGTGGGCCAACTATATTCTTTGCTGAGCTGAATACATGTATGTGGAATATACTGAATAGTGTAAGGAAGGAAAGAGGGCCCATGCCTGCCTGACCCTGGGGCTACACATATATACATAAGAGATTTAAAAAAGCACTGTAGGGGTTGGGGAGGTAACTCAATATAAAGAAATTGCCTCGCAAGTGGTGAGCCCCTGGGTTTGATCCTCGGCACCGAAGGAAAAAAAACAAAGCAAAACATAAAGCACGAGTATGCATCAATAATACTTGTCACACTTTTTCTTACTGAGTTTAAGAAGTCACCTAGAGAAGCCTCTAATCTACTTAAGGGACTCTTAATCACTGGCTTTCATTTACTTATGTACTAGTATCAATCTCTGTGTGTGTATTGATCAATTCCATAACACACATGGGGAAATAACAGATGTATTTGTTCCAGATTTTTAAAAAATCACCTATAAAGAACAAAGGTAATGTCTGCCTCGGAGCTGAGAAAACATGTCTCAGAACCTATCCGTGTCTGTGGGCCACAAACAAAATTTAAGGAAGCATTTTGCTTCCTTCTAAATGCTGTTGTTTTGAAATAAACTTTTATTGGCATTTATAAGTATGAAACTATCTGGATAAGAGAGGCATAGCTATCTATGGTTCTGTCACCAATTTTTAAGCACCATTTATAAAAACTGGCCATTAATTAAATTCTGAAGAATTTGTGCATTGTATTTGAGTTCTAATTCACCCAATCTGGCTTAACTTTACTGGGATTGAACTATACTTAAAGTCTTTACTTTTTATAATCGTAAATTTTTATTAGTGGATAAACATCTAGGAAAAGACAACTGTTCTCAGATAATTTATGAATTCATTCAATGCTCTCAAAACATTATAAAGGTTGTTTTTCTCCTAAGTTTTGAAAGTCACAAACAGCATCGAATAATTCTACAAAATATTTTGAACTTGTGCTGGTAAATAATATAATTAGGACAGTTATCACAATAAGACTATTTCTGCTGCCAAATTTGGTGACTCTAGTTTTGTTAAGACTATGAGTATCCATCAGTTTTTAAGGATGCAGCCAAAGTTCAAAGATTCACCATTTTTGAGAAGCAGGAGGTAAGGGAAGGAGATTGTTAATATTTAATTTAGTTCCTAGAAAAGTCTCTTGTTAAGTATGGTGCTTTACATTTCTTATAAAAGACCCCAGATGTTAATGAAGAAAGTTAACGTGCAAAAATGCATAAAAGACAGTTATTAGAGAATATTAATGTTCTTTAAAAAAATTAAGTTATGATTCTTTTACCTGCTAAAACAAGAACATATATTAAAACAAATATATCAAATAGTGAATAAAAAAACCCAACATATTAGAAACTGGTAGTATTATAAAGAAACTAGTCTAAAACCAAGACAGACAGGGAGAAACATTTAAGAGTCAATGGGGAAGAAATGACCTTTTAAAATGAAGGGCATATTAAACTAGAGTAAAGCAAGATAATAAAAGGCCTGACACAATATTTATAAATCTGATTGATAAATGTCAATACTCCTCACCCTGTGACCATAAAAGCCACAAAAATGGGCAACAACCATTTCTTTCATTTATCCTGTATAACCTAAGTTCTATAGTAACTAATTAGTGAAATTACATCACAAAGTAAATGAGTTGAAAATAACTAACTTTATGCATAAAAAGTATAATATATTTTAGACATATATATTTTCTGAGAAGCATATTTAAAAACTATTTTGTTTAATGATGGAATTTTTTTTCATTTAAGAATATCAAATACACAGATGACTTCCCATTGAAATTGAAATAATTCAAAATTGTAAGGGACTACTTTGGGGAAAAACCCACACATATAACTACAGTTGCAAATTATCTTCTCCTTCAATTCTCCCCAAGTTAAAAAAAAATTAAAAATGTTAAGTTTTTAGTTTAAAGATCAATCACATGATAGGTTTGTTTGTTTTGCTACTTAAGTGTTATATGTGAGCTATATAATTCTTTAAATTCTAAAACTTTGATATTCAAATTAATTCCAAAGACATTTTATTTCCATTTATTTGAAATTAAGAGGAAGCTTTATGATTTATTTTTTAAAAAAGTGAGCAAAAAAAAAAACTCTAGAGACATAGCATTCAGCACAACATAAGCATCTGGCAAAGCAGGTTGTAGGTTCCCAGTGGATGTTTGTTAGAAGAATGTGTGTTCCTGGGAGAAAAGGGCACCTAGATACTGCTAGGTAGTAAACAAAAATCATAAATATATGTGCACTAGTATGATCTGAGAAGAACATATTGAAGGTCTCTGATTCTTAGTCTCAAAATTCTTAGTATAGTACTAGAAAGAATACTGATAGGAAGGGGAAGTTTCATTGAGCATAATAAACAGGAGGTATACCTCAGTTTTCCAAAAATTTCAATCTCCTTTTAAAAAATAACATGTTTGCCAATTCAGAACTATATATAATTGCTTCAAATCTCCTGGATAGGGTTTGCCTAGCAATTTGGGATTTTTTGGGTTTTTTTTGGATATTGAGTATTGAATTCAGGGGCACTCAACCACTGAGCCACATTCCCAGCCCTATTTTGTATTTTTATTTAGAGTCTCACTGAGTTGCTTAGTGCCTCACTGTTGCTGAGGCTGGCTTTAAATTTTTGATCTTCCTGACTCAGCCTCCTGAACCACTGATTATAGGTGTGCGCTACTCTGCTCGGCACCTAGCAATTTTAAAAATAATTTTTAATTTAATTTTATGTTTTTTTTTGCAGTGTTGGGGATGGAAAACCCAGGGCCTTGAGCATGCTAGGCAAGCACTCTACCATAAGTTTCATCCCTAGCCCTAAAATAACTTTTTGATGAAAAGTTCAGAAGTGGTCAATTTTTCCTTGAAGTTCAAAAGTTTAAGTACGCCCAGAAGAGCCATCATCAATATATATAAAACTTCCTTTCAGTCAAGAAAGACCACAGGGAAATAAGGATTTAGAGATATGCAAAATGATATTTTAACTTTAAGCTTTAAAATATTAAACATAAAATGAGATTATAATAATTACTATAAGATTCAATTTTACCACATATTGAGGATTGGATTGTTTTATGTATATTCATTCCAGAAATATTTTTTGAGTAGCTACTATGTGTCAGAAATTGTTCTAGACATATGTATAATTCTTAAAATGGCAATTTAGTTCCCATTTCTGGTGACTATAAACTCATTAAATTGAATCTAAATAAACCAATGCCTCAAATAAACATGCATGCAGTTGATAATGTTCTTGGTTTAAAAAAATAAAAAGGTAACAAAAAAATCCACTCAACTGAAAAAATAGTTTTAGCCTGGTGCAATGGCACAAGCCTGTGATCCCACAAACCTGTAATCCCACCCAGCAATTTGAGAGGGTAAAGTAGGAGGATCTGCAAGTTTGAGGCCTGTCCAGGTTACTTAGTGAGACCCTGTCTCAAAAAATAAAATAAAAAGGGCTGGGAATGTATTTAAGTGGTACAGTGCCCCCAGGTTCAGTCCTCAATACTTAAAAAAAAAAAAAAAAAAAAAAAAAAAGTTTTAAAACTGGATGGTTAAATACTGGCTATCTCTGGAACTAACAAATTTTTTACTTATGCATTTTTAGGTTCATTTGTATTTTGTATAATAAACATATTGCCTATATGACAGAGATGTTTCTAATTAAAAGAAGTTAAAACAAAAACTAGACAGTGGTTGGAGTATAGCTTAGTGGTAGATCCCTTGCTTGGCATGTGCAAGGCCCTGGGTTTGATCCCAAATACCACAAAAATGAAAAAGAACACCCCAAAGCACCCATAAAACTAGACAGCTAAGAGGACTGACTGCTCATTAACAACTTAATATCTTCTGGACAAACTTAAATCATCTTTAGTGTTTTATTAGATAATGATCATGAAGTCATAATCTGAATTAAAAGATTTTCTAAACGCTCATTTCACAGTGGCTTTTTAACCCTAAGTTATGTAAGTTATAAGATTTTAATACCTATTTGTTGTTTGATTCAGGTCTACTTGGTTTATTGGTTTACTGTTTTTAGTCATTAGTAATACAATGTTACAATATTTAAGAAATGTAAGTATCTGTATTATTTTTTCAAATGTTCTTATGTAAACTCATCAACTAAGAATTATTTTGTAAACAAGAAAATTGAATTTTCATTTCTCTTTTATATAGGTTTTGGTGAAAATGGAAAATTAAATTGTCTGAATCTATATTTAATTGGGGAATATATTCAAATCACACAGCAAATCTATAGTTTCATGTATCATAACACATAAATCCTTTTAACATTAATGATGAATTAGAGAGGATAAATTAGGAAGGGCTTCAATCATTTAAGAATGTAAATGACCAGAATCTGAGGTAAAGATATATACATTTGTGGAGAGAGATATATGTATACTTGTGTCTACAGAGTTATTATTGTTTAGTTCTTTGTATAGTAACTACAATCAGATATTTTTTTCCTTTTACAACAAATTCATACATTTATTCCAAAATAAAATCTACCTCTGAGATGTTTTTTAATTTTATATATTTCTATATCTTACATAGAGGAAATTATAG
The DNA here is from genome assembly GCF_001458135.2 of Marmota marmota marmota. NCBI lineage: Eukaryota > Metazoa > Chordata > Mammalia > Rodentia > Sciuridae > Marmota > Marmota marmota. Next base: position 40,687,893 of record NW_025999900.1, read on the forward strand.
ATAAAGAGGAAATATAGATTATATCAACAAGTAGAGAAGTTTCAGTTATCAAGCAAATTGAGAAAAAAAAAAAAAAGCAGTCATTAGTAGCCAAACTTGTGACAGCGTACCATATCAGCAAACCCAAAGCAACATGTATTTAATGCTGTTTTGGGAAAAAGGCATGCAGAAGTAACACTTAAAAGCTTTCACATCAAGTGGGAAAAGGCCACATATTGGAAAGAAGGAAGGGTGTGAAGAGGGCTTTCAGAATCTATGGAATGTTCCTTAAACCTATCAAAAATATGAACAATTTAATCTGAACCTTTATGAACCATGAACCAATTCTCTCCTTTTACTAAATCCGCAAGCATGTGCCTGGGATGTATTCTATAGCATTAATAGGCAAAGGAAACATTTATCCTGGAAAGGGGTCTCTCCATTCCAAGTGTGCTAAAGTTTATGCAAAAGGCAGTAGAAAAGATTTTGTTAGAGGGATGTAGATAAGAAAGCTGGGAAGTAGGCCTGAGGACAAGAAGAAGAAATCCCAGAAGTAAACCTTGTGAGGCATCAACACAGATATTTCTATTTTCTACTTTCTGTTGGAAAGCTGTTTGTCATAGTAGATTTAAAATAAATATATTTCCCAATTATCACAGGTTGAAATGTTAACTTTAACCATTTTTATTCTGCTTTTAGAGTATTATTCTTCTATCAGACTTTACATCACTTGTTTCATATGGATTATAATAAATCAAAAGTACATTTGGGGTGAAGTTTAGCCTAAATTGAAGAGGTTGGTCTTTATAATTTATACCTTTGGAGGGACAGCATGAGATGTTCTCTTTTAGTATGCCCACATCTTTTGCATTAAAAGAAACATTGTTCTTACTGGATACTGAGTCACTAACATCTACTGAGCACAATATTGTAAGAAAATATTGACATATAGATCAAAATATATAGATCAATACTAGCAACCATCAAATACATACAGCTTTCAATCTTTTTACAGCATCTTCACAAATGTGCATTCCTCTTGACTCGTCAACTTCTACATGGCCAAGGTACTGTAAAAAGAAGAAAAAATGTTCACATTATTGCTACGTTTTTGAGTAGCTTCTATATGGTAGGGATTAGGTAGTAGAAACAAGGGAAATTCCCTCACTTAAGAAACTCACAGTTAAGATATTCTTATTTTAATTACCAATAGTGTCTTCATATGAAGAACTTAGAATGATTATTTCAAAGAGTTGTTATAGGAGAGTAAGTGAAAAAGCATATGGTGGAGCTGGGATAGAGCTCAGTGGGGTAGCTCAGTGGTAGAGTTCTTGCCTAGTACATGTGAGGCACTGGGTTCAATCCTCAGCACCACATATAAATAAATAAAAATAAAGGTATGTCAACAACTAGAAAATATTTTAAAAATTATTTAAAAAATAAAGAAAGGTATTGTGTCCATCTACAACTAAAAAAACAGTATATGACAGGCATCAAATGTTACCTGAATCCATTGATTCTAAAGCATAATAGCTGGTGTGAGATAGTTATATCTTTATACATAAAAATTATTCCAAGACAAAGATATATATATGAAAAAAATACAAACAAACCAACAATATTTCAAAGGACAAAGAGATCACACAATTTCTGTTATGGAAAATGCATAAAAGCAAGGAGGATAATTCAAGCTTTAAGTAGGTGGTATACCTAAGCTTAAAAGACATGTAGAATTTGATAAGGAAGAAATTGGAAGGCTGAGAAACTATTATAGAATGAAAAGAAATACATAAACAAAATTACACATATGTAATAGGCCATTATATATCAGCAAGTATTCCTATTGGCTGGAATATGAGATACATTTAGTTGGGGAATTTGAGTCCTAAAATATGGAGTCTACACTTAAGCCTAGAAGCAATAGAGAGCAAACTTAAAAAAAAAAAATTAGGGGGTAGTATTGGGGATCAAACCCAGGGCCTTGTGCATGCTAGGAAAGTACTCTACCACTGAGTTATATCTGTAGCCCTTTTTATTTATTTTATGTTGAGTCAGGGTTTTGCTCAGTTGCACAGACTGGTCTCAAACTTGTGAACTCCTCCCCCAGCCTCCCAGGTAGCTGGGATTGCAGGCATGCACCACTGTACCCAGCATGATTTTTTTTTTAATGTAAAGTAGTAATGATTCAGATTATACCTTATTATGGGACTGGTCCTTGGTTAGAAAAGCAGAAGGGATAGTGGCAATATTACAAGTGCTCCCTTTTAAAAGGAAATTCAGGGTTTGGTTCCAGGTCCCTCACATTGGATGAAACCATAAAATCTGGACAGAATACATGGAGCAGCTATTTGAGATTTCTGAAAAGTAAATAATAGCAGATGAATCACAAAATGCCAGAATTCAAGATACTGTTGAACTGGTAAGGCATTTACTTCCCCTTTTGCCTTTGGCACCTCCAGCCTAAAATTAACACAGATATGAATGATAGGGTACAAAAAGAACTCTGAGAAAAGTACTCCAGTTCTGGCTTGAGGACCATGAACGGCAACTCCTATGTTCAGAGAGAGTAAAGGGGTCCCAGGATGTCCAGTGGTGATGGTGATGGTAGTGTAGCAACAGGAAAACAATGAAAATCTTCAAGGGCCACACCTTCCTTTCTGTTTAGTGGAACTGTATGTGATTATAGGAAGATGAGGACAACGTCTTTTTATACACCCCCCCCCAACTCTTTCTCACTATGAATCTCTCAATTTGATCCTAGATTGAAGTGAAATTATGAGAACATGGGATAAAGCAGAATAATCAGAGAACCAAAGTATCAGGTTCTTGGATACATTCAAGGAACCAGAAAATATTGAGGAGAGTACAGGGAGGACAAAGCTTGGAAAACTGATCCCAATTTGTTTATGAATTCCTGGATTTATCCTGGAACTATAAAGTAAGAATCTGCTCCTAATAAGCATACCAGAGACTTTAGAGCTAAACCAATGGATAAACCACCTCATAGTTCCAGAATTGTCAATGGGTGATACATACATAGAACATTATAATAAAGGCTTTGAAAAGTAAATCAATACAGGTTAAGCATTATCTAAATCCCAAATCTGAAATCCTCCCAAATCTGGAATTTTTTGAGTGCAGATATAACACCACAAGTGGTAAAGCCCACACCTGACCTCAGGTGATGGGTCATACTCAAAATACAAGGTACACTAAAAACATTGTATAAAGTTACTTTAGGCCATGTGTAGGAGGTATAAATGAAACACAAATGAATTTTATGTTAAGACTTGAGTCCTATCCCCAGGATATCTTATTACAAACATGCAAATATTCTAAAACCTAAAAAAAAAAAAAAAAAAATGTAAATCTGAAAAACACCTCTAGTCCCAAGCACTCTCAGATAAGGAATATGCAACCTGTATCAGAACCACAGCCAAGCAGTCCAGCAAGTTGGAACTTGCTGCCTGAAACCTAACTAGATTGACTGTCTGCTAAAATAAAAATAAGAATATTCTTGGGACTAGGAGTATAGCTCAATGTTAGAGCACTTTCCTAGCATGCACAAAAGTCTGGATTCCATCTCTATGATGGAACCACACCTTACCACACTAAATCAAACCAAATCAAAAACCTCCATAGGATTTTAATGAAGACCCAAATTCTTACAATGCAATATCCAAAATCAATTGGCAGTTATTTGAATTATCTGACAAAGACTTTAAAGCAGTTAAAAAATGCAACAGCTAATAGTCTAGAAACAGAAGAAAAATGGAAAGTCTCAGGAAAGAAAGAGAAAATATAAAAAGAACCAAATGGAAAAATTCAAACTGGTAAGTCCAACCACTAAAATGAAAACACACTCAATAGGAGAATGGAGATGACAGAAGAAAGAGTTGGTGAATTTGAAGACAGAAAAAATTGAAACTGAATTTACACCTAGCATCATACTTAATAGTGAGAAACCAGATGCTTTGCCCCTCAGATATGAAACAAGGCAAGACTGTCCCCTTACCACTCCTATTCAACAGCCCTGCATTAAAACTTGAAAAGTAATTTTGTATATTTTGGTTTTTAGCTCCTTCAGAACTAATATAAGAGACCAAAAGTAGAGAAAGAAGGAAAAGGCATTTCCTGAGCATAGGAAAAAGGAAATAACACTGATCACTTACAAAGTGCCAGTAACTGAGTGCTTTAAACATTCAGTAATTACTCAGAAAGGTATGTATGATCACCTGATTTTAAAACTGAGGAAAGAAAATAAGGTTCAAGAATGCCGAATAATTTCCCAATGCCACATATTTAGCATAGTAAGGGAGAAGAAGGATTTAAAATCTTGATTCAAAGTTTAAGAGTCTTCCCACTTGACTTTACCTCAATTCAAGAAAACCTTCTCTAGTTACTCCCTCCTATTACAAGCAAACCTAAAAAAAACCAATAATTTTCTTTTGCTATATTTGTTTCCTACAACTTTGAAAATAAAAGCCATTTCATCTGAAAAATTTTCCCTCTCATAGGGCTAAAACTGAGTAATAAGCAAGCCTTTGTGAAAATACAAGTGAAAACTCTAAAATAATTTCATCATTATTCACACTTCAATTTCTCTCAAGTTTCAGAATTTCCACTTTGAAAAGAATTATTAAGATGAGGCTGATTGAGAGGTTTAATGACATTTAAATGGCACTGTCCAAGTTCTCATTATTGAGAAAACTTTAAATACAATTGAAATTGATGGACTTTGTACTTCTCAAGAGATCATTCTAGCTCATATATATGACTTGTAGAGGGTAGATTATTCATTTTTTTAAGCTACAGGAAAATATATTCTTGAACTGGATTAATTTATTTTCTGCTTTATCCTTAATTCTATAGTTCTGCATTTTATGTACATCCTTAAAAAAACAGATCCTCTTTAAGACTATACTAATCTTCAAATTCTAAATAAGTCAAAATCAAAAATACACAGAAATGAAGTTTAAAATTCCAGTTTAGTGACAAAATCAGTTGATAGCTTTTATACTGCAAAGCTTAACATCAGAATGTAATATTAGCTTTTAACAAAATCATAGAAATAATTTTTGGGGGGAGTATTGGGGATTGAACCCAGGAGAACTTTACCACTGAGCTACATCCCCAGCCCTATTTATGTACGTATGCATGTATTTATTTTTGGTGCCAGGGATTGAACCCAGGGGTGCTTAACCACTAAGCCACTTCTCAGCTCTTTTTAAAATTATTTTTATTATTTTTTATTTTGAGACAGGGTCTAAGTTGTTGAGGGCTTTACTAAATTGCAGAGGCTGGCGTCAAACTTGCAATTTTCCTCGTTTAGAGTCACTGAGATTTACAGGCATGTGCCACCACACCCAGCACAGAAATAATTTTTAAAGAACTTCAATTAATGAATGAAAATGTTTATAGAACAAAGTGCTTGCTCTCTTTAATATTTTCAGTTAACCTAGAGTTAATCTTTTTAGAAACTCTAATTTTTATTTCACAATGTTGAGAAGCAACACTTGGAACAAAAGTTCAAGAGAAAAATTAAAAGATAAGGGTCAGTGTCTAGCTTGTGTGTTTTTTGACCCTTAAGAGTAAAAGTTATGGGAAGTTCAAAGGGTAGTTGAAAAATTCTAAAATCTACTTTTGCTTTGAGTACAGTTTACTGAGTGCTCACTATAAGTATACACTAAACACTCTGCATGTATTTCCCACTTAATTCTAATACCTTTGAGACACAGGGACAATTAAAATCCTCATTTTGAAAATAAGGAAACAGGTATAGAAAGTTTAAGTAACTTATTCAAGGTTATTTGGCTTAAACCCAAGCAGATTGACCCAAACATAATGCTCGTATCTATCTAGCTTTCTAATACTTCAGACACCGATCATAAAGATAAACTAAGGCCAAAAGAATTAAATATCTAAAAGAATTGCAACAGTTATAAATCAGTAAGAATGTTCACCTTTTAGTAAGTAAAATAACATTTAGCTCTATGCTGAAAAAGTATATCTTCCTTAGGGGAAATCTGAATAGTATGAAATCCAAGAAGAAATAAATATTTATGCATTGTATTTCAATTCTTATGTGCAATGAATTTTGAAAATTTCCATTTCTAAATGCTTATTTTCTATCTAGATTCATGTTTGGTTCTACCCACTGATCTTAAAAATGAAGATCAGGAATAAGGCAATGTTTCTCAAACTTGGCATCATTGAGTCTATATTTAGTACACATAAACATAAGGCTATCAAATTTTGGAGAAATTTAATATTATTAGAGTAATATATATTATATGATATATAATAATGTTTCATTATTATGAAAGCACACTGATAAATTTTCATAAGTATTATGTGTTAAGCTCCATAATGAATAGCTTGAGCTTTAAAATAAATTTCTATATTTCGTCATTATCTTTTTTTCTACTAAATTAGAAAAGTCAAAATTGGCTCAATATGATAGGCTGTCAGAAATATCAACTGTTCAGTGACTCTGCCAACTACTTCAAGATGTTTGAATTGAACTCAAGATTCAGAAATAATAATAGTACCTTGTTACTGAAAACTACGTCTTTGCTACTCAGATTCTACAGCAATGGGCATATTATATCAATTTCAGGAAAGCTGTATTCGCCAGCTTAGAAGATCAGGATAAGTAGGTTTTAAAGTCATTCTTAGGTTGAATTCAGTTCTAGGAAATATTTCTTCATGTTCTGTTGACATTTGACTACTTAAAAAAAATATGTTCCTAATTTCTTTGTTCAATAAATAAGGAAAATCAAGAACTGGAGAAAGTAAAATCTCGGCAACTGAGCTATATGCCCTACAGTTCTGACGTTTAAAAAAAGCTGATATCTCATTGTTGGTATTTGTCATATATACTATTTATTTCTAAAATGTGCCTGTTATTTTGCTTTTGTTTTGGAGCACTTGGGATTGAACTCAGGGGCACTCTACCAATAAATTACATTCCCAGTCCTTTTTTATTTTTAGATAAGGTTTTCCTGGGTTGCCAAGATTGGCTTCAGACTTGTGATCCTCCAGTCTCAGCCTCTGAAGTAGTTAGGATTACAGGCAGGCACGACTGTGCCATCTTATTTTGCTTTTTAATTCACTCTATTTTTTGATTATTGACTTGAAATGCCAAATAAATATATTTTAAAATCACATTATCTTGGACTTTCTACTTTTGGTCTACTGATATTTCTATTTTGACACCATAACATGCCATTTTCATCATTACAATTTAAGAACAAACTTTAATATTTGCTTTGGCAAAATTTCACTAATTTTTCTTCCACAGAATTTTCCTAGTTAGTTCCTTGTGTTTTTTGCCCTGTGTTTATTCTTTGACATAAACTTTAAAATAATTTCGTTTTGCTCTCATAAAAAAAAAGACCTTTGGTATTTAAAATTGCCTTAAATTCACTGGTTAAGAAAAACAAACACTGTTAGTTAGCTCTCTGTCACTATAACAAATACCTAGACAATCAATTTATAGAGAAAAAAGGTTGAATTTGGGCTCACAGTTTTGAAGAGTGTGGCAGAGCAAAATCACTTCATGGACAGGAAGTGAAAGAGGAAGAGGAAAGGGATGAGATCCTGCTATTCTCTCAGGGACATGCCCCCAATGACCACACCTCCCACTAAGCCCTACCTCTTTCTTAAAGGTCCTGCCACCTCCCAACAGCACCATGCTGGGAACCAAACCTGTATCACACACACCTTTCAGGGACTCTTAAGATCCATACTATGCCATTTTACCCTCAGCCCCCAAAGTTTCATGTCTATCTCATAATGCCAAAGGCACTGAGTCTATTCCTAAGAGTACCCAAAATCTTAACTGGTCAAGCATTGCTCAAAAGTCCAAGTCTGAGACTCAAGGCAAACTCAGCTATAAACCCCTGTGAAAATCAAAAAAGAAGTTCCATACCTCCAAGATCCAATGTTGGGACACATTCTCCAAAAGGAGGAATAAAAGGAATGATAGGACCAAAGCAAGACAGAAATCTACCAGGGCAGCCATTCAAACTTCATGCTCTATGTCCAGCATCCAGGATAAACTGTGATGGGATATGGACTCCCAAAAGCTCGGGTAGTCCTGCCCCAAGCTTTTGCTGGTTGTAGCCCAATTCTCTTGGGCTGCCTTTGCATGCTGCCTGCAGCTTACCTTGGCAGATATTCCACATTGCTTGCAGCTCTAACTTCCTGAGCTTTCCATTCAGTTTCAGCCTCTCTCTCACAGCTGTGCCACGCTTTGCCCTGTCAGGGGCTGTTTGCAGGCACCCTGCAACACACTGGTTGGTCTCCCAGGCTTTCTTTTGAAATCTCAGTGGAAGCCTACATGACCCCACAACTCTTGCATTCTGTATGTCTGTAAAACCAACACCTCATGGAAGACACCAAGGTTTGCCACCACGTGTGCTATTCCTAGATCTGCTTGAACCATGGCTATTGTGAGCACTAAGGGTCTTGCTAGCTGAACACAGAGAAACAATTCCTGATGCTGTCCTGAGTGAGCATAAGTACACTGGGGTTCTAATGGCCAAATACTTTTCCCTGGAATGCCTTTGAAAAAAATTTCCATTTCTATATCTCTGAGACTGTTGCAGCCTTGTTGCAGATTGCTAAGATGTCCTGCAGGCATCTTTCTTATTGTTCCAGTGTAGAGCACTTGGTTACTTTTCAGTTTTATTTTTTAGTTGTTGATAGACCTTTATTTATATGAGGTGCTGAGAATCGAACCCAGTGCCTCACACACGCCAGGCAAGTGCACTACCCTGAGCCCCAGCCCCAGCCCTTTGGTTACTTTTTAATGATGTTGATCTCTGCATTCTCTCTGGCCATATGTGCTGCTCCTTTTCTCATCAAGCTGCAAGATTTTCATATATTTCTGCATTGCTTCTTTTTCATCCCAATTCTCACTACAAATTTGGCTAAAAGAAGCCAGTAATAACTATGCTGTAATCTGAGTGCTCTGCTGCCTTAAAATTTCCTCTACCAGATAAATTAGTCCATTGCCTTTAAGCCTGGCCTTCTATAATGTATCAGGTATGGACAAAATTCAGACAAATTCTTTGCCATGGTGTAATATGGATTGCCTCTAGTTCAGTTACCAATTGAGTCCTGGTTTCCATATGAAACTTCATCAGCCTGGACTTTACTGTCTGCATTCCTAACAATATTCTCTGTGTTAATCCCCTACTCTATACACACTTACACACTGGGGATTAAACCCTGGAGAATTCTACCTCTGAGCTATATCCTCAATCCTTTTACTTTTTTTTTTTTTTGAGGCAGAATCAATTGCTGAGGTTGACCTTGTACTTGTGATCATCCTGCCTCAGCCCCGTAAGTAGTTGGGATTATATGGCATGCACCCCTGTGCTTGGCTTACATTTTGATCTTTTAAGATCTCACCAAAATCACCCATTAAACTCTACCTATAGCATTCTAGTCTTTTTCTAGCCTGTTACTTCAAACTTTTCCAAACTTCTCCTGGAAAGTAATTCCAAAGGCTCTTCCACATCATGAGGTATATAATAAGAGCAAAGAGAAAACTGGTAACAAATTTTCTGTGCTAGTCTTTTGATACAACAAATACCTGAGATAATCAACTTCTAAAGAGAAAAGGTTTCTCTTGGTTTACAGTTTCAGAGGTTCCAGCCCATGACTAGTTAGCCCTGTTGGGTTGGGCTGGTGGAAAGGCAGCAAAACATGGCCAGGGTGAGTGATGAAGCAAAACTGTTCACAGAAGGAGGAAAAAAAGAGCAGGGGTGTGGAACAAGGTAAGCCTCCAATAACCAATAACCCAATGACCTCCAAGTAGGTCCCCCCTTTTAAATTTTCCACTACCTCACAACAGTGCCTCCCTGAGGAGCAAGCCCTTACCTAGCATATGGACTTCTAGGGAACGCATAAATATCTAAACCTTAGCATTGTTATAATACTGAGTCAATCCATTCAGTACTTTTTAATCAAGTCTTTTCTCTTAGTGAAGTTTTACGGTAGCTTTACACGTATTGCACATTTCATTATAGATTACTAAGAATTTCATAATTTTGTTGCTACTGTGAATAGGTTTGCCCTTTACATTATTCATCCCTCCCTCCCAATCAGCTTCTGGCAACTGCTGATCCTTTTGACTGTCTCCATAGCTTTGCCTTTTCCAAAACAGCATTTGGAATCATTCAGTATATAGCCTTTTCAGATTAATGTCTTTCACTTAGCCATGTGCATTTCAGTTTCTTCCGAGTCTTTTCACAGATTGATAATTCACTTTTTTTTAGTGCTAAATTAATATCCCATTGCCTGGACATAGCACGGTTTATCTACCTACTGAAGGACATCTTGGTAGCTTCCCAGTCTAGCAATTATAAATATAGTAAGTTTTCCAACTCATTTGGGTTGAGGATGACTGCTGAATAGCATTAGAGATTTTCTTAATTTTATAAGAAACTGCCACTGTCTTGCAAAATCGCTGTTTTCATTTTCCCATATCTTTGCCAAACTTTGCTTCTTTGTTTTAAATTACAACAATCCAAACAGGTATGAGGTGGCATCTCACTGTTGTTTTGATTTCCATACCTGTAATAACTAATGATGTTGAATATCAATATTTTCATGTACCAACAATTTTGTATTTTGTATCACATGCAATAAATGAAAGTTCCAGTTGCTTCACATCTTTGCCAGTATTTGGTGGTATTAGTATTTTGGATTTTGGCATTCTTTTTTTTTTTTTCTTAATATGTTTTAGACATTGATGGATCTTTATTTATTTCATTCATTATATGCAGTGCTGAGAATCGAACCCAGTGCCTCACACATGCTAGGTAAGTGCTCTACCACTGAGCCACAACCCTAGCCCTGGATTTTGGCATTCTAATAAGTGTATACACCTATTTTTATTTGTATAATCTTTTTCTTTTTGATTGCTTTAAGAATTGTCTTAGTCTTTGATATCCTGTAGTTTCATTTGTGTCCAAGTAATCCACTAATTTCTTATGGCTGATTGGGATATAATTCATGTACCATACAATTTATTCACTCAAAATGTACAATAGTTTTTGATATATTATTAACTTTAAAATTCTGGTAAAACACATATAAAATTTACCATTATAATCATTTAAGTGTATAATTCAGTTGCATTAATTATATTCACAATGCTGTACTACTGTTCAGTGCTATTTATTTCCTAAACTATTTTATTGCTCTAACCACAAACTATAACTATTAAGCAGTAACTCCCCATCCACTCTTTCCCCACAACTCCTGGCAACCTCTAATCTATTTTATGTCTTCACAAATCTGCCTCTTCTAGCTATTTCAAAGGGGAATCACATAATATTTGTCCTTTTGGGTCCAGCTCATTTCACTTAGTGTATTTTTAAGGTTCATCATATAGTAGGCATGTATCAGAACTTCATTCCTTTTAATGGCTGAATAATATTCCATTGCATGTGTATATCACATTTTGTTCATCCATTCATCTACTGACTAACACTTGGGTTGTTTCCTACCTTTTGGCTTTTGTGAATAAGGATTCAATGAACACTAATATGTAAGTATCTATATGAATCCTTGCTTTCATTCCTTTGTGTATATCCTCACGAGTGTAATTCTATTAGCTTTTTGAGGAAATGATAAACCATTTTCTACCCTTTTGCACCATTTTACATTTCCCATGCAATGTAGGAGTTTTCATTTTCCCATATCCTTGCCAAACTTTATTTGAAAAAAATATTTAGTTGTAGATGGACACAATACCTTTATTTTATGTATTTATTTATTTTGGGGGTACGGGGATTGAACTCACTTGACCACTGAGCCACATCCCCAGCCCTATTGTATATTTTATTTAAAGGCAGAGTCTGAGTTGCTTAGCGCCTTGCTTTTGCTGAGGCTGGCTTTGAACTTGAAATCCTCCTATCTCAGCCTCCCAAGATGCTGGGATTATAGATGTGTGCCACCACACCCAGCTATTTTATTTATTTTCATGTGGTACTGAGGCTCAAACCCAGTGCCTCATACGTGCTAGGCAAGCACTATATCACTGAGCCATAACCCCAGCTCCTGCTTATTTGTTTTAAATTACAGCCATCAAAATAGATATGAGGTGGCATCTCACTGTGGTTTTGATTTGCATATCTTTAATGTCTAAATATGTTGAGTATTAATATTTTCATGTGCCAACAAAATTGGCCCTTCTGTATCTTCTTTGGAGAAATTCCAATTCCCCTCCTTTGTGCATTTTTAAATTGGGCTATATATCTTTAAAATTATTGAGTTGTAAGAATTCTTTCTATATTCTGGAACATTATACTCTGATCAGATATAGGATTTCCTGTATTTTTGCTATCTGTAGTTGCCTGTTCACTTTTTTGATTATATCTTTTGATGTACAAAAGTTTTTAACCTTGATGAAGTTCTACTTTCTATTTTTCCTTTGACTGCTTGTACTTTTCATGTCAAATTCAAGAATCCATTGCCAGATCCAAGTTTGTGAAGATTTATTGCCGAGTCATCTCCTAAACGTTTTATTTATGTTGTTGGTTTATTTTAATTTCGGAATATGATTTATATGCTGCATTTCATTTTATTTTTAAATATTTATTTTTTAGTCTTAGGTGGACATAATATCTTTATTTTATTTTTATGTGGTGCTGAGGATCGAACCCAGTGCCTTGCACATGCCAGGCAAGCACTCTACCACTGAGTCACAACCCCAGCCCTGAACTTCTTTTTTTTACTTTTGAAAATCCATTTGTCCCATTACCATTTGTTAAAGAGACTATTTGCTGAGAGCCACAGCCGAATGGGAATGATCCCTGGCATTTTGCCAATAGTATTGGTTGAGAGGCGAGCCATTAAGATGATGCTGGATTGATTCAATTGTATATTAGAGCTTTACTGTCAGCCTCGGCCGCTACTTTGGAGTTTTCTCGTGGGGACTCCTGGAGAGTTCCCATCGGTTGGGGAAGTGCCGAAGGAGGGATTTCCGGTTGGTGGTTCCTGGAGGCGCCGCGTGGGTGGCGTTGGGGAGAGTTCCGGGGAGCGTGTGTGGAGTGTGCTGGTGGAATTCAGAAATAAAGTTTGTTCCTGCTTGAGTGGCTCGTGATTTGTGCCCAGCCAGACTGCGGCAACTATTCTTTCCCCATTGGTCTTGGGACTCTTGTTAGAAATCAATTGGCCATAGTCATAGGTTTATTCCTGGACACTAGATCCAATTCCATTGTTCTATATGTCTATCCTTATGCCAATACTACAATAATTTGATTACTGTAGCTTTGTACTAAGTTTTAAAATCAAGTTTGCTTTCATTGTGATGACGAAGTCCTCTTTCTTCTTACACCTATTAATGTAATGAACTATATTTATCAAATTTGCTAATACTGAACCATTTGTGAATTCTTGTGTTAAACTCTACTTTGGACTTTGGTATTCTTTTAAAATCCATTTGGTACTTTTCTTTTTAAATATTTTTTTAGTTGCCAATGGATTTTTTTACTTTATTTGTTTATTCATATGTGGTGCTGAGGGATTGAACCCAGGGGCCTCACACATGCTAGGCAAGCACTCAAGCCACAACTCCAATCCCATTGGTACTATTTTTATGACTAATTCTTCATGTATGGTCATAAGTGGATTTGATCTATAATTTTCTTTTTATTTTTGTGCTTTGTTAGGTAGCTGTATCAGATCAATGTTGCAAAAAATGTGAAAACTGTCCATTTTTTCCCTACACAGTTTAATACAGTTGAATAGCATAGGTATTATCCTTTGAGGATTTGAAAGAACTGACCTGTGAAGCCATTTATACCCAGTCCTTTTAGAGATACTTTTTGTTTTATTTTTTTTAACATTTTTTTTAACATAATGCCTTTATTTTATGTGGTATTGAGGATCGAACCCGGGTCCCGCCCATGCTAAGCAAGCACTCTACCGCTGAGCCACAATCCCAGCCCTACTTTTTGTTTTATAACAGCTTTCTCTAGTTTCTTTTCCCCTACTGTTAGGAGTCTATTCAAATTTTCTTTCTCTCTTTTTTTTAAACTTCAGTTTATTTTAATAAGATATATTTTCCTAAAACACTCAGTTTGTTAAATTTTCAAAATTATCAACATAAATTACAAGTACGCAACTTAATTTTGGGGGGTCTCTGGTTGGGTCTCCCCACTTATCTCCAGTGTATGTATGTCAGTATGTATATTACACTCTCTCTCACCACACACATACACACACACAGAATGTTTTCTTTTTATTTATTAAGGCTCATTTCTACTACTAACTTCAGTCTCTGTGTTTTCACTTCAAATTAAGAATAAAATTTAAAAGTAGGCATTTATTTATTTATGTAGGTACTGGGAATTGAACCAAAGGGTGCTTTACCATTGAGCTACATCCCTAGTTCTTTTTATCTTTATTTAATTTTGAAACAGGGTCTCAGTAAGTTGCTTAGGGTCTCACTAAAGTGTTAAGTCTGGCTTCAAACTGTGATCCTTCTGCCTCCTGAGTTGCTAGGATTACAGGTGTGAATTGCCACACCTGGTGAATGTAGGCTTTTATGGGCTGGTGTTGTAGCTCAGTGGTAGAGCACTTTCCTGGCATGTGTGAGGCCCTGGGTTCGATCCTCAGCATCACATATAAATACATAAATAGAACCCCCCACACCCCCAAAAAAGAAAATAGGCTTTTATGATATTTGAGTTCCCTTTATTTGAGGAATGAATACAAGATTCTAAGAATTTCTAATGGTTTTCATTCTATCACCTACCTTAATCAATTCATTTGGTCACATATGGCTACTCATGCCAACAACAACCACCAAAAAGAAACTTGGTAGAATGCAGAGAACAAAATATTCTGCATTTGGACTGACTCTCAGTTGTATTATCTATTTTAGAAATGTGAAGATGGAAATCAGCCTGTATCTTATTAGACTATGAGAAAAACTTGCCTGTTTGAAATAAACATTATTAAAAAGGTCTTTTTCTTCTCTGAGACACTACCTCACTGAAGAATTGCAGCTGACTTATGCTTTAATGGCTAAAATATTTGACACTGGGACTTCTTTTGTCTGTATTCCTTTCCCAAACTCCCTCTGAGTAAGGGAACTTTTATTCACAAAAATGTACTTAGAAAAACTATTATGTGGAATTTCATTCTTGAATGAATCAAATCATTTTTCCCATTCTTGAAAAAAAGTATTTATAAAATAGATACCAACCCCCACTTTGGTAATATTATCCATGAGAAGAAACAGAGCTCTGATGTGAGACACTGTACCATTAGCAGTTCCCAGCATTAATAAAAAGTAACATTATAATCATTAATTTATAAGGAATTATAAGGTATCTTATCACATATACATAGTCTATGCTATATAGAAAATACAGTATGTAGATTTGCAGAAAACAATATCAAACCTTGTTTTGTATCTTTAACCAAAGAGGAATAGTGAAATCAAATTAAAATAGGCTAGTTTTTAACTATAAATTTGTAGTACAATTTATAGTTATAAACAAATCACGACATAAGCAAATGTATTAAATATAATTTTATAAGTTTAGTTCTTAAAAAAGTTAAAAAGTGAAGTTTTTAGTTCTCTTATTTGTTGATGGACCTTTTTTTATTCATTTATTTATATGCAGTGCTGAGAATGAAACCCAGTGCCTCACACTTGTGAGGCAAGTGCTCTACCACTGAGCCACAACCCCAGCCCTAAAAAATTCACTTTAAAAATGTTACCCTAGATGTCAACAAAGTTAAGTGGTTTAGACGGGGTCATGTAACTAATAAATTAATAGAGCTAATAATAGAACTTTGGTCTTCTTTTGGGCATGGTAGGGCATGCCTGTGTGCCTCCTGAAAACAGTGCATACCACCAATGAATATTTTGGGTATGAGGGGAACTGAAGCTAAATCTGATCAAACCTATGAAACTACCAACTCAAAAGAAGTAAAGGAAATGCAGGAACATGTTAAACAAAATGAGTTTTTTATTTTCACCTTAGTTCAGAACCTACAAGAGAAGTGGGCTCCACTGAACACCCCATGCTCTCAGCTGGAACAACTGAAATGTATGCCCTAGCAATGGAAGCAAATCATAGGTAGACAGAGCCTTGCCAAAACTTAATCCAGCCTCAATTTTTTAATACAAAATCTGATAAGGATATTACAAGAAAGGAAACTTTATAGGTCAATCTGTCTCAAAGATAGATATAAAATTTCTGAACAAATGTTAACAAATAAAAGTTAGTAATATACTCAACTTGATTGTGGTGGGTATTAAGTTGAGATTCCAGAAATGTAAGGTTGGTTGTTCAAAATATTCAGTCAGTGAGTTCTACCACTTCACAAAACTAAGATAAAAATCATAACCATTTGAACAGTTGACACTGATAGTTGCCTATAAGATAACCATTCCTTCAACCAGTTTCCCTGTTAGAAGAGCCTACCTCTATGGTATAGATTGAAAATAAAAAATAATTGTTTTCTTGGCTTTCCTTGTTATTATGTTTTCAGCATTTCCTTTGATCCTAATAAGAATCAAGTGTGTGTGTGTGTATGTGTGTGTGTGTAAAGAACTATCCCATCCAGATATAAAAGTTACTTGCTTCCTAACTTTGTATCTTTAGATAATGATAACCCAACTATTCCTTAACTGGGTTGCTGGATTCTGTTTGTAATGTTTTATCCAGAGCTTTATATTGATATCTATAAATTAATTTAGCTTAATCTCCTTTTTTGATGTTCTATGTCTTTTTAAATAATACATATATAAAAAGAATTTATAAGTTTATAAAACAAACTTAAAATTAAGCCTTTTATCTTTTGTTAAGGTTTAATACTATTTCTTTTTTTTTATGAGTAGACCTTTATTTTATTCATTTACTTATACGTGGTACTGAGAATCGAACCCAGTGCCTCACACATGCTAGGCAAGCGCTCTATCACTGAGCCACAGCCTCAGCCCCACTATTTCCTTTTTTTTTTTTTAATCTTTTTTTTTTTCCAAGATTTAATACTATTTACTTTTAGTTTCTTAGGAGTTAGTTTTGGTCATTTTAAGAATATTATCAGTTTTATCCCTGTTTTTCAAGTTTATGTGTATAGAGTAAATTTTTCAAATTTCATTTCTATTTTCCCATTTTATTTTTATTTGATAAATCACATGTAGCAACTTCTAGTTTGGCATAACATTTTATACCCCAAACCACAGATTTTAAAGAATAGTTTTAGGCGGGGTTGTAGCTCAGTGGTAGAGCACTTGCCTCACACATGTGAGGCCCAGGATTCGATCCTCAGCACCACATAAAAATAAATAAAGATATTTTGTCTATCTACAACTAAAAAAAAAATTTTTTAAAGAATAGTTTTAATTATAGATGGACACAATTCATTCATTCATTCATTTATATATGGTGCCGAGGATTAAACCTAGTGTCTCACATGTGCTAGGTAGGCTCTACCCCTGCTCCACAACCAGAGCCTCTGAAGTCACAGATTATTAAATGGTAGATGGATTAGGAACTAGTCTCTTAGAAATAAAGAAGTAGGAGGTCTACTTTCTCCATCATGGTTTCTTAGTTCCATGTAAAATAAGAAATGCCTGTTATTAAAATATCTCTTATAATTTCTAGCACAATGACAATCCTTATCTTAGAAAGGTGTGGTCCTCTAAACCATCTAGAAGATCATTTAATAGAACAAAATGTTGGTCTAGGAGATAAACAAATGCCAATTCTACTATCCATATGCTCAATTCTCCAGCTGGTTTATCCTACTTGCACATAATTCCTACGAACAACTGAATAAATGCTTTATAGCCCACGAAACAAAGGGATAAGAAAACACTTTCATCTCATTTAACAGTGAGTTAAAATAATCAAACTAACTTATAAACATAACTAACAAGTATGATTCTGCATTCAGTTCCTTAATCTCTATGCCTTCAAATGTGAAGATAATGTGACCTCCAAAATATACCCAATAGAAGGTCCATTTTAACATGTTATATGTTCTATGTAATCAGAAGATTAAGAATTTTTAGTATAAGTCAAGGGATTGGCTTGGATTCTACCAAATTATTTAACAGTCATAATTAATAGCAGCACTTAAAAATATGTTATTAGGCAATTATAGATAGATTCTTAGTATATTATTTTAATTGATAAAAAGTACTCTTTAAATCATCAGTTCTCAAAATTTTTGGTCTCAGGACCCCATTACTTTGAGGCTCCCAAAGAGTTTTTGTTTATCTCAGTTATACCTAATAACAATTACTATTCAAGAAATTAAAACTAAGAACTTCTAAAATGTTTAACTCACTTAAAAAGAATGATAATAGGGCTGGGGATATAGCTCAGTTGGTAGAGTGCTTGCCTTGAATGAACAAGGCCCTGGGTTCAATCCCCAGCATTACAAAAAAAAAAAAAAGGAATTATAATAGGGCCAAGGTGGAGTGCCTGCTTGCCTAGCATGTGTGAGGCTCTGGGTTCAATCCTCAGCACCACATAAATATAAACAAATAAAATAAAGGCATAAAAAATACAATAATGTTACTTAAAAAATGATGATAAACTCTATTGTGTGTTAGCATAAATAAGATTTTTAATAAAAATAACTATTTTCCATAACATAACATGTAGTAAAAAATATACTGAGAAAAGTGACAATTTAATCACATGTAAAGATCTCTTTTTGGGCTGAGATTATGGCTCAGCGGTAGAGCGCTCTCCCTAGCATGGGCGGGACGCTGGTTTGATCCTCAGCACCATGTAAAAATAAAAATGCATTGTGTTGTGTCCATCTACACCAAAAAAATATATATATAAAAAAAATCTCTTTAATATCTGGCTTACTATAAGAAAACTGGATTCCCATATTTTTAACATTCAAGCTGTTGCACTATGTTGTTTCCATTAAAAGTATGTGAAGAAAGTCTGACCTCAAACAGACACATGGCTGGAAAAGAGACTACCTAAGGACTCCTGAAAAAGGTTTTGGGGAATTCACTTTGAGAACCACTTAGATTAAGTTTTGTATGGAAAGGTAATGTTTCATTTGTCATGTTAATTTCTTCCTCCATTAAGAATTTATCTGTTACAGTCACAGATAGAATTGCAAGACAGAGCTTGAAAACTACTTTATCATTACTCTAATAATGAGCAAGTTATAGTACATTTAAACATACACAGTAGGATGAAACTAGTTTTAGTTACTTGGTTATCTCCTCTAAGCTTTTCTCTCCTACTCTTCACAGTGACTGTTCTACTGTCCTCAAAATCAATTTCACACCCACAACTTCTCTACTCACTCTTCTACAGATATCTTCACTTCCTATTTCTTTGAGAAAATAGAACCCCATTAATCTCAAGCCACCAACTCCGAAGGTGCATCTGTACCATTTTCTACCCTTGGAAACAGAAGCAGTGACCTCTATAATAAAGAGAAAACTCCCTTTGTTTTAATTCTTCTGATTAACTCTCCTTAGATTTCTAGAACATACCAAACCTGTATTTAACAAAGTAGACTCCCACCCCCTTATCACTCAGTAAGGGTATCTCACTGAAAAGAATTTGAGTCCTGATAATTCAGGCTCTTTATATATTTCAGGATTAGTATTCTCATCAGAAGTGAATGTATTTGTACTGATTGCAGATAACAGCAAAAATTCTTATTTAAATACAAAAAGAAAAAACACTAATTGTAATTTATTTTTTCTCATTTAATTCCATCATTGAAGCAGAATATGAAGAAATTCGTTTTTGGAGGGTTCTCTTTTAATTGTCCTAATTAATAGGTCTTCACATTTTTTTTTTTTCACCACATAGATTTACATAAGCATCAGCTTTTACCTTAACTGGGAAGCTACATTTTCCAGTGCGAACTCCTTCTTCATCTGTCTGCCACTGATGTGGACGACTGGCCTCTGGAACATAAACGTCTTTCTTTCTCCTAAAACTTTGTCGTAGTTTGTTCATCTTAATTTTTAAAACCTGTGACAGAGTAAAAGACATATGAAAAAGAAGTTATGATTTTCTTACTTATTTAAACTTAGGATACCATACTAGTAAAAACATAATGCCCCAATTTAAAGGTTTTGGCTTAAGAGGAAATGAGCAATTAGTATATTTCCTTTTAGAATGATAAGTCAAACAAATCATTTTTTTTTTGAAAAGACAACTACAATACTAGTCCTTATAGAAACTACAACAATTTCAAGTAGGAATTGAAACAATATTATTTTAAGAAATTTCAAACATTTAATTTCCTAAAACAATGAGAAATTCTCCTTATTGATCTATTTCTCAAATTAATTCTCACTTCTGGAAAATGAAAATTTTACATGTAGGCCAAAGTATAGACTATTTAACAATTTCTAAAAACTTTTATGCTAACTTGTTAAGAAGAATATCATTCAGAAACTTGGGGATCTTTTTGACTTATTATTGAAAGACAATAGGCAAAGCAGGAACTGTAGTCATCTTTTCATAAAAGATATTTTATGACGAGGATGAAAAATTTTCTTTCAACATAAAGAAGAAAAAGTTCTACCAGGACTAAATTAATCTGAAGAAAAAGACGAACTAACTGATAAGAAACAACATTCAAGACACAAAATAAACGTGATAGAATAAGTGGCCCTTTATAAAAGAGAAAAATCTCAAAATGTGAAACTAATACCTCTAATTTTCTATTAAGAAGCATGGCTCATTCTTTTTCAGAAGGATTTAAGAACCTCAACTAGCCTCAAAGTGATCTTAACTCCATAAATGATGTAACAAAATTACAAAAAGAAACCATATTCTTAGGAATATTAATTTCCACATGACCGTAATGAAAGACTTGAGAATCAAAGTTTGCATTCTGAGCAAATCATTTTGTATTTTAAAATGTATAATACCAAAGCAGAAATAATATGCCAAATTAATTTGCAGAGACAAGCCAAGCTTACCACGCATTATAAGTAAAACTTCTGACAAAAAATATAAAAATCTATGGACCTTCTAAAAATACATAAAAGCAGATTACTCATTCCAAAAGGTACCAAAATGAGAGTCTATCTTAATCTAATAAACTTCCAAAAATTATTCCATAACCTTCCTTGAAAATATATCCTGTTATATTCTTTTCAAATCACTTTTAAAAATATATACAGGAGAGGCCTGACCCACAAACACTGGCGGCCTCTGCAGAGAGGAACACCCCATGCCTGTATGGGGAGGAATACCTGGTACCCATGCGGTTCCCTATTCACCAGAGTGTGGCTCCACAGCCCAACATCAAGGTACCTACAGGCTTGACACAGCAGCTGCAACCAAGGCCATAACGTCACGGCTTCCATCTAGGGACAACAATCATGACCTGGTAAAATGTCACCAAGGTCCCTGTGGGTCTGGGTGCACCAGAGGTATCTCTACTAGGGGTGCTAACAATCATCGTCCTGTTGCAGGGGTAACAAGGTTGACTCTCTTTTTTCTCCTGCTAACAGCCAACTTCTTTTGGTTACCCTTTCCCTAGTCATATAATCTAATACCTCTATATTCTCACATCCTACTCCCTTCCCTGTCTACCATTAGAAACTGTACACCATTATGCAAACCTATTGACCATATATATGGTAGAATATAACCAAACTCATCATTTCTGCTTATAGCAACAAAACAGTAAATGTCAAAATAGAAGCTAATTGATTTATTGCTACATATTGGTTACACTGGGTGCTGGAACATTGATACCCCCTTAAAGGTAAGGTATTGGTAACCTGCAGGGACAGTAGAAGACAATAGGGTAGAAGCTGCAATACCTCAGATCTACACTGCAAGAGAGGAAGACACACAGACATCATGAAAAACAAGTGAGGAAAGTGCCCCAAACCAATCAAGATACTACAAAAATATAATCCATTGATAGCACAGGAGAAGGAATTCAAAATGTACACAATTAAAATGATCTGGGAGAAAATTCAGGCAAAAATTGATCACTCCAACAAAGAGATCACTTGACAAGATCACTTGGAAGCAAGACCTCAGACAATGAAGATAAAATATATAATCTTGAAAATAAAGTTGACAACACAGTGAAGATGGTAAGGAACCATGAATAGAATATCCAAGAATTATAGGATAACATTAAAAGATAAATCTAAGATTTATCAGGATAGAGGAAGACTCAGAGATTCAAACTTCAAAGGAATGCACAATCTCTTCAATGAAATAATATCAGAAAATTTCCCAAGCATGAATAATGAATTGGAAAATCAAATATAAGAGGCTTACAGGACAGCAAATGCACAAAATTACAACAGATCTACACTAAGACACATTATAATGAAAATGCCTGGCATAAAGAATAAGGATAGAATTTTAAAGGCCGCAAGAGAGAGGAATCAGATTACATATAGGGGAAGACCAATTCGGATCTCAGCAGATTTTTCAACCCAGACCCTCAAAGCCAGGTGATCCTGGAACAAAACATACCAAGCTCTGAAAGAAAATGAATGCCAACCAAGAATCTTATAACCTTATAGCAATGTTAAACTTCAGATCTAATGATGAAATAAAAACCTCCAATGATAAACAAAAGCTAAAAAAAAATTACAGCAAGAAAGCCTGCACTACAAAACATTCTTGGCAAAATATTCCAGGAGGAGGAAATGAAAAACAACAATGAAAGTCTGCCAAGGGAGGAACTACACTAAAGGAAAGGCCAATCAAAGGAAAAACCAAGGCAAGGTAAAAGCCAAAAATAAACCAAAATGACCAGGAATACAAACCATGTCTCAATAATAACTCTGAATGTCAATGGCCTAAAGTCACCAATTAAAAAATAGACTAGCAGATTGGATTTAAAAAAAAAGACCAAAAATATGCTGCCTTCAAGAGACTCATCTCATAGGAAAAGACATCCACAGACTGATGGTGAAAGGATGAGAAAAAAACGTATCATTCACACGGGCCGCGTAAACAAGCAAGGGTTTCCTCTTTTTATCAGATAAACTGGACTTCAAACCAAACTTAGGGAAAAGAGATAAAGAAGGTCATTTCATACTACTTAAGGGAATCATACATAACAAGACATAACAATCATAAATATCTATGCCCCAAACAATGGGACTCTATTTATAGCAAACAAACCCTTCTAACTTCAAGAATCAAAAGACCATAACACAATAAAACTGGGTGACTTAAACACACCTCTCTCACCACTGGATAGATCTTCCAAACAAAAATTAAACAAAGAAACTATAGAACTCAATAAAATAATCAATACTTTAGACTTAACAGACATATATAGAATATTCCATCCATCAACAAGCAAATACACTTTTTTCTCAGCAGCACATGGATCCTTCTCCAAAATAGACAATATGTTATGCCACAAAGAAAGTCTCAGCAAATACAAAAAAAGAGAGATACTACCCTGCATTCTATCAGATCATAATGGAATGAAATTAGAGATCAATGATTGAATAAAAAATAGAAGCTACTCCAACACCTGTAAACTAAATAATATGCTACTGAAGGATGTATGGATAATAGAAGACATCAGGGAGGAGATTAAAAATCCTTGGAGATAAATGGGAACTCCAATACAACATATCAAAATCTCTGGGACACTATGAAGGCAGTACCAAGAGGAAAGTTCATTTCATGGAGTTCATTCATTAAAAGAAGAAAAAGTCAACAAATAAATGACCTGACATTATGGCTCGAAGCCCTAGAAAAAGAGAAACAAACCAATACCAAAAGAAGCAGAAGACATAAAATAACTAAAATTAGGGCAGAAATCAATGAAAAGAAATAATTCAAAACATTGACAAAACAAAAAATTAGTTTTTTGAAAAATAAATAAAATTGACAAACCCTTAGCCACCCTAAAGAAAAGAAGGAGATGGGGCTGGGTTGTGGTTCAGCTGTAGAGCGCTTACCTAGCATGTGTGAGGCACTGGGTTCGATCCTCAGCACCACATAAAAATAAAATAAATAAAATAAAGGTATTGTGTTCACCTACAACTAAAAAATATTTAAAAAAAAAAAGAAGGAGAGACAAAACTCAAATTACTAAAATTTTTGCTAAAAAAGGAAATATCATGACAGACACTACTGAAATACAGAAGATAATTAGAAACTATTTTGAAAAATTATACTCTGGTAAAATAGAAAACCTTAAGACACTGACAAATTTCTAGAGGCATACCACCTACCCAAACTGAACCAGGAGGACATACACACCTTAAACAGATCAATGTCAAGCAAGGAAATAGAAGATGTCATCAAAAGCCTACCAACCAAGAAAAGCCCAGGACCATATGGACTCTCAGCTGAGTTTTACAAGACTTAAAAGAAGAATTAATATCAATACTCCTCAGGTTATTCCATGAAATAGAAAAGGAGAGAACCCTTTCAAATTCATTATATGAGGCTAGATCACATCCTGATACCCAAACCAGACAGAAACACATCAAAATAGAAATAGAAAAAAGCAATCATGAAATTCATTTGGAAAAATAAGAGACCCAGAATTGCCAATTAGCAATCCTTAGCAAGGAGAGTGAAGCAGGAGGCTTCACAATACCAGAACTTAAATTATATTACAAAGCTACAGTAACAAAACAGCATGGTATTGGCAGAAAAATAGACTTGTAGACCAATGGTACAGAATAGAAGATGTAGAGACAAACCCACATAAATACAGTTATCTCATACTAGACAAAGGCACCAAAAACATATATTGGAGAAAAAATAGCTTCTTCAACAAATGGTGCTGGGAAAATTGGAAATCCATATGCAGCAAAATGAAACTAAACCCCTATTTCTCACCATGCACAAAACTCAACTCAAAGCGGATCAAGGACCTAGGAATTAGATCAGAGACTCTATGCCTAATAGAAGAAAAAGTAGGCCCAAATCTTCATCATGTGCTGGGTTAGGCCCTGAATTCCTTAACAAGACTCATAAAGCATAAGAAATAAAATCAAGGTTCAATAAATGGGATGGATTCAAACTAAAAAGCAGCTTTTTCTCAGCAAAAGAATCAATGAGATGAAGAGAAAGCCTACATTTGGGGAGCAAATTTTTGCCACACACATGTCAGAGAGAGCACTAATCTCCAGAATATATAAAGAACTCAAAAAACTTAACACCAAAAAAACAAACAACCCAATCAATAAATGGGCCAAAGAGCTGAACAGACACTTCTCAGAAGAAATACATTTGATCAACAAATATATGAAAAATTGTTCAACATCTCTAGTAATTAGAGAAATGCAAATCAAAACTACTCTAAGATTTCATCTAATGCCAGTCAGAATAGCAGTTATCAAGAATACAATCAACAGTAAGTGTTGGCAAGGATGTGGGGGAAAAACGGTACACTCATACATTGCTGGTGGGACTGCAAATTGGTGCAACCAGTCTGGAAAGCAGTATGGAGATTCCCTAGAAAATTTGGAATGGAACCACCATTTGACCCAGCTATCCTACTCCTTGGTCTATACCCAAAAGACTTAAAAACAGCATACTACAGTAATGCAGCCACTTCAATGTTTATAGCAGCATGATTCACAATTGTTAAACTGTAATAAATGAATGGATAAAGAAATTATGGTACATATACACAATGGAATATTACTCAGCATTAAAAGAGAATAAAATCATGGCATTTGTAGATAAATGGCTGGAGTTGGAGAATATCATGCAAAGCAAAGTAAGCCAATCCCCCCCAAAAAACAAATGCTGAATGTTCTGATAAGCAGATGCTGACCCATAATGGGGGCAGGTGGGGGGTGCATAGGGATAATGGAGGAAATTTGATTGGGCAAAGGAAGGGAGGGAAAGGAAGGGGGCATGGTGGAATGAGATGAACATCTTTACCCTATGTACATGTATGACTGCACAGGGGGTAGGACTCAACATTGTGTACAACCAGAGAAATGAAAAGTTGTGCTCCATTTGTGTACAATGTGTCGACATGCATTCTGCTCTCATGTATAACTAATTAGAATAAAAATATAAATATATACATAGGGGTAGGGGTATAGCTTCAATGATAGAGCATTTGCCTAGCAAGCATGGGGCCCTCGGTTTGAGCTGAAGTATTGCTAATAAATAAAAATACACATGAATATAAATAAAGAAAATAGAAAACATCTCTATCTTTGCTTAAGCTGGAACTCAACAAAAAGCATATAAGTCCCTTCTTCATAATTTCCCACCCTGCGTCCTAACAACTACCCACTTATTCACTTGGTCCAGCCAGGTGTCTGATGATTCATTTTTCCTCTCATCTATAACTCTGATTTTACCTCATTGGTATCTTTGGATTCCCATCCTAACAGTTCCACTCTCTTGAGACATTTTGGCTTAAATTATTACAAAAGATTATTACTTGGTCTCTTTGCTTCCAGCAGAGATTCATTTCAATTTGTTCTCCTGACTACTGCCAGAGTACTTTCTAAAACATAAATCTGACCAGGTAACTACTCCACTTAAAAATCCTCCAATTGCTTTACATCACCTATAAGATAAAGTACAAACTGCTCCATCCTTTAGTAGGTTTCTCTCACTAATCCCAATTCACATACTAAATTCCAGCTACATGAAATTATGCACAATTCTCCAAAGTAAGTCCTCTTCCAGTGACTTAGTATGTGCTCTCCTACCTGCCTAGAAAGAAAGACGATTCTCTGTTCACTTCTGGTTGAAGTCTACTCAACTTTGAGAGTGAGCACAGGAGTTTTAACCTCTTCAGGGAAGCTAGCATTATTTTTCTGAAAAGCCCCTACCTGATCAAGGTTAGGTTCATCCACTTTATAATACTTTCTTCCATTAATACTCTCTGCTAACTTTTATTATTATGCTCATCAAACCTTAGAGCAATTTCTATTTCTTTAATGATGGACTGCATATTATTAGTTTAAATAGTGTCCCTGTGTCCTAACAGTGCCTGTCATATAGAGCATACTCTAAATTTGAAGAAATGAAAGATAAAATAGACCATCATGGGTTGAATCAATGAAATGATTCTGATGAAATTCTAAGTCATAAATATAATGCCTATATGAATTGTAATGCATTCTGCTGACATATATTTTTTTAAAAAATCAATCAATCAATAATAATAAGGAAAAAATAGACCATCATACACTCTAGCCAGAGAAATTAGACAGAAGAAAGAAATTAAAGGGATACAAATAGGAAAAAAAACCCTCAAACTATCCTATTTGTTGATGACATGATTATATATTTAGAAGACCCAAAAAACTCCACCAAAAAACTTCTAGAACTCATACATGAATTCAGCAAAGTAGCAGATATAAAATTAACGCAGATAAATCAATTGAATTCTTATACATCACTGATGTATAAGAGAAATTAGGAAACTGAAAGAGAAATTAGGAAAACTATCCCATTCACAACAGCCTGAAAGAAAATAAAATATTTGGGAATTAATCTAACAAAAGAAGCAAAAGACCTCTACAGTGAAAATTCTAGAACACTAAAGAAAGAAATTGAAGAAGACCTTAGAAAATGAAAATATCTATCATGTTCTTGGATAGGCAGAATCAATATTGTCAAAATGGCCATTCTACCAAAGTATTATACAGATTTAATAAAATTCCTATTAAGGTTCTGATGATATTCTTCATAGAAGACGAAAAAGCAATCATGAAATTCATTTGGAAAAATTATAGGACAGAATGCCAAAGCAATCCTCAGCAAGAAACCAAAGCTGGAGTTCATCACAATACTAGACCTTAAATTATACTACAGAGCTATAGTAATAAAAATGGCATGGTATTGGCACAAAAAGAGACATGAAGACCAATGGTACAGAATAGAAGACACAGAGACTAACCTACATAAATACAGTTATCTCATACTAGACAAAGGTACCAAAAACATTCACTGGAGAAAAGATAGCCTCTTCAACAAATGATGCTGGGAAAACTAGAAATCCATATGTAATAAAATGAATTTAGACCCCTATCTCTCACCCTACACAAAACTCAACTCAAAGTTGATTAAATACCTAGGCATTAGACCAGAGACCCTGGTCTCAGCTGAGGAAACAAATTCATCAACAAGACTCCTAAAGCACAAGAAATAAGACCAAGAATCAATAAGTGGGATTTTATCAAACTAAAAAGCTTCTTCACAGCAAAGGAAATAATCAAGACTATGAAGAAAGGGCCTACAGAATGGGAGAAAATCTTTACCACCTGCACCTCAGATAGAGCATTGGTCTCCAGGATACATAAAGAACTCAGGGCTGAGGATATAGCTCAGTTGGTAGAGTGCTTGCCTTGCATGCACATGGGCAAAGGAACTGAACAGACACTTCACAGAAGAAATACGATCAGTCAACAAAAAATATATGAAAAAATGTTTAACATCTCCAGCAATTAGAGAAATGTAAATCAAAACTACACTATACTAAAATTTCATCTTACTCCAGTAAGAATGGCAGTTATTAAGAATACAAGTAACAATAAATGTTGGCCAGGATGTGGGGGAAAAGGCACTCTCATACATTGCTGGTGAAGACTGCAAATTGGTGCAACCATTATGGAAAGCAGTATGGAAATTCCTCAGAAACATGGAAGGGAACCACTCCTCGGCATATACCCAAAGGACATAAAATTAGCATACTATAATGACTTGGCCACATCAATGTTTATAGCAGCTCAATTCGCAATAGCAAAGCATGGAACCAACCCAGGTGCCCTTCAACAGATGAATGGATAAAGAAAATCTGGTACATATACACAATGGAATATTCAGCCATAAAGAAGAATGAAATTATGGCATTTGCCTGTAAATGGATGGAACTAGAGACTATGGGAGTAGAGACTATCATGCTAAAGAAAATAAGCCAGTCCCCAAAACCAAAGGCTAAATATTCTCTCTGATATGTGAATGCTGACTTACAATAGGCATTGGGGGAAGGAAAGAGGGGAAGTTCACCAATTGGAGAGGGGGAAGTGGGGAAGGGAGGAGGGATGGGAAAGGGAAAGACAGTAGCCGAACTGGACGTAACTTTCCTATATTCATATATGAATACACAGCCAGTGTAACTCCACATCATGTACAACCATAAGAATGGGAAATTATACTCCATGTACGTATGACATGTCAAAATAAATTCAACTGTCATGTATAAAAAAATAAAAAATAAAAGAGATTGTATATATTGTAATCCAACCCATCCAGTGCCCTAAGAGGAGAAAATTTGGTCATAGAAATGCATTCTCACTGAGGGAACACCAATGTGACATTATCCACAAGCCAAGGGAAGAGGCCTCAGAAGAAATCAACCTGCCCAAGACTGGATGGACTTTTAGCCTGCAAAACTGTGAGAAAATAAATTGAAGCTACCAGCCTGTAGCATGTCAAGGCCATTTGTTATGGCAGTCCTAGCAAACACAGAGTGGCTCTATCACTTTACATCCCTAACAGCAATGAATAGAGTCTCTGCTGCTCCACATCCTTGCCAACATTTGGTGTTGTCAGTGTTTGGGATTTTGCCATTTCTAATAGGTGTATAGTACTATCTTGTTGCTTTAATTCGCAATTCCACAATGACATATGGTATTTGGCATCTCTCATATGCTGTATCATCTGTATATCATTTTTTTGTGCAGCATTCATATTTTCCAACCATTCTTAAATTGAGTTTGGAACAAAAAAGATAACAGAGGCTATTTAGTAGGTACGGTAAATCTAGACATACGATACCACAGAATCTATTGGAAAAGACTGTAGATGTAATAGTAGTTCAACTTCTGGGTGAAAAGGAGATCTTGCTCTCTTATTCAAATTTCTCTACTTGAGTACAGAGGTATTATTTCTAAAACAAACTTAAATCATCACCTCTTATCTCCTATCCCTAAAGTTCTTTCCCTTTCCACCCCAATTTGTTTGGTTCAGTAAAAACTGTTTTAGAACTTACTATGTGCTAGACACTATTGTTAGTGTTAGTGGATATGGAAATAAAACTCTTCGTTGCCTTTAGGTGGCTCTGTCTCCTTATAAAATGTAAATTTCTATACAGTAGGGTGAACATAACAATAGTACTATACACATATCCTCTGGGATACAGGAGATATCACCTGAGTCAAATAAATTTTAAAAGAAAAAAAATAGCCACATACAGTAGTGGATAGGATAAAAAGCTACTTCAAGGAGAGGCAAAAAAAAAAAAAAAAAA
>NW_025999900.1:40719068-40727728 GCF_001458135.2 Marmota marmota marmota
ATTTTTTTTTTTTTTTTTTTTTTAATATTTTTAGTTGTCAATGGACCTTTATTTTACTTATTTACATGTGGTGCTGAGAATCAAACCCAGTTCCTAATGCATACTAGGCCAATGCTCTACTACTTAGCTACAACCCCAGCCCTCAGTGACTGATTCTTGAAGTGGATCTCTGTTTTACGGAATGTGTTAACAGAATGGCAAAACTATTGCCAGAGTGGCTCTTTCTACCTGTTTTATATGCATGTCAATACTTGGTCATGTCACTCATACTGAGTCATGCTTGTGTTGTGGGATGGGATACAGTTATGGTTTAAAAAATTAAACATTGTTTTAAATAAAAAATTAAAATTAAACATTAAAAAAATTGCAAAATAAAACTTCCTAAATGAATTCTCTTCTGTAAAAAAGCCTCAACTTGGGCTGGGGCTATAGCTCAGTGGTAAAGCACTTGCCTAGCATGCATGAGGCACTGGGTTCCATCTTCAGCATCACATAAAAATAAATGAATAAAATAAAGGTATTGTGTCCATCCACAACTAAAAAAGTAAAAAAATAAAAAATAAAAACATTTAAAAAGACTTGGGCTGGGGTTGTGGCTCAGTGGTAGAGTGCTTGCTTAGCATGTGTGAGGCCCTAGGTTCAATCCTCAACACCACATGAAAATAAAGGCATTGTGTCCATCTACAACTAAAGATATATATATATTATTATATATATTATTAATATATAATTATATAATATAATTATATAATATATATTATATATAATATATATTATATATTTATATATATAATATACTATATATAATATATAATTATATAATATAATTATATAATATATATTAATATATATTATATATTATTATATATTATATATATTATTTATTATATATATATTTTAATATATATATATATTTATTTATTTAAGAAAAAGTCTCAACTTATTGGAGCTAGGCACAGTAGCATACTCCTATAATCTCAGCAATTTTGGAGGCTGAGATAGGAGGATCCAAGTTTGGGAGCAGCCTCAGCAACTTAGCGAGACCCTGTCGAAAGATTAAAAAAAATAAATACGAATGGGGTGTAGCTCAGTGGTAAAGAACATCTGGGTTCAATCTCCAGTTCAAAAAAGACTCAACTGGTAAGCAAAATTTAACTGTCTTGTTATACATACTAACTAAAAAGTTTAAAATTCCCCAAAGAATCTAAAACCACATCAGTCATGTTAAGGTATAATACTAACAATGCCTCTGAACAAACAAAAATTTTCTAACAGAAAATACCAAAAAGAGAAGAGACTAGTACAGTAGTGGAAGGGAGGAAGAAGGGGAGAGAAAAGGGAGGTGCCAGGAATGAAATAGACCAAATTGTTATGTGCACATATGAATATATCACAATGAATCCCACTATAATATACCAATAAAATAAAAATAATTTCTAAGTCAATAAAATAAAATTGGTTTAAAATAGAATATTAATGAAAGTTGGCAAAACGTATAAGCATTTTACAATAGAAGAGAAATGGCCTGTGAACACAGTAAAGAAAGATGTTCAGTTGAGTGTGGTGGCACACAGCTATAATCCCAGCAATTTGGGAGGCTGAAGTAGGACAGTAAATTCAAAACCAACAGCAGCAATTTAGTGAGATCATTACTTAGTGAGACCCTGTCTCAAAATAAAAAAATAAAAGGGCTGGGGGCGTGGTTAACTGCCCCTGGGTTCTATCTCCAGTACCCCCCCCCAAAAGCTCAGATTCATTAATAATTAGGAAAATGCAAATCAAAATACTACATGCAATTTTACACCTAACAGTTTGGCAAATATTAAAGGATCAGACAATATATGGAGTTCAAGGCATTCTCATACTCTCATAGGAATGTAAGTTGGTACAACTCTTTTGTTAACTAATTTTGTATCACCTATGAAAGTTTAAGATGCACAAACCTTTACAATCAATAATTCCATTTCTAGGTATTCACCCTAGAGAAACTCCTACACATGCACAGAGAATGCACAATGTCTTTGTAGAATTATATATTGTCTACAATAGTAAAATAACAACAAACCTGAGAACTTAAATATCCATTGACAAAAGAGAGAAACAATATTCACCCATTACATTATCACACTACAGTAAGAATGAATGATCTTAGGTTATAATCATCAACATGGATGAATCTTACAAACACATTGGGGAGAGGAACAAACTGCAGAATACATATTATGATTCCTTTTTACAAATACTGGACAACTGACACTCAGAAAATACTACCAGGCATTCTTTTAGGCACTTTGCATATAATGATTCATGAAATCCTAACAGTCCTAGTAATTAGATCTCCATTTCATAAATGAGGAAATAGGCACAAAGCAGTTAAGTCATTTGCCCAAATCACCTGCTCAGTGCATGGCAGAAATCTGTTGGTGTCAGAACCTATGCACTTACCCTTACATTTACATTACCTCTCAAAAATACACAACACTAAACAAGATAACATTTAGAGATATATATGCTAAGAAAAATGATAAAGAAAAACAAGAGAATAATAAATGTAATTGAATAGAGTGCTAATTTTGAGAGAAAAGAAAGTTGAATATAATTAGGACGGGTTTGCATGGGGAGTACAAAAGTTTTAGTCATATTCTAATGAGTTTTATCATGCTTCATATACATGCTACACATCTTTTGTACATATCAACTAGTTCATACTTTTAAGTAGTAAAAACTAAGTCACTTAAAGTCTTTTCTGAAATTGAGAATAGACATGGGCTGTAGAAATATAAACATACACATACAAATAATTATGAAACATCCAATAAAAGGTAAGAAAGAAAAGTAAGTCATATATAGTTATAAAATTTAACTCTCAGGCTGGGGAGAACTCTGTGGTGGAGTATGTGCTTAGCATTCATGAAGCCCTGGGTTTAATTTTCAGCAACACACACACACACACACACACACACAAATTCTCATTTTTACTAAACAGAATAAATTTATTGAAATTTAGTCTGTACAAAAACTTTTGAAAGGTCATTAAAGAGCCACAACTCTTAAGAGATTGAAGGACTGACTTTTCTTCCTAGAGTATTTATTCCCTAAATTAAGCTTATTTGCTTTCCTTTGTTCTATAACCACAACTGTACCCATAACATATAAATTACAAGAAAGACTAGATCTATACTTAAAAAAATCACAATGAGAAAAATGAAGCAAAAAACAAATCCCTACTGTACAAACAATACACACACCGAGATTCACAAACATGACCCTGATACTTAATATCATTTCCCTGAAAGGAAAAAAAAAACAAATAAATAAAAAAATAGTCAAAATGTTAGATTACTTTAATTTTTACATTAGTTAATTCCAAATGTAACAATGTATAACATATAAAACTATGGGCACATTGTATTTATCATTGTATTAATAATATACTTGCAAATTATCTTAAATTAGTTAATTCTTTTTCAGGAGATGCTACGCTCACTTAGGTAAAAAATTCCAAAGGTATCACTAAAGACATAAATCACAAATTCAAAATTGTATTAAAAATACTTTAGCTAACCTACACAGTACACTACCAATAAATCTATCACAGCCATGTTTTTTATTCCCCCAACTATAGACCAGTTTGTTATTTTCAACTAAACACACTTAAAGGAGGAGTTTTATTTTTAGAGGCTGTGAGAAAAATACATAACACTAGAATTATACATGTTCACATTATGGGATGCAGAAAATAAAAACACTGTACAGCAGAAACTTAGCAAGTACAAATCCAGAAATTGTTTTAAATCTTCAATTTTATTGTTTCCTAAACAAATATGCTTCAATGTTAATATATACAATTCCACTGTATTCTTAGTCACACTTGCATTCCAAAATCTTACAAGAAAATATGCATTACCCCAAAATAAAAAAATCATTTGTTCCCTTGCTGAAATTCAAGCTAAAATATCAAATTCAATGATTATGACATTAAAGTAAATTATAAGTATAAAATATTCTTTTAAATTTTTCTTTCTTTGATTTTATATGTCAATATAATTCATTCATTATTTTGAAAACACAGCATGAATATTAATACATCAAAATACTAATATTTGCTGTATATATCATAGTAGTCTGTGACTTGTTATTTCTTATGATGTGCTTGCTTTCAAGATTCAGAGTGAAGGGAAAAAATCCTTTTATTTAATCAAGTTAACTGGAAAAAAAAAATATATATATATATTTGGAATGTTATATTCTTATTATGGTCAAGGAGTAGAAGCAGATGAATCCTCTAATCTATCAATGGATTACATTAAATATTAACCTAACTGATATAATTTGCCTAACAAGAAACAATTTGTGGGCTGGGGCTGTACCTCAGTGGTAAAGTGCTTGCCTCACTGAATTTGATCCTCAGCACCACATAAAAATAAATAAAGGTATTGTGTGTCCATCTACAACTAAAAAAAAAAAAAAAAAGATACAATTCATTACTAAGTTGCATCCTTGGTTCAGTGTTCTACCTTAAGAATTGAGATGAATAAACAGTGACAAAGTAGTTTTATTACTAGTGGCTAAATAAATACCTAGTGTAGTTAACTTACATGACTAATAAAATTCATTTTAAAGTTTGTAGTTTTCTGATAGAAGTTAATTTACAGACTGATTCATGGAATGATAATGAAAACAAAGGGATAATATGTATCCTATTAAATCCTACTTCTCAAAAGAAACATTCATTTAGCTGCCATAAATCTGAAACTTGTTTTTATTTCAGCTCAACTTTTTTTTAAAATATGTTTTAGTTGTTGATGGACACAATACCTTTATTTATTTATCTTTATGTGGTGCTGAGGATCGAACCCAGTGCCTCACCCATGCTAGGTGAGTGCTCTACCACTAAGCCACAACCCCAGCCCAGTTTAACTCTTCTTTAAAAAATAGGCTACACAGGTTAGGGACTATGTTCACTTATTTCAGAAAACTATACCATGTACAGCATTTTCAAAGAAAAAAATTAGGAATAAATGATTCTAATTTCTTAAGAGCTAAAACTAAAAATTACTTTGCTTCATTAGCTGTCAGACCAAACAATTTAAAACAACAAATTAAGTTTTGGCTGTCCTAAAGACTGGTATTTGAGAATAGAGCAGTGTCATAGTTTGGATGTCAAAGTTCTCCAGCCACATACTCCTCAGCCCTGATTACCATTTAGACCACATGTTCTTCACCAGGGGACAACAATGTACATCCTACAGGTTCTTTGAGTTCAGTAACCCTTTAAGATTACATACAAATTTGAATGTATGTCTGTTTGCTTTTGGGGGCCAGATTCTTCTTCTTTCATCAGAATCTCAAAGGATTCTATGATGACATAAAATTTGCCACTTATTTAAATGGTCATCCAGAATCCTTATCTGGCTTTACGTTTAGGTTTCTGCCTTATGGATTTTCATCTCCCCACTTACCTTGTCCAAAAAACTTCTGTTGTTTTGATACAGGGCTTTCCTATTTACTCCTTAAAGATAATCATGGAAAGTTAAAGCTTCAAAAACCAAGGAAGAACCCTGTCTATTTAAAACAAAGGTGGTTTCAAAGAATGCTAAAGCTAAACCTGAATATATTTAGGAATTTTTTTTAAAGAGAAAGCTTTTCTTATAGTTATAAAACAAATTTTATCTTTAATTGGTTATTTGCCTTTTTACTGAGTTCAAATTGGCAAGCTGAATTTGTGATTCAGCAACACTTACCTTTTAAGTCATGTTAAAATTTTACAGATAAAAACACATATGGCCATCACTCTGAACCACACAACACATATATACACAGACTTCATTAAGATCATTACTTTAAGAATTCAATCTTTACTTTGTGAACAAAATAATTTTGTTCTGATATAGCAAAGACTGATTTAGCAAGGAACATCTTGATGAAAAAGGGCAGAACTGCTGAGAATGCTAGCCTACTTTTTACACTGACTTTTCTCCTCTAAGCATCTGTCAAGTGTGGGATGAGAAAAAGGTGTTGGAATCTGGAGAGAAACACTGGAAAAAAATATATTTGGTTCCAAGAATGAAAGGTAGGAGGCAAGGAGAGAGGGAGAGAAAAGAAGCCAGTTAAAAACAGCTCTGCTCCCTTTTACTGACAAATAACTTGGCAATTTATCTACACACATCTTTTTAATTCTTTAATCTTCTCTAATTATATTTCCCCGTATCCATCAACAAAATACTTCTGAAATATATTTCAAATCTGTCCACTACTCCTGTCTCTACCTCCAGAACCACCATGTTCAAGACAACTTCATCTCTTACCTGGACTACTATAAACCACCAAGTAGGATTTATTTCTAGTCCTTCTATTGTTCCTCTCTGATCAACTGTGTACTATGTAGCTAGTGTAATCTTTTAAACATGTAAAATGGATCATGACACTGTTTAATAGTTCCATGGCTTTTAATGCACCTTCAAATTAAATCTAAACTCTGAGTATTCAGTGAGTCAGTATAACATAATAATTCACGCTGCTCAGGCAGTGCTTAGAAGAGTGCTCAGAATATCACAAATGCTCAGTAAATGTTATTATATTAAGGTATGATCCTACCTGACTCTCTTACCTTGAAATGGCACTTTCCCTAACTCTTTATCATCATTTTGGTTGAATGCAGGCTTGTTTCCAACTTGAGCCTGCTGTTTCCTTCTCCCTGAAATGTTTTTATCCCAGACTCTTCAAGTGCTTCTGTTTACCACTCATACTTCAAGACTTAACCTAAATTTTCTCTCTCTGATGAGGCCCTTTAAACTTTCTAAACACCATTCTATATAATTCTTTATTACTCTACTTGTTTTATTTTTTTTCTACTGCTTTACAATTTGTAACTTTTTTTGTTTCATTTATTCAACTTTTCCTTAAATTTGATCAGATACTTTAACATCCATTCAGTAAAATTTCTACCTTCCTTAAAGATTTCTGTTCTATTCAAAATAATCTTAAATATATATCTCCTCTCATCAAGAAGAAAGTGCTAGAAGAGAGCCAAGATAGAAAAATTAAATTATTTCCTGGGAGCTGTGCATGTAGCTGAGTGGTAGAATACCTGTCTAGCATATGCATGGCCTGGGTTCAATTGCCAATACCACAAATGGGAGGGAAAGCAACCTTAAACACACCCCTATAAACACCCCTTCTTTAAGGCCCTAAGGCCTTGAATGATAAGGGCAGAATGAAAGAAAAAGAAAGGGGGCATGACAGAGGGAGAAGAACTGTGGTATGTGTATAAAAAATATATATTTTATCAAGGTTATTATAGCATCAATTGCAAGATGCACCATTATTTTTTATTCTACTAAAGAAGAAAAATGCTGTCAAAATTGTTAATTGTTCATTAATTACATATCATCAATAGTAAAATGCGTTCCAAGAAGAGATACATGCCAATTCCAGAGATGTTAAAGTGTGAGAAGAAAATGCAGTTAAGAGGAGAAAGAGAAGAAAGAAAAAGAAAATTAACATTTCTATTATTAACACAAAATCAGTCTTCCAGGAACCTAAGTCTCAAGACATGGAACACTGGTTATCCACATGTTTGTTATCAGGAAGGGGAGAGGGATCTAGTGAAGAGAGGTCATACAGCAATTCTTACTTTTTAAAATTTCTATTTGCCTGTATTCCTTTGCCCACCCTTTTATATTTAACTTTTCTAGGTTACTTTGTTTTAAACATGCCTCATATAGCACATAGTTGTGCCTTGCTTTACAATTCAAATTAAAAATCGTGTTTTTTTTTAAAGGTAAGTTAAATATAACAAAAAGATACTTCTTTTAAAATCCAAATACTTCAAAACTTAAAATCACATTTGTAAATGATTTGTGAATCATAGTTCATGGCTTAAAGAAGGTGGGGGAAATCTTTTTATCATAAAAAAATTTAATTTAAATATATAATTGATAATGAAAACTCATGAGCTGATTTTCAAAATTCATTTCAAAACTCATGAGCTGCCCCTCATATTTTTTTTTTTTTTTTGGTACTGGGGGTTGAACCCAGGGGCACTTAACCACTGAGCCATGTCCCAACCCTTTTTTCTATTTTATTTAGAGACAGGGTCTTACTGAGTTATTAAGGCCTTGCTAAGTTGCTGAGGCTGGCTTTGAACTTGTGAACCTCCTGTCTCAGCCTCCAGAGCCAATGGAATTATAGGCATGCACTATAGTGCCTGGCAAGCTGCTTTTATTTATTGTTTGTTTTATTGTATGTGTGCGTGTGTGTATGAGAGAGAGAGAGAGAGAGAGAGAGAGAGAGAGAGAGAGAGAGAGATACTTTTAACAGTGCCAAATATATTAGAACATAAGGGCTGTGGGTATAGCTCAGTGGTAGAGTGCATGCAGGGTTCAATCCCCAGCGCACACACATGCATACACACACACACAAAAAAAAAAAACAGAAAAAAAGGTCAATAATTGATAAGCTTCTATCTTAAGGAAAATCATAGAAACTAAAGATACAAAAATTAGAAGTAAATAACACTTCCAGTAACAGACTGTTTTAACAGTTTTCTCACTGAAAACAAAAAATGAATAAAATTTTATTTTAAAAATATCTTAAATACATTGAAGAGCTGACAGTATGGTAAAGGAATTACCAGACCAAAATCTATGAAAAAGCAG
>NW_025999900.1:40727839-40751302 GCF_001458135.2 Marmota marmota marmota
TCCGCCGAAAACTTAAAAAATAAAATATTAAAAATTCATCTCTCCCTCCCTCCCTCCCTCCCTCTCTCACTCTATCTTTAAAAAAAAAAAGAAATTTAACAGTAATAAAATTCTTTGATTAACTTTATGCCAAATACTTGAAAATCTCAGACAAAATAAGTGAATTCCTGAAAAAGAGAAACTTTCTAAAAACTGACCCTCAATAAAACCATTTAGGAAATTTAACATAGCCTCTTCCCCCCTCTAAAAATATTAACCCTACCCCACACCCCAAATACTAAGCCCAGGAAGTTGAGTAGAAGTGTAACCAAACTTTTAAGAAACAGATCATTCCAGTCTTACATAAATCCTTTATCTGTGAAGTTGACATAATCTGGTCTGGATATCTAAACTACATAAGGACAATATAAGAAACAAAAATTATGGGCTAATTTCACCTATGAACATAGATGTAAAAATCTCATGATTAAAAGACTAAATCCAATTGTATATGAAAAACACTATCATGACACAGATGGGTTTATTCCAGTGATACAACAGTAATTCAACATTAGAAAATTATAAATGCCATTTACCACATTAACAGAAGAAAGGAGGAAAACCACATGATCATCTCAAATGCACAAAAGACATCTAATGAAATTCAATACTCATTCTTCACACACAAAAAATATCTTAGCCAACTAGGAATAGAAATGTCTTTAAAGGGTATAATTTAAAAAAAAAATCTACAGGATGTGACTGAGGTGTAGCTCAACTATAGAGTGTGTGCTTGGCATGCATAAAGCCCCAGGTTCAATATTGTGTGTGTGCACGCGCGCACGTGTACACGCATGCACGTGTTTGTGAATGAGAGACAGACAGACATATGGGTGGATGGGTAGATAGATAGTTTTTGTTTTCTAAGCTGGTCTCAAACTCATAGGCCCAAGTGATTTTCATGCCTCAGCCTCCTGAATATTGGTACTACAGGTGCATGTCATCATACCTAGCTCTGTAACATTATTGTTAATGGTGAAACCTAAGACACATTTCCTTTAAAAAAAATTAAGTGCAACATAAAGATCCCAACTATTAAAAGTTGTACTGAGTTATTAGAAGTCCTAACTAGTGCAGGAAGACAAGAAAAAAAATTAAATGCATAAGCACTGGAAAGAATTTTCATTCACAATAGTTTAATTGACTACATAGAAAACCCAAAACCATTCATAGATCAATTATTAGAATAAAACAATTTAGGAAGATGACTGAGCATAAACCTTTTCAATTTTTTAAAAAAGCTTATATGAGCAAATAGAAATTGTAAAGAAAAAATATATACAACATTAACAATAAGATAACTAATAATTAAGTTTAAGATTACTGAAAGGTATCTTATAATATCTAAATAATGAGAAAGATATACTATGATCAAGAACAATAAGGTTTAATGCCATAAAATAAGGGAATAAATTAAATGCATGCATAGATTAAAAGCTAGAGATCATACACATATAAAAGACAAATCCCATTCTTTAATAGCTTGTGAATTTTTGCAAATTTGACTCAAATTACCTTCCATTCAGGATAGTTCAGCAACTAATCATAGGTACAATTAGTCACTAGTCATAGGCATTTTAATTAATTTGTAGTAAAAGTTGAAACAGCACTTTAGAATTCTGACAACTGCAACAAACAAGTATAGATGGGTTCTAGTTGAATGACTGTGGTTCTACTGGTTCAAAGGTCAGTCAGTGCACATTCACTATACCATAAATTCGGATAACCACTCCCACCAGTGATGGAATGTTGCCAACATTTTACAGAACATATAAGGTTTGATTCTTAGTAATGATCTGTCAACATGTTAAAACATCATCTCCTTAAAAGTCACCTGAAAATGTAGAAATTTACTCTGAAATTGTACTCTCAGGGGAAAACAGGCAAAATGCATTAATAACACAATGATTCTATTAGGCTCAAAAAGTGTCTCTAATGGACTTATGTTTGGTCTTTATATATGTTTGACTCTTGTATATGTAAAACCTATAAACAGGTATCCAATTTGCTTTACAACAGATCTAAACTTGACAAAATGAGTGATTTTCTTTAGATCTAATTTTAATTTTGGTTTATAATTTTTGTGATATTCTACATTGTTGCCTAAACTTTGCTCTACCTAAATTTCCTAAAAGAATTATAAATAATAATCATTTGCTTTAGAGTTACCCAAAGATGACAATACCTATAGTTGACATTCATTGAATGACTGCTATGCACCAGGCACTCCTCTATAAGTGCTGATTCATATTAAACCATGTCATTTTCACAACAATCCTATTAGGTACACTGCCATCATTTTACAGACAGGAAAACTGAGGTACAAAAAGTTAAATTACTTTTCCAATATCACATAATAAGTGGAAAATCTTGGAGATTCATACCCAGGTAATCTGTCTCCAGAGCCCAAACCCTTAGTTACTACATTATGCTGCTTTTCACAATATATTTAAAATGATAAAGGAAATTATGAAGGACCAAAAAAACCTCTCCATTAAAAATTAGTTGTTAAGAGTTAAGTAACAGGCAATATAATACTAAAACAATTTATTATAAGTTGATACTTCACAGCTATTTCAAAGTGTCATGACTATGATGAATAGTTTTGAAGCTGGACAGACCTGGCTCTGAATCTTGGCTGTGCCCTTTACAAGCTGTGTAACTTTGGACAAGTTTCATAACTTCACCAAGCCTCAGTTTCCTCATCTGTAAAATGAGAATAATAAACATCTCACAAAATTGTTGTTAGTAACATAATTATTGCTACATGATACTGATATGGTAAACAAAGATACACAAAATAAAAAGAGGAGGCTCTCAATTTTCTCCCAGGAAACAAGACTTTATTATAATGACATAGTGAAGATGATTACTTCAAGTTACTGCAGCAATTGAAAGATTCACACACTAATGTAGAACCACAGTCTTCTCTAATATATAACAACAACAAAAATGCCCCTACATAAAAAAAAAAAAAAATCAAACACCTAGAAGTAAATCACTGGATCTTTAAAACAAAAATACCGCACATACATAAAGAGGCAAATAGTACATTGCTATTTATTGACAGCCATTCCCACAAACCCCATTCCATACATATTCCCTTTAAGACTAGTGGTATTTAAGAGGCCTAAAAGAGAAGGGCTATGTTAAGATGGATCAATTCCTGATACTGGTAGGAAAGAATTTTTTATAAAAGAAAAACAGAAAGAAAGGTAGGGTGGGAAATGAACCCAGGGTCACTGGAATACAAGAGAAATTTATTCAAAGCAATCTAGAGTATCTCCACATTTAATTCCACAATCATATCTGTATGTTCTTCTTCACAAAAGAAAAAAAACTCTGTTCATTTTCTTGTAGCAAACAGTAGTTCCTCAAAGTGTTTAAAAAAATATTTAGCTTAGAATGTTTTTGTTCTGTATATTTCTTCTGTCCCAAACAAAAAATATGACTGGTATAGGGTAAAAACTATAGAGTCACAGTTATAGAACTGGGATTGAATCTTAATAAAAAGTGGTCAAAAATAAAATATGGGGCTAGGTACGTTGTAGTTCAGTGGTAGAGCACTTGTCTAGCATGTATAAGGCACTGGGTTCAATTCTCAGCACCACATAAAAATAAAATAAAGGTCTATCATCAACTAAAAATATATTTTAAAAATGAAAATGTATATTGAAGATCTCTGCTTTATTACACAAGCAACATTAAGTTATGAAATAGCACTCCAAGGTAAACACAAGGCAATTCAGATTGACTATCTGAATCTGTCAAGTGGACTATGATCACAATACTCAGGGGTTTGAATTTGAAATGTTCCCCAAAAGCTCAAGTGTTGAAGGCTTGATTCCCAAGGCAAAAAGGGTTCAGAGATGGCACCTTTGGAAGATGACTGGATCATGAAGGATCTAATCCTATCAAAGACCCATGGTAAATGTATGACGAATGAACAATATTTAATGCTGGTTGATGGATGAAACTTAGGAAACGAGGCCTAGTTGGAGGAAGTAGGTCTTTGGGAGTGTTCCCTTAAAGGTTACATCTTATTCCTGGCCCTTTCCCCCACCATGAGCTGAGGAGCTTGGATCTGCCATGTGCTCCCTGCCATGATGTTCTGCCTTGCCACAGGCCTAAATACAATGAATACAGCTGACCATGGACTGAAACCTTTCAACCTACAAGCCAAAATAAGTCTTTCCTAAATGTAAGTAGATTTTTGTCACAGTGACAGAAAACTGACTAATACACTTAATATTAGGAGAGGTACAGAAAAATAACAATCTCTAAGCTCTAGGTTCTCATAGTACCTGGGCAGTATCAGATTTCAAATCCTAATATTTCATCTATGCTTTTAATATTGAGAATACTGGGGGATGGGGTGTTGAAGCCTTCCCTCCTTTTTTTCATTAACAGTTTATGGAATTTAACAGATGTACCGTCTTTCATGTGGCCTCACATTTGAAGTGATGAGAACATACACATGGTTTACATCTTCTACCATATATCTTACCTTACCCATCAAGTATTTAAAAAGTGTGCCATCTTTCAACCTTTACTTTTTTTTTTAAGTTGAAGATGATAATTTTTCTATATATGATGCAATTCATGTCAACTAAAGTATAATCTCAGATGTCATTATATTTTAAAATCACACTATTGAATATCACCTGTATTCTGTTGTTTATCAGATTTACAGTACATTTTTTTGCCTTTAATTTTTTGCATTAATAAAAAAATTCAATTGGGAGCAATAAAAAATATTAAAAATACTATATTATAGCAAACTATAAATGCTTTAAGAACAGCACAAATCACTGTCTGACTTAAGAGAAGTTGAGATTACTGAATTAGAGGGAAGAAATGAAGAAAGATTTCATGGAAGATATAGGATTTGAAAAATGAGATTCCAACAACCTCAACTTCTGAATATAAAGACAATTTAAACCAAAAAGTTTTTGTCTACAAGGAGGTGTATTTTGCCTACTGGCTACTATTAAAATGGAGACTGGAAAAAGAAAATTAAATAAATTTAAGAGAATATTTTCAAAAAGGAGTTTGACAAGAATAGCTATATAATTGAAATACTACCTTAAAATTTTATACCAAAAAAATTGAAAAATTAAGAGAAAAAAATTGAAGTAACTAAGGCTATTCATTCAATTCATTTATTAATATTTCATAAGCTTCTGAAAAAAGAATTTAAAAAGTACAACTGGACATGAAATTTAGCTCTAAGAATTAAGGCAAATCTGACTGCACCTTCAAAAGAGGAATTTATCATATGGATCTTTATGAAAAAAGGCACTAAAAATGTGCCTTTAGTAACAGATTCACATAGGATACAAACATCTTTTAATAATTTGTTAAGCATAGCATATATAGAAAAAAGTACACAAATAAGTATATGGTTCAATTACTTTTCACAAAGAAGCACATTTATGTTACTAGCACCCAGATCAAGAAGAAAACAACAGTAGTATCCTAGATTCCTCTTATGCTTCCCTCTTGTGAGCACCCCACTGTTTCTTCCTATAAA
Organism: Marmota marmota marmota; assembly: GCF_001458135.2. NCBI lineage: Eukaryota > Metazoa > Chordata > Mammalia > Rodentia > Sciuridae > Marmota > Marmota marmota. The sequence continues at coordinate 40,733,412 of NW_025999900.1, forward strand.
AGATATCACTATTATAATTTCTACAAAAGCTGTTAAGAACTTCAACAAAACACAGATGTGTTTTGTCTGTTTTGCATTTTTTTTTTTTTTAGTTGTAGCTGGACACAATGCCTTTATTTTATTTATTTTTATGTGGTGCTGAGGATTGAACCCAGCACCTCTCATGTGCTAAGCAAGCGCTCTATCCCTGAGCCACAATCCCAGCCCCTGTTTTGCATTTTATAGAAAGCTTAATATAGGATGTACTCTTTTATACATGTTTTTTCACTCAACGTTATGTTCATGTTATTGCTCATATAATTTATACACATTCTCGTTGAATTCCTCTTTTGAAGGTGAAGTCAGATTTGTCTTAATTCTTAGAGCTAAATTTCATGTTGGACACATTCTCATTGTTTAAAAGCAGTTTGTTTGTTTGTTTTTGGTACCGGGGATTGAATTTAGGAAAACTTGACCACTGAGCCACATCCTCAGCCCTATTTTTAATTTTATTTAGAGACAGGTTCTCACTGAGTTGCTTAGCCCCTCGCTGATGCTGAGGCTGGCTTTGAACTTTCAATCCTCCTGTCTCAGCCTCCCGAGCCGCTGAGATTACAGGATGTGCCACTATACCTGGCTGTTTAAAAGTAGTTTTTAAATCAATCCTTGATAAAAGCTGACAGCATAATATTAAGACGAATCTGAATTAAAATTCCAGTTTCAGGCTGGGATTGTGTCTCAATGGTAGAGCACTTGCGTTGCATAAACAAGGACCTTAGTTTGATTCTCAGTAGGATGCACACATGTGCGCACACACACTCACACAAACCTCCCACACACACCCAAATCCACTTTCAACAGTAGATGACATTAGACAAGTTACTTAGGAGTCTCGACTCTTCAGAAAAAAAATAAATAAATATGTTTGGTGATGTATACCTGTAATCCTAGCTACTTAGAGGCTGAGGCAGGAGGATCCCAAATTTGAAGCCAGACTGAGGAACTGAGTGAGACTATCTGTGGGGGGAAAGATACATGCATACATTGTTGGCGGGACTGCAAATCAGTAAAACCACTCTGGGAAGCAATATGGGGATTTCCAAAAAAAACTAGGAATGGAACTACCATATGACTCAGCTATCCCACTCCTCAGTATTTACCTAAAGAACTAAAATCAGCATACTCTAATGATATGCCCACATCAATGTTTACAGAAATGCAATTCACAATAGCCAAGTTATAGAATTAGCCCAGATACCTGTCAACAGATGAATGGAAAAAGAACATGTGACACATGGAATTTTATCTAGTCATTAAGAAGAATGAAATTATGGCACTTGCCGGTAAATGGATAGAATCGGAGATCATGATGCTAAATGAAATAAGCCAAACTCAGAAAGTCTAGGGTTGAATTTTTTTTCTCCTAGGTGGAATGGAAGCTAGACCAAAATAAAAAATAAAAAAATGTGTGAGGGGGAATCCTATGAAAATAGAAGAGAGAAATCAGTGGAGAAGAGGAAGGGAATTGAAGGGGAGGGAGGAGGGATGGGAAATGGGAGGAAAGGTAAAATGAAATTGTCCAAACTACCAATATACCACAGTGAATTTCACCTTTATGTACATCTATAAAGCACTAATTTTTTTTAAAGCTATAAATAGAAGGAAGACCAACAGAATTGCGGAAAGGGAATAGAGGGTGGGAGAAAAAGAGGGAAGGGGAAGTACTGGAAACTCAATTGGAGCAAATTATATTCCATGCTTGAACAATTATGTCAAAATGAACCCCAATATTATGTATAACTATAATGCACTAATGAAAATATGAAAGGGTGGGACTGGAGCTGTAGCTCAGTGATAGAGGGCTTTCCTAGCATGCATAGTCCCTGGGTTAAATCCTAGCGCGCGCGCGCGCTCGCTCGCGCGCTCTCTCTCTGTCTGTGTCTGTCTGTCTGTCTGTCTCTCTCTCTCTCTCTCTCTCTCTCTCTCTCGATCATAAAGTTGTGATGTTTAATTAAGAAACTAAATGTATAGCAACTGGCATAGAATATATGCTGATCCAAAATATTAGTTCCCTTCCCTTCCTCCTACATAGTCAAGGTGAAGTTATACTACTAGTAGTCCCTTATACATCGCCTTTTTCCTACATAGGTATAAGAATTTTTTTTTTCCAACTCTCCCCTATTCGAATCCTCTTGTTCAAAGTCATATTCAAATGCCACCTCCTCTATACTGCCTGCTGTTTCAACTATATTTCACCTATGTCACTTAATATAGGTGTTGTATTGGGGTTATCTTTAATTGCCTTCTTGAAGAAAGAGAACACAGCTGAACTTTCATCTTCATCCCTCCTACCACACAAACAAGTTTTGCACACAAAAAGCACTCAAATATTTGAAGAGTTAGTAGTATTGTTCTAGAACTATCATTACTAAAGAAGAGTGACTGTGTTCATTTATACCTGATATTTTACTAATAAAAAATTAAATAGATAATATTGCTACCTTTAGAGTCTCAATCAAATAAATAGCCATGTTTCTATATTACCTGCATTGGTGTGTGTAGGTATGTATGAACGTATGTTGCTGGGGATCAAATCCAAATGTCTTACACATGTTAAGCACATGCTTTACCACTGAGCCACACAGCACCTCAGCCCATGATCACACTTGCATTTGGCATTAATATATCTGTGATAAGGCTAGGTATTTCTTGGAATACTATTTTATAAAAATTCTATAGTATAATGTTGTTAAACAGTTCATCAATACTATTATCAAGTTGAAATTTTATAAATGTCATCAGTCTGGGTTGTGGATATAGCTCAGTGACACAGTGTTTATCACATGCATCAAGCCCTGGGTCAAATCCCCAATACCACAAACCAAACAAACATCACCAGTCTAATAAATCTTATAAAAATGTCACTGTGTTGTGTTCACTGTAGCTGAGATATTAATAATGAAAGAAAGCCTACTTCCAAAATATTATCTTATAGCAAAAATGGCCTTCAAATTTTCTTTTAAAATTCATATAAGTATGTGTCTGGGGGAAAAAAAGCCATCTAATTTTTATGAAGCATCCTTTTCTATGAAAATTTATTAATTAAATCAATATTTAAGAAGTCCTTGAAATACCTATTTTATAACATTAAGGGCAGATGAATATAGAATACAAGGTGCTTGGGGTGAATAGGCGATGATAGAAAAACAGACAAAAAATGTACTGCTCTTACATTAACAATCTGGAATTTTTCTGCATGATCAATATTTCCTTCATTACTTTCTCTAAATGATGAGAATACTTTTTTGTCCTTTTAAAATAAATTATACATACAACTAACAATTTCAAATTGGTTCAATTATAATTTGGATATATGAAAAAATATTTTAATTAAAAAGCGTGTAAGTAAATTTTATCATTACATAACTTAAAGCCTAAAGAAAATTTCCAAGTATTACAGTATTTCATCACATAATTGTCAGACTGCATTAAGGTATATGTATGAGTACACACGCTTCCTAATCTTGCAAAGAAAAAAACGTTTTATGCAAAAAAATTTGCCCCAAAAATTGCAACAATTATGCAGTGAAATACGGTACTTACATATTGCCCCACTAGCTTAACCATTGTCTCTCACACATTTTTTTTTAACCATGAGAATGAACTGCCCTATATATTTCCTTATATTTTCCCAGGAACAAGGACATTTGCTTAGGTAACACATTAAATTTTCTATTATGTAATTATATTCCATATTTGAATGTCAACAGTTGCCTCAAAAATGACCTTTAGAGCTATTTATTTCCCTAATGCAGAATCTAATTTATGATCAAGCATTGTATATAATTGTTAGATCTCACATGAGGGTGTGGGGGTGTGCACCTGTAATCCCAGATGTTCAGGAGGCTGAGGCAGGAGGATTGAAAATGTGAAGTCAGCATGGGCAACTTAGTGAGAGCCTGCTTTGGAATAAAATAAAAGGGCGGGAATATAGCTCAGTGGTAGATAACTTGCCTAGAGTATGTGGTAGGCTCTAGGTTCAATTCCCAGTACCATAAAACAAAAGGGACAAAAATTCTATCTTGTTGAACAATTCCTCAGTCTTTCTATAAATCTCTTAAGACCCATATTTTTCAAGAGTGTAGACCAGTTTAGTAAATAATCCCTCAATTTATGTTTATCTGATAGTTTTTCATGTTTAAATTCAGGCTATCAGAAAGTGATGTCCTATCCTCACTCTATCTCGTATGAGAAGCTGCAAGTTGCTTATTGGTTCTATTATCATCGATCTCTGATCATTTGATTAAGGTGACATTTGCTGTTTCTCCCCTATAAAGTTACTGTTTTTCTCTTTGTAATGAGTAAATATTTTAAAAGGAATTATCTTGATATCATATGAATATCATATGAGGAAATAAATAGCTCTAAAGGTCATTTGATGTTCCTCATCAAACTATCACCCAAAAGTTTTGGTACCCACAATAAGTTTTGTATAAGCCAAAATAACATAATTGTTTCCACATGGTCATTTTCTAACTCAAACAATTATGTTTGTAATTTTAAGGAATAACTTTGATTTTCCCCAACTTCAACATTCATTTATTTACTTATATTTATACAGACCCATGGACTCTTATTTTTTCAATGGGTTATATCTGTATTTATCATTACCTATTTGGCCAGTGTAAGTGTCTCCAAACTGGCTCCTGTTCCTTTTGACATGTCCTCATCATTCTTTATTATTGTTAACTTTCTGATGCAATAAAATTTTCCAGGTTCATGTTGTATTTTCCCTGACCTACTTCTCTAAGGAGCTCTGGTTTCCTTTTAGTGGAGAATGACTGAGAAACTAAGATAGGGTTGTTCAGTGTGTTCATTGTTACAAGGAAAGTAATTGCTTCTAGGCTCTTTTGTCAAATAAAGCTGTGATACACATACATAACATGCATATATGCATATGAAGGAACACACATGTGTGCATACATACTTATGTCTACATGAGAAAAAGATGTAAATATACCCAGCCATATGTGTATATTTATCTATCTTTATATAAATAGATTAACAACCATTAGTTCACAACCTCCGATTCAAATCTAACATCCAGGGATTCATTCTACCCTTCCTTCTTTCCATTTATAAAACTCCCTTCTCCAGCAATAAAAAATCTGGCTCCTTTATCCTCAATACACTTACTCATTTGTTCAGTTCTAAAATTTCCATAAAATATTTTCAAAATTCATAATATATACCACTACCAAAAAGCCAGCTTATAATCTAGGGTTCATTATTTGTTTGTAGTTCTGTTTATCTTGATCTTGAGCATACACTGTGCTCAAGATCATATTACTTGTTTTCATACTTCACTGTGGCTATGTTATTATCTGAAATACAGTTAGGTTGTGTCCGCCAAAAACTAAAAAAAAAAAAAAAATATTAAAAAAATTCTCTCCCTCTTTAAAAAAAATTTAAAAAATAAAATAAAATAAATAAATGCAATTACAGAGGTTGCATAGAGCTGTAAAGTTTAGTAAGTCTACTTCCTATAGGAATAAATGAGCCTTGCTGCAGCCATTACATGCATCCATGACCATCCCACCCAGACCCAGTTGTTTTCTGGGAATTAGTAAAAGGAAGATAAAATGAAATGGGTGAACCATATTCTAGTAATCTCATAGATCATTACTTATAATTTTCAAATTGTGTTCCTTAAGAGATGCCACCAAGTCAAAGAGGGCAGGAGCCAGTGGGTAGAACTCCAGTTCCCAATCTTCATCCAAAGCTCCTGTGCTTGGGAGTGACAGAGTGCTTGCCTAGCAAGCAAGAGCAAGGCCCTGAGTCTGATCTCCAGGACTGGGAAAGTCAAAAACAAACAAACAACAACAACAAAAAAAAATTGCTGTACTATTGGTATATTATTCAGGCTTCAGCCAAAAGTTTTATTCATTCACCAAATATTTATTGAGTGTCTCTGCTATGCCAAGTACTGTTCTAGGTGCTTGGGATACTTCAGTGAACAAACCCTTCATGGGTATGGCATCCCAATTATGGATAGAGAAACTTCAGTCCTAATCCCCAAGTCTGAATGTAGTATCTCTTCCCTCTGAATCACCACTATTTCTACTTCTTATAATACATTATAGTAAACGGTAAAAAATGGTATAACTATTGGTATATACTATGATTCCATTAAATTTTGGCATCTTGACAATCTGGTTTACAGCTTATATATAGTTCGATAATTAAAGTAATGAGAGCTACCATTTAGTGAGCATGTTTACAATTAGTTCATTGAATCCTTATAATATCACTTCTATTATTAGTATTTAACTAGTGAAAAATTCAGGTTCAGAGAGATTAACTAATCCAAAGTTATACAGCTACTAAGTAGACTAATATTTAAACTCAGGTTTGTCCAAGTTCTACACTGTCCTTAATCAATTTCAGTATTTAATTTAGAACCTCATCTACAAAAGGTACCTAATTTTATAGAATAAACAACTAGATAAATAAATAACTTTTATCTTGGGCTGAGGAAATGTAAAAAGTGAATTAAATCAGAAAAAGAAGAAAATCCTTAATATGCCTTATAAAAACTTGGCATGATTTAGCCTTTGCCTATCAGACCAACCATACCAGCCTTCTTCTTTTTTTTTTTTTTTTGTGGTGCTGGGGATTGAACCCAGGGTCTTGTGGACACGAGACAGGCACTCTACCAACTAAGCTATATCCCCAGTCCCATACCAGCCTTCTTTGATGCCTTAAACTTAACATGCTTCTTTTCATCTTAAGGTCTCCAATCCACAGTTCTAACAACCCCTTTCTTTTCTTTAAATTAATTCCTATATATCCTTCAGATTTCTGCTTAAATATATTTTTTCAAAGTAGTTGTCTTTGATCACCTCCCCACTTAACTAAGTCAGGATCTCTAATAAGCTCCTAACATACTGTGCTTCTTTATGAAATTTTAAATAAATAAAATGTGTATTTAATATATTCTTGTGAGCAAAAAGGTGTCTCTCAATGAGCATGAAAGACATATGGGACTCAGAAAATTCCAGAAGGGCTGGGGATTAGCTCAGTTGCATGAGAGCAGGATGTTCACATACCAAGTTAATGATTAATTCATGCTTGAAATTGTTTATATATTATTCTATTAGAAATTGATAATAATGTTTAATCAATAAATCACTAGTAACGTGGAAAATTCATTTCCAGTTATTATAGAATAGTTTTATCAGATCGATTCTTCTAGTAAGAAAAATTCTAAAAACAAACAAAAAAAAGCAACTGGAACGCAAGAGGCCAAAATACCACAGAAAAAGGAAACACAGGATTAATTCTGACATTCTTCACTACTTTTTCCTCCTGGAACAACTAGCTGCAGACAAGAACTTCTGGCAATCTCATGGGGCTGCAAAGACAGAAATTGGAGTTCAGAGCTACCAATACAGGCAGGATTTGAAGGGCTAAAACTTCCAGAAAAAAAGGCAACAACAGAAAAGCAAGTGTGGACATCCTATACTGGGAATTTACTGAATCCTAACCTATGTGGGGGCAAGAGGCCAAGAACCAACAAAGTGCCTATTTTAAGGCAAAAAAAAAAGTAGGTAGAACTTTGGTTGTCTCACAGTACTAGAAAAGAAAAAATTGAGAGTTCAGGGCTTGCCGAGAAATAGAGGAACTGGCAAAACACTCCAGGATTCCATTTGATACCTCTGAAAGACAATACTCTAGAAGTAAGTGGAAACTGAATGTAAACCAGCCCCTATGAAGCTTAAAACAAAGCCTCAAGTCTTCTCAAGCCTGTACTGGCTCAAAGTCATCTGCTCCTACTTTAAACTATCATCAGAAGAAAATTAAATCATCTCTAAACAATATCAACATCAAGAGCTTCTATCATATCTCATATGCAAGAACTAGTATCTATAAAACAAAACAGAAATAAATTGAAATTCCAGAACTAAAATAAAATAGCAATATAACAGATGCTTTTAACAGATTGGACATTAGATCAACAAGAAAAATCAGTAGTAAATATCCAGATGATGCATGGGAAAAATAGAGCAAAGTGCATGATAGACATATGGGACTCAGAAAATTCCAGAAGTGCTCAGAGGTAAAGCACTTACCTAGAATCTCAGAAGAAAATGTGTGAAAGCGTGAAATAGAAACAATATCAGAAGATATATTCCAAACTTGACAGAAGACTAATATGAAGTTATGAACCTCAACCATCTTACATAAAGAAAACACCTGGGTGCATTACTGGAAACAAAATAAATTGCTTCCCTAACAAAAACAGTAAAGTTATAATATATAGAATGATGTATTTAAAATGCTGAAAGAAAACAACTGCCAACATGGAATTCTAAGTCCAGTGAAAATATCCTTCCAAAATCAAGACTGACAAAGAATGCTTTCAGACAAAACAGAACATTCACTATCAACAGACTCATATTAAAAGAAAGGAGCTGTCTATAAAGAAACCAAAGAATCATAGATAGAAGTAAAACAGAAAAGAACCAAAAACACCAGAAAGGAGAAATGTGGGTAAAATTAAATAACTATGGATTATTTAAAATTACAACAATGAACACAAAGCAAAGAAGAGGGAATGATAATTGTCATGAAAGGGCTGTAAGGTCGCCAGAGCCCTTTGCACATTAGATTATGTGCAAATTGGATACAACAATTCCTTCTGTTCCTTATTCACAACACTTTACAATGTGACTTTATTTTCTTCCTATCAAGAGATGGAATCTATATTTCTATCTCCTGAATTTGAGTTTGGCCATGTGATTTTCTATGACCAGTGGAATATCAGAAAAGAATAGGGACTTGAAAAGCATTTGCACACTGGGATTTGTCCTCTCTTGCTACTTTTAGAATTCTAAAACCACCAGATGAATGAAATTTCCTGTTAGCCTACATAGAGAAGAAACTCTCCAACTCCTAAATGGGTCAAAAACCTGCCAACCAAAAAACACATGAGTAAGGCTATATTCTGTATCATTTGGCCCATCTATGGTCCCCAGCAGACCAAAGAGATCAACGTAGCTTAAGAAAAATCTACCAGAACACCAACTATGAACTATTAAATAACTTACTTAAGCCACTAAACTTTTTATGCAGCAAAAGCTGATACAAAACTATAAGTAGGTTAGTGGTTTTCAAGCAGGGTTAATTTTGCTCCCCTAGGATAACTGGCTACTATAGTTTGGATCTTAATTGTCCCCAAAAGATTTATATGTTAGGCTAGGGTTGTGGCTCAGTGGTAGATAGCTTGCTAGCATGTGTGGGGCACTGGGTTCAATTCTCAGTACTATGTATAAATAAGTAAATAAAATAAAAAGGTTCATTAACAACTAATAAAAATATTTTTTTAAAAAAAGACCCATATGTTAAAGCTTGTTCCAAAATCTCCCCCCCCCCAGAGGTACTGAAGATCAAACCCCACTACCACTGAGCTACATTCCCAGCCCAAGGCTATGGAACTTTAAGAGGTGGGGCCTTATGAGAGGTCTTCAGGTCATGGGGACATACCCTTGAAAGGGATGGGTCCCTAGCCCCTTTTTCTTCCTCTCTTTTTCACTTCCCAGGCAAAAAGTGAGCAGTTTGCCATATGCTGCTACCATGATGTAGTGCCTCACTACAGACCCAAAGCAATGGGGCCAACTAATCATGGACTAAAATCTTCAAAACTGTGAACAAAATACACTTTTTTTTCTTTTTATGTTAATTATCTCAGGTATTTGTTATAGTAACAGAAGGCTATGGCAATGTCTACAGACATTTTTTAGTTTGAGTAGGAGGGATTTACCAGTTACCTAATGAGCAGAGAACAGGAATGTTGCTAAATATCCTATAAGGACAACCTTCTACAACACAGAATTATGTGGCCCAAGTGTCAACAGAGCCAAAATTGAAAAACATGTAAAGTATGATACAATGGAGTAGCTTTAAAAACAATCCTATCCAAGAGAACTTTCTTCAGCAATGGAAATTTTTTATATTTGTTTGTCCAACATGGTTGCCACTAACAAGCAAGCAAATCTAGCGCTTATGGCTAGTTTGAGAAACTTCTGTTTTAATTTTATTCTATCTTAATTAACACACAAGGCTAGTGACTTCTGTATTTAATAGCACAGTTCTAAAACTTAGATGCTAGTGATGTTGAGAGTAGTAAAAAAATTAGTTGGACAACAGTGGAAATAATGAGTTTGATAAAGGTAAGGCCAACCATCTCTTGGTACAAGCATTCCAACCATTTCTTTTGGCTGTAATATATATAAATCTGAAGTACAGTACATTGATAAAACAATGAACTGAAAGGTTATTTAAAAATAAAGTTGGTACATCCTGCAATAGAAAACTGTTCATGAAATGCTGATTGACAACCTTAATTAGTAGCTTTTCCAGATTAATGCCATGAAAATTCTAGGAATGCCTATGATAGAGATACATACATAATTTGTAGGTATATATTTATCTGTATACATATGTATATGTAAATATATTCCAGATATATATTATATATATTTTTATATATGTGTGCATATATAAATTTTTTTAAGTCAAAAAGTGATTTAACAAGAACTGCTAGCCTGTAATCCCAGCTACTTGGGAGACTGAAGCCGGAGGATTGCAAGTTTAAGGCCAGCCTCAGGATCTAAGTGAGCCTCTGTCTCAAAAAATAAAAAGGACTGGAGTATGTACCTCAGTGGTAAAGTGCCTCTGGGTTCAATCCTCAGTACAAAAAAAAAAAAAAAGAACCACATTTTAGAGGTCTTCAAGTTGCACCAAATGAATATATTTTAATCAAATCAATTGCAGGTAATTAAATATTCATTTGCTGTATTACTTAATCCCCTGCAGCAGTTCAGCATTCTTTTATCATCTTCTTTTCGACTCTCACCCCATCTACCACCAGAGAAGGAAGAAGTTGATTCAATGTTGCTACAATTCCATGGATTTTTTTTTTTTTTTTAACTTGTCAGCATTAAGTAGGTCAGTTTTCTGCTCTAGTGGGTGTTTTGGCAATAGGTTCTCTTACTGGAATACAGTGGCTCCTGTGCCTGGTAAGCACATACCACAAAGAAAAGATTCTGAATAACTCTCCCTTAGACTGCCTGATCTCCAGAACAAAATCCCTTAGTCTTAACTGAATACTACCAGGAAATTCAACAGAACACCAAAGAAGTAAACCACAATTCAAAATTTGTTCTATATAGTTAAGTTTTAAGATTTTATTTACAACCCACAAAGATTTTGCTGAGAATTTGGTAAGCACTTAGCCCTAATTCTAATCACTGAAATTGTTAACGTGTCAGGGAAAGATAAATAGACTATCAGGTGCTTTGTTGAGAATTCTAATAGGTAAAAGCCTTATCCCTAAAACTAAAATTCAGGAAAAACTGTTCCTTATCAAAAAAAAAAAAAAAAAAAAACTTCCTTGTGAGGATATCTTTTTTAAAAACTCAGGACTAACTTAAAACTTTCAATGACTGTATTATACCAGAAAACAAATTTGGTGGACATTTATTAGAATAAATTATTTGTACAGAATTGTCATTTTTCCTTTTAAGCATCAGTGTAGTTTCTCTTCCGCAAGTCTGAGAACTCAGTTTTACATTTTTAATCATTTGTAAATCAAATATGAAAGAAGAGATGACGGATATACATTCAACCAGCTAATTTATTTCATACATAAAAAGTTTCTACAGTCCAGAACAGGGGTGCCTGCTTATAATCCCAGCAACTCAGGGGGCTGAGTCTGAACGATAGTAAATTCAAGTTCATTCTCAGCAGCTTAGCAAGGCCCTAAAGCAACTTAGTGAGACCCTGCCTCAAAATTAAAAAAATATAAATAAAAAGGGTTGGGGGTGCTGTGATTGTAGCCCAGCAGCAGAGCGCTTGCCTCACACATGTGAGGCACTGTGTTTGAGCCTTAGTACCACATAAAAATAAATAAGCAAAATAAAGATATTTTTTTAAAGGGCTGGGTGTATAGTTCAGTGGTAAAGCACCCTTGGATTCAATCCACAGTGCCCCCCAAAAAAAACTTTCAGCAGAGGCAAGATTAATACCCCTATAAACTTGTTTGAAAGGGGAGTGAAATTCAAAAAGGCTTTTTTCTTGTCTTCATATATGTCACATAATGTCACTGGTTCTATTTTATACTTATCTTCCCTTTTCATTATATAGTGGGGGCAAAAACTTATGTCATTGACAGGGAAATGAAAACATGAAGCAAATGAGTAAAATCAAATGACTAAATAGTCATTGTTTAAAATGAGACAATAATGTTTCTCTTTATTGCCACTGGCATTTTTTCCTTTCTGATATACTACCTTAAACCACACTTCCATAGACATGCAGGTTATGTGTAATACATTATTCTGTATGCTTATATGCTAAAACACCATCATAAATTTAACCTACATTTTATCTTTTTTATCAAGAAAAATGAAATACATGTACTAAAAAAACTATAATGTAATCCATATTATAAAAAATGACATGCAAATACCACTCAAGAAAAAAGGGTAGAGGATAATGACAGATGACTAAATAAGCATAAATCTGCATAGAAATATTTGGTCGAATATTTTATTTCTTGAAACTATACTAAGGGCATAATACAAATACAAAAAGCCCACTGCAAAAGAACATTAATTGTGGCACCATTTATAATACTAAAAATTGTAAGCTTAAATATATAAAATGAGGACTAGTTGAATAAATTGATATATCCAAACTATGATATACAACGTAGCTTTTAAAATTCTGAAGTGCTAAAACAAGAACACACTAGAATCCTGGAATATGGATTGGGATGTGGCTCAGTAGTAGAGAGCTTGCCTAGTATGCAGTGGGCATGAAGCTCCTGGGTTCAATTCTCAGCACTAGCTCCCCCCACAAAAAAAAAAAACTGGAATAGAGGGCAAATGTAGTTTGAAAAAAGAAATCTAAAGTTTTAATTGCTTTGATTTACTTTCATAAACATTAATTATGTTGAAATTTCATTAAGTATAAAAGTAGAATGAAATTTTGTTTATCAAAGGAATTTTTAAAATGTTATCTATTTAAACATCAAAGATCCCATTCTTCTTTGAAGGCTTCCCTAATCCTCCAAAGCAAAGTCAAATGTTCCCTCCACTGTTCCCTAAATCACTCTTTAGCTATTTTTGTTATAGGAGTCATTATCCTACTGTTTTCTTCATAAGACTGAACTCCTTGAGGACAAAAACTAGGTCTTAAGCATTTCTAGCCTCTAAATACTTAGAATAGGTACTATTGCACAAACACTTGTAGAACATATACATTCAAATTTTACTTCAACTTTTAGAGACACTACACTACCTGGATTACTTTTTAAAACTCTCCCAGACTTGGTTTTATTTTCCTGCTTTAGGAGTGGAAGGAAGGACAAGAAGCAGAGAAAAACAAAGCTGAAAAGGCATAAAAAAGTTAAGAGTCACTGGTCGCCTATAATCCCAGTGGCTCTGGAGGCCAAGGCAGGAGGATCATGAGTTCAAAGCAACTTAGCAAGATGCTATGCAACTCAGTGAGACCCTGTCTTTAAATAAAAAATACAAAAAAAGGCTGGGGATGTGGGTCAGTGTTTAAGTGCCCCTGAGTTTAATCTTGGTACCAAAGGTGGGGGGAAAAAAAAGTAAGAGTCCCTGAAAGTCATTTAAACTCTTAAAATAGATTGGCTCAAATAATCTCAATGAGATTTGACTTTGATTATTCAATTCCTTAAGCCAATATTTTTTTTTCCTTAAACTGGGTTTTTGTTATCTGTAACTCTAAGAGTGCTAATTAAAACTGTGGAGTGAAGAATGAGTGGAAGAAATGAAGGCAAAAGTCCTTCAATAGCACCCATGATAATATTTGACAATGAAATTCATAATACTAGAAAGTGAAATAGCCAATTTTGGGGATTACATTTTGGAGTAGCCTATAATCTGAAAGACACTACTACAGTTGAGGGCCTCTTGGAAGCTAATTTTCTAGCTAAAATTTACGACCAAAAGAAAACCTTTTTATGAGTTCACAAGATAGCTTCAATGGATATTTCAGGAAATTAGACAGTTGTGCCTTGGTTAACAGCTAACCTGATTTAACTTTATTAGCGATAGTTTCCTATGAGCAAAGATCTGTGGGTCTAGCCACAGTGTCATATTTATTGGGCCTACAATATCAATAATTAAATTTTGTGACTTTTTTTTCTATTTACCTATTAAATTGGTTACATAAATAGTGGCAGGTCTAAGTTCAAAAGTGCAAAAACCAGACTTAGAAGCCATCTATACTGAAGTAACAACTCAAGCCAGAAAACTTATTAAGTCTGCCAAAAGGAAGAGGTTCAACAAAGGTGCTTAACCTGGTACACAGATGAGCTTCAGGGGATCTATGCAGTCCTAAAATAATAGACAAAGTTGAATAAACATTCCTTTTTTTTTTTTTGAGAATAGGGATCATTGCTTATATCAGATTCTAAAGAGCAGATAAGACTAACAACTGCTGATGTAAGGAAAGGAAATATTAAAGGAGAAATACACTGTGAAATGCACTTATATTAAGAAGTTAAAAGGAATCTATGAATTACTAAGTGCTATGTGAATTGTGCTATGTATGGATCATATTGCATTTAATCCTGATAGTAATCTTGTGAGGGACTGGAGTTGTGGCTCAGTGGTAGAGCACTTGCCTAGCATGTGTGAGGCCCTGGGTTTGATTCTTAGCACCACATATAAATAAATTAATAAAATAAAAGATCCATCAACATCTAAAAAAATATTTTAAAAAAATAATAATCTTGTGAGATGAGCATCAGCAGCCAATTTTGCAGATAAGAAAACTGAGAAAAGAAATTAAGGGGCTGGGGTTGTGGCTCAGTGGTAGAGCGCTTGCCTCACATGTGCAAGACCCTGGGTTCGATCCTCAGCACCACATAGAAATAAATGAGTGAAGTATTGTGTCCAACTAATAATAAATAAATATTTAAAAGAAATTAAGGCTAGATATCCAAGCTACCACACTATAGTGAACTATAAGTCAAGTCATTTTAGGGCAGAGTGTACTCAGGAATAGAGTACTTGCCTAGCATGCACTCTGCTCTAGGTTTAATCCTCAGCCATGCCACCCCCACCACACACACACACACACAGTCATAAAAGGGGCTATCATTTCAGTTGCAATGTTGATCATGTCTTTCAGAGCGTATCTCTTTTCAGATCAAGAACAAACTTAGAAGATATTAATAAGAATAAAAATATGCAAAGCCAGGTGCAGTAGCACACATCTGTAATCCCAGCTACTCAGGAGTCTGAGGCAGGAACATTGCAAGTTGGGGAGGCCAGCTGGGACAACTCAGAAAGATCCTGCTTCAAAATTTAAAAAAAGGGCTGCAGATGGAGCTCAGTGGTAGAGCATATGCCTAGCATTCACAAGTCCTTAGGTTCAATCCCTGGTACCATGCAAAAGAAAAGAAAGTAAAAATATGCAATGTCTGATTAAATCAAATTATTTCTGAGGCTGACTAAATCTGAAAGCTTGGCAATTTGGCAGACTCCCATTAATAACATCATAAAATTAACAGTTTAAGCCCCAAAAACTGGGGGGGAGGGGGCAGCCAAAAGATAAAGTTTGGGAAATGGGCCAGTTTTAGCCTTTACAGTTGCTCTTCAACAAAAGCATAAAATCAAAAAACATTAGGTGTCAATAATCAATAAAATATGGGAATCCTGCCTAAATTATCCTTCTTTTTCACTAATACATTCTGGCTCCTAATCTAACACATATTTTTAAATAAAATACTTCCAGCTTATTGTCTATGTGAGCCAAAAAGAGTCCCAAGTTCTTGCTGGGATCTTTTCCCCACTTCTAACAGCTTGGCACTCTCAGTAACAACTTTCATAGCAAGTATACATGATACTTTTTAAAGAATTTAATCTGAAGAAATAAAATCAAGAATTAATAAGTGGGATGGACTCAAACTAAAAAGCAAAAGAAACAATCAATGAGGTGAAAAGAGAGCCTACACTTGGGGAGCAAATTTTTGCCACATGTATGTCAGAGCACTAATCTCCAGAATATATAAAGAACTCAAAAAACTTAACACCAAAAAAAACAAACAACCCAATCAATAAATGGGCTAAGGAGCTGAACAGATACTTCCTAGAAGAAATACATTTGATCAACAAATGAAAAAATGTTCAACATCTCTAGGAATTAGAGAAATGCAAATCAAAACTACTCTAAGATTTCATCTCACACCAGTCAGAATGGCAGTTATCAAGAATACAAACAACAGTAAGTGTTGACGAGGATGTTGGGGGAAAAGGGACATTCATACATTGCTGGTGGGACTGCAAATTGGTGCAACCACTCTGGAAAGCAGTATCAAGATTCCTTAAGAAATCTTGGAATGGAACCACCATTTGACCCAGCTACCCCACTCCTTGGTCTATACCCAAAGGACTTAAAATCAGCATACTACAGTAATGCAGCCACTCCAATGTTTATAGAAGCTCAATTCACAATAGCTAAACCATGGAAGCAACCTAGATGCCCTTCAATAAATGAATGGATAATGAAATTGTGGTACATTGTAATGCATTCTGCTGTCATATATAAATAAATAAAACTACATAAAAATAAATAAATAAAAAGTACTTTAAATAAAAAAAAAGAAATTGTGGTATAAGTACACAATGGAACATTACTCAGCATTAAAAGAGAATAAAATCATGGCATTTGCAGGTAAATGGCTGGAGTTGGAGAATATCATGCTAAGCGAAGTAAGCCAACACCAAAAAACCAATGTGAATGTTCTCTCTGATAAGTGGATGCTGATCCGTAATGGGGAACTCTGATGGGACAAAGGGGAGGGAAGGTATGGGGGCAGGAAAGATGATGGAATGAGATGGACATCATTACCCTAGGTACATATATGACTGTATATATAGTGCGATGCTACATAGTGCACAACCAGAGAAATGCAGTTGTGCTGTAATTGCGTACAAGGAATCAAAATGCATTCTGCTGTCATATATACCTAATTAAAATAAACTAATTAATGAAAAAAATTAATCTGACACTTTTTAAATGAATTTTAAGGTATAGTTGACAAATATAAATTACATAATTTAGAGGATACCGGGAAGATGGCGGTGAGGGGAGTGCATTGCTCCCGTGTGCTGCGTCACTGTGCGGGAGAATGACGAGTTAGAACGGCTAAAGGCTATCTTGTTAGGAATTTCCAGCAAAAGTAGGGTGCTCTGAAACCTGGAGGAAGGATTTCCATTGCACGAGGATCGGCTATGGGGGCTCAAACGCGAGAGATTTGTCCGCACGGAGGGTCACGCTGCTTGTTCGGCAAATCGCCCCGCGGCTGGAGTCTGTGGTGCGCGCTGGGAAACGAGGAGATAGCGACGCAGGGATACAGCGCTGCAGTTTCTGCGGGCTTCTGCCAGCTGTGCAAGCACCGTACTCAGTGCTGAATTCTGGGTTTGAGACGGGGGAAGGAAGCGGTCCAATTCGGTTCTCCATACCAGTCAGACCACAGAGGAGGCCAGCGGCCACCATCTTGGAGAGCTGACGTCACCATCCCTGCTTTCGACTGATCGCAGCTCATTCAGCCATAGAACAGGTAATTTCAGGCTGCCATTCGCCTGCGGCTCGCAGACAAATTACTCAGGCTCAGTGCTAAATAATCCACGGAAACTGCTTCTTGGAGCCTGCTCTTATCAGAGCATGCACCGAGCATGGAGCGGCTGAGTTCCGGCTCCCGGAACTGCTCTGGCCAGGGCTAAGGAGCCCGCGGAAACTGCTTCTCGGTCCGGGTCTTGCTGAGTACTGTGGAGGTAAATACCAACCGAGCCTTCGTGGGCAGTGGCAAC
>NW_025999900.1:40756442-40806017 GCF_001458135.2 Marmota marmota marmota
ACAACAGACACTAGTATGGCAATATGTAAATCAATGGATGTGTAACTGATGTGATTCTGCAATCTGTATATGGGGTAAAAATGGGAGTTCATAACCCACTTGAATCAAAGTGTGAAATACGATATATCAAGAACTATGTAATGTTTTGAACAACCAATAATAAAAAATTTAAAAAAATAAATAAATTACATAATTTATGGTATATATTGTGATGTTTTGATAAATGTATACATTGTGAAATGGTTAAATCAAGCTAATTAACATTCATCATCTCACATATTTATCATTTTTTGTTATGAGAATGCTTAAGATATATTCTTCACAATTTTAAATATACATTAACTCCAGTTACAATGCTACATAAGAGACCTCCAAAATTCATTCGTACCATCTAACTGAAAATTTGTGCCTTCTGACATCTCCCCAATTCTCCACTCCTACCCCAAACCCTGGTAACTACCATTCTCCTGTTTCTACAAAATTTGACTTCTCTAGAGTCCATATATAAGTGAGATCTTGAAGTATTTGTCTTTCTGTGCCTGGCTTATTTCATTTAGCCTAACACCTTCCACTTAGCCTACCTAACATCTATGATGTTGCAAATGTCAGAATTTCCTTCTTTTTAAAAGCTGATTGGTATTACCAAGGTGCACATATTCTACATTTTTTAAAAAAGAATTTAAACTTTATTTTGTATTTGTTTTTTAAGTGGTGCTGAGGATCGAACCCAGTGCCTCACCGGTGCTAGGCAAGCACTCTACCACTGAGCCACAACCCCAGTACTATTCTACATTTTTTATCCATTCATTTATCAATAGACACTTAGGTTGATTCCACATCTTGGCTATTATGAAGAAATCTTGCAATGAATCTTAAGATTTTTTAAAATGGTGTTTAATGATACATGCCAGAGATAAGCAATGAATTATAATTTAATCATTCATACAGGGATTAAAAGTAGGTACTCACAAATATAGTCACACATGATGCTGAATGTGTTCTAAGGACAAAGTATGGTTTCTCGTGTTTCAACAACTCAGTTGCCTGTAGTTTTTGTTTCATCATCTCAGTTATCTGTAGTTTGCTTGTTTTCTGTTTGGTGCTGTGGACTAACTAAACCCAGGAGCCTTATGCATACAAGTGTTATACCACTAAGCTACATCCCTAACCGTAATTTTTTTAATGTATGGACCTTTATTTTATTCATTTATTTCTATGCAGTGTTGAGAATCGAACCCAGTGCCTCACACATGCTAGGCAAACGCTCTACCACTGAGCCACAGCCTCAGCCCCCTGTATTTTTTTTTTTAATGTAAAAAACAGGTATAGCACCACATTCCTGTAATTCCAGGTACTAGAGAGGGTGAGGCAGCAAGATTGCAAGTTAGAGGACAGCCACAGCAATTTAGTGAGATCCTAACTCAAAATAAAATGAAATAAAAAGGGCTGAGGATGTAGTTCAGTGGTGAAGCACCTCTGGATTCAATCCCTAGTACGGTTAAGGGAAAAAAAAAAAATATATATATATATATATATATTTGAAGAAAATGCAGGTGAACTGAGTTCTAGGATGGCTAGACAGATATCATGGGTTAACAAATAACTTTAACAGCTGTTTTCCTCTATACATAGAAAACCTATATCCATTCAGGGAAAGAAAACTAGTAATAGCCTTTTTAGAAGTTTTGCAATATGCATCTGAAAACTTTAAAAATTAACACATACCTAGTGTTTATCATACAGAAGACATAAAACAAATACCTAGAATTTATCATATAGAAATCATCAGATCAATCAGATAATTTATTGATACTGCTGGTCCAAGAACCAAACAGAACCAATGTTGTATACAGACAGTGGACTTCTGTGATGTCATTAAATATGAAATAGGTCTATATTCCTATTCAGTGGCATACTGATAAAGTGGCTCAGGAAGGAGTTTGGTAGGGAGGAGAAAGCCCTGATTTGTAGCATTTGTTAAATTTCATGATATAACTACTCTCATATGGCTGATACCAAGCTACCAACAATGTGGGTTTCCCTAGTTGTTGGCTTTGGTAAGCCAGTCCTAACTGGCTCAAGCCACAACCTAGAAAAACATCTAAAGGTGTATAATGAAATGGTAATAGCATTTATCTTTGGAGGAATGTAGTAATTTTATTTTTGCTTTGGTTTTCCATTTTTAATTGTTTTATGAGCATTCTTAATTTTATAATAAAAAGCTACTAACATTTTGAGAAACAAAATGAAGTTATTAATTTAGAGTTTCATATAGCTGAAATTGACCAGCCTATCAGAGTGGATCTAAGGGCTGGGGTTATGGCTCAGTGTTAGAGCGCTTGCCTAGCATGTGTAAGGTACTGTGTTCGATAACCAGCACCGCATACAAAGAAAGAACAAAATAAAGATTCATCAACATCTAAAAAAAATATTTTTTTTAAAAAAGTGGATCTAAGTACATTCTTTCACTTTACTATGCTAACCTGGCCTTGCCAAAGTGGAAAATAAAAAATAAATACATAAAAGGAAGGAAGGAAGGAAGGCAGGAAGGAAGGAAGGAGAATAAAAGCTCAACTGGGAAGTCTTTGAACTGCCGTCTTGGAACATCAAGGGCTAATACCTTTTTATAAAATGGGGTGTTAATAGCTGCCCTAGAATCCAAGCAGAAAACAGCCTAATCTTAGCCTAATCTGCAACTTTATAAAAACCAGTTTCACAAAGGGAGCATGAGCCTACTACTCCCTTTAGCTCTGGCACATCAAAAATGTAAACTTGATTAATAGTTTACCAACATAAATATTCCATGACTAATATTAAATAACTTAAAGCCATAAAATGGAATGATACATATATATTACATGGTGATATAGAAAAACACAGGGAAATGGTCATAAATTATTATGAAGGGAAAAATGTAAATTGTGCGTATGATCCCATTGATTAACAAATACATGTTTGTGTATATGTACATGTATGACTTGGGTACATGTTAACTTTTATAAGTTAACATTATGTACAAAGTCATATGTGTACATGTACTTTTATAAATTAACATGTAGGGGAAATACAAATCTAAAAAGCAAATGAAGAGATGCTCAATTCTCATTCTCAATATCAGAAATATAAATGAAAAAAACTATTACACCCATCAAATTGGCAAAGCTAAACAGATGGATAAGACCAAATGTTGATGAGTATTTAGGGAATTGGGAACCCTAACACACTATTTGTGGGAGCATAACCCGGGCAACCATTCTGGAATACAATCTGATAATATTTAGTAAAATTAAGTATGTATATGAGCCACAAGTCAGCAATTCCTTTCCTTGGTATGTACTACAGAGAAGTCTTTGCATAATAAGGGTTATGTATAACAACATTCATAGTAATACTAGTTGTGTTAGCAGTTTTCAAAGGATACTTAGTGCAATAATTTGGATATGGAATGTCACCCAAAGGCCCATGTGTTAAAGGCTTAGTCCCCAGGTTGGCTCTATTAGAAAGTGGTGGTGGAGACACTGGGATTGTGGCTCAGAGGTAGAGCACTCACCTACCATGCGTGAGGCACTGGATTTGATCCTAAGCACCACATAAAAATGAAATAAGGATATTGTGTCTACCTACCTAAAAAAAGAAAAAGAAATGAAAGTGGTGGTGGAACCTTTAAGAGGTGAAGCCAAAAGGGAGGAAGTTACCTCATCAGAGGCATGCCTTGAAGGGGATTTGGAACCCCAGTCCCCTCCTGTCTCTGTCTCTCTTCTCAGGCATTATTAGGTGAACAGAACTCCTCTACCACACGCTCCTGTCAAGAGCATGTCTTCCAAGGGCCAAAGTAACAGGGCCAAGCAACAATGGATGGAAACTGAACTAAAATAAACCTTTCCTCCTTTGAAGTCGATTCTCTTGGTATTTTGATCTAGTAATGAAAAGCTGATGAATATAGAGAAATGCATAAAATGTATAAATGCATTTATAATGAAATATTATTCAAGTCAGTTGTTGTAAAGTAGATTTGTAAATAAATGTTTAAATCTTAAACAGTACTGAGCAAAAAGGAAAAAGTTATATTCACAGGAAAATACCATTATACAGATTTAAAACAAAATATGAAGATATTTTTAAAATATGTATATACCTATATTAAACATTAAATATATTAAAATTTTTAAATGTACTAAATTGGGGATACATAAGAAAAAATAATAAAAACAAGAAGATGGTACAAAAACCTGCACATGGCTCTTTACAGCAATTTTATTCCTAATTGCTAAAACTTGGAAGCAGCCAAGATGTCCTTTAGTAGATCAACAGATAAACAAACTGTGGTACACCCAGACAACAGATTATTTAATTCAGTGCTAAAAAGAAATGAACTCTTAAGCCATGGAAAGGTATAAAAGAACTTTAAATGCATATTACCAAGTGGAAAAAGTCAATCCAAAAAAGCTACATACTGTATGATTCCAACTGTATGACATTCTGGAAAAAGCAAAACTATGGAGACAGTAAAAGGATCAGTAGTTGCCAGAGGTTAGGGGAGAGAAAGGGAAGAATAGGTGAAGCACAGACAATTTTTAGGGCAGTGGAACTAGTCAGTAAGATAGGTGGATGTGGGGTATAATACATTCATGAAAATCCACAGAATGTATAACGCCAAGAGTGAAGCCTAATGTACACTATAGACTTTGGGTAATAATGAGGTATCAATACTCTGAACTATTTATATGGTTTTCTGATATACAGCTTGGAGAGCCTTTGAAATCTCTGGAATGATGTGTATCTTTGTATGCAAATGAGATAGCTTCAAGATGGGGGCTGGTCACTAGAAAGAGCAAGGCATGATTAGAGAGTTGGGACTTTCAGCCCTATCCCTCAACATCAGAGAAGGGAGTGGGGCCAAAGGGCAACCTGACAGCAATGGCCAATGATTTAGTCAGTCATACCTACATAATGAAATCTCCACCAAAAAAAAAAAAAAACAGGGTTCAGAGTTTCTGGAGGTTCCTGGAGAGGCAAGTCTGAAGACGGCATGGGAGATCTAGGTCCCTTTTCCACACACTTTGCCCTGTATACCTCTTCCATCAGCCGGTTCATCTGTATCCTTTGTAATACTCTTTATAATAAATCTGTACAGGTAAGTAAAGTGTTTCCCAAAGTCCTGTGAGCTGCTTTAGCAAATTAATTAAATCTAAGGAAGGGGTCTTGGGAATGTGAATTTATACCCAGTCAGAAACACAGGTCACAACCTGGGGTTTGCTACTGAGATCTTAAGTGAAGGTACAATCTTGCAGGATTAATGCTCAAACTATGATCTGACACCATCTCCAGATGTTAAACTATATGACACAAAGTTGGTGTTTCACAGCAGAACTAATGGATTGCTGATGGAGAGAAATCTTCACATTTTGGACTACAGGTGCTGTTGTATTTTGTGCAAGAGTAGGGAAACACTTTGGTTTCTTTTTTTCACCATGTTTCATATAATACCATTCTGGTGGGGGATACTGATGGTAGGAAACACCGCCTGTGAAGACAGGGGATATATAGGAGCTCTCTGTACTTTGTACTTCATTTCACTGATAACCTAAAACTGGTAGTGCAGGTAGTCAGCTAAAGATGAGCAGGAATGAGAGAAGGGGGAAACAAGAGGCGGGGCAGCTGTAAAAGGGCCCATGACCAGCAACTGACCTAGAGGACTCAATACCCATCATGTTATCCGATAAGGAAGGACATAAATTCCCCCCCCCTTTATGGGTGGGGCTATGTAAGAAATCTGTCTTAGGAAGGTGGGCCAGCTACTTAGCCACTGAGTAGCACCACCAATCTCCCCCCACATTTCAGCAAAGGGGCCCATCACACTTCTTCGGAGATTTATGAGTATACATCATGCTCCCAAGGTTGTGCATGTGCCCACAAGCTGCTCCAAAGGTCAGTTGACTGATGTATTACCTTCCACTAGTTGTGCCAGGCAAAAAAGGGCGAAGTGACTTAAATACACAGGGACATGCCTTCAGTTTTCTCAGAGTGCAGGCTTATGACTTACCTCTGAGATGGCAACAGCTGAACAAGTGCCAGGCCTGAAATGGCTTCTCTAAGGTTTTCCACCTGCATCTTAACAAAAGCCCAAAGCCTAATCACTATGGAGCATTTCGGTCTGCCCCTCTCCCCCGCCACCCCTCTCTGGGTTATATCTCACTTTCTCTTGCCTTTCCCTCACCTTCCAATATCCCTGCTCAGATTACTATCCTGCCTTGCTGTACTTCTGTTTCCTAGTAAGGATGATTGCTCTAATCTTAAACAATGCACCCAAGGACCAAAGCTCACTCCACAGTTAAAAACTTTCAACCTCCAGTAAGAAATGTGTTCTAATAAAAATAATAAGTGTTCTTAAAAAATTAAGTCTTCAAAAACAAATGGTGGAGTTTTGTTGCCACTGGTGGGCATAATCCGTGGCTTGTTTCTGGCAGGCCCTTTTAGCTCTATTTGTCGCCTGTGCCCAGAACCTCAGGGCCAAGCAGCATGACATCCACCTTAGAAAACCATATCAACCAAACTCTTGCTGCTATTACTTCTGATGGGAGAATGATTGTGGGAACACTGAAAGGTTTTGACCAGACCATTAATTTGATTTTGGATGAAAGCCATGAATAGCTTTTCACAGGGAGTAGAACAAGTGGTACTAGGGCTATATATTGTAAGAAGTGACAATGTTGCAGTCATTGGAGAAACTGATGAAGAGACAGATTCTGTGCTTGACTTGGGGAATACTGGAGCAAAACATCTAAATGCTGTAGCACACTGAGTAAAAACTACATGCATTGGATATCTAAGTCTTGTACAGAAACCAATCATTTTGAGGAAAATGTTTGGAATTTTTAGGAACGTGTAAAATTGTGAATTTTGACTTCATATTGATTCACTATAATATGTAAATTAAAATATTTCTACATTTTTATTGAAAAAATATTTTGCCTAAATTTAAAAAAAAAAGATGATGGGGGAAGGGGAAGGGTGTGTATTTAGTATACACAAGGCCCTAGACTCAATTCTCAGAACCAAAAAAAAATATTTTTTTAATAAAATAAAAAATAGGCTGGGTTTGTAGCTCAGTTGTGGAACATTTCGCTAGCATGTGCAAGGACCTAGGATCAATCCCCAGCACAACCCATAGTGATTAATAATATATGAGCCAATAAGAATTAACAGGCTATAGACAGGAAAAAAGTGCAAATCTGGAAGTATGAAAAGGACTTGAGGATACCCATTATGTATAATGAAAACCACTAATAAAATATCTAAGATTAAGAATTAAAAACCATAGTGAAAGGCTGGGCCTGGTGGTGCTTGACTGTAATCCCAGCAATTTAGGAGGCTACAAAGTTCGAGGTTAGCCTCAGCAACTTAGTAAAATGCCATCTCAACATAAAAAAGGGCTGAGGATGTAGCTCAGTAGTAAACTATCTCAGAGATGAACCAATTTGCCTAAGACCACACATCAAGTGTGTAGTGGAACTAGGAATAAATCAAATCTGTCCACTATAAAGCTTATGCTCTTCCATTCTATGACAATGTACACCCACCTAACAATTACAATATCTTCCAGTGGAACACTTCTAATGCAGTGGGTACCACATTAGGTACTTTATATAAATTATCAAAATTTCACATTTCAAAATTACCCTAAAAGTCAGGTATTATTAATTTCATTTCACAGTGAGGAGACAGAAGTTTCTAAGTTCAATAAATTGCCCAAGGTTCCAAAATGCAAGCCAAGTGCCATGTCACACTACAAAAAGCTTACCTTTGCAACTAAAGAAATATTTTTACTGTTTTCAGTTCTTTAGTTTTCCACAATATTCAGGTAAAATGTAATTATATAACTATAAAACACCTATGTGCTGAACATCATAAACAAAATGAACACAATTTAGAAATTAAACGAATACATCTTATTAATTGTGACAGATCCCATTAATTAGCTATACAAAAAGTCATTTCTAAATCTTTACTCCCTCCTTGCTTCTCACTATAGAGGTCAAAAGATTAAAAACTGCTAAAGGTAACCATACGATTCAGTTTTGGTCCAAGACATTGAAGTGTTTGCTGGAAGCATTAATAAGAAAACTCTCTGGGGTAAAAATGGGAGTTCATAACCCACTTGAATCAAAGTGTGAAATATGATATGTCAAGAACTATGTAATGTTTTGAACAACCAACAATAAAAAATTTTAAAAAAAGAAAAAAAAATAAGAAAACTCTCGCTTGGCATGGTCCTTTTGCTTTCCTCCTTGAATGTAGGTAAAAGACTGGACACAGCTTCTTAGGACCATGAAGACCAATCAAATCACAAAAATACAGCCCTTAAAAATGTTAAGGCAACTGCCTACTTCCAAACTTATGTAAGAAAAACAAACCTCTGTTTAAGCCTTGCAGTTGGGTTTTCAGTTGCTTCAAATTAGATATAATCACTATAAATCACCGTATCAGAAACTTCACTATGATTTAACTATAAGTAATTTGTAGATTAATACTTTAAAACAGTCACATGCTAGTCCTAAATTACTCTGACAATGTTACAATCTCCTGATAAGAATTATTCTAATGTGTATTTGCTCAGGGACCTGTAATACTGAGCTGAGGGAAGAATGAGAGACAATAGAATATGGAATCAAGGAACTCCCTGGGCTCTCAATCACATACATGGCAGAGTCCAGACTCTCAAAATAATTACCAAGAGCATATCAGGAGGGCTACCTTTTAAAAACAACAAAAACCTTTCAAAGAGTAGCTTACTTCATGCCTTGCATGAGTTCGATACCCAGCACCACAAAAAAAAAAAAAAAAAAAAAAAAGTATCTTACTTATAAGAAACACCCTGGAACATTAAGACTCCTGTCAAAAATAAATAAATAAATAAAGGTATTATTAATTTTCTTAGGTATTATCCTTGATATTAAGGTTATTTAGAAACAGTTTGCATTTATTCAATAAATCTTAATTAAGTATAATATTTTTCTCAGAAGATGCATGTATAAATATTTAGAGGTAAATTAAAATAATTGGGCTGGGGATATAGTTCAGTTGGTAGAGTATTTGTCTCCCATGTACAAGGACCTGGATTCAATCCCCAGCACTACAAACAAAAACAAAAAACAAAAAAAACACCTGTTCCTGCTGGACAGAAATAAACTGAAATAACTGCAACTTACTTTCAAGTAATTCATAAAAGAGCACACAGATCAGAATACACATAAAGCAACCATGGAACAATGTGAAAAATTACTGAATTATCAGTGGGAAACATACAGATGGTAAACATACATTCTTGTATATTTAAAATGTTTCATAATAAAAAGTTGGTATTAATGGGAATTTCCTGGTTTGGGGACTGTATCACAGCTATACAAACTATAACCCTTGGGGTTTCAGGTAAAGTGCACAGGGGACTTCACTGGCCTCTTTTTTACAATTTCCTATGACTTTAAAATCATCTCAAAATAAAAAATTGAAACAAAAATGTTGAGAAGACTTTCAGTTTGATAAGATGAAGTAAATACACATCTCCGTTTTATCTTCCACTGTAAAACAGGGACAGAATGTAAGAGCACCTGTTTGAATACTCTGAAAAGTAAATACCATAGATGGATCCAGGAAGCGCTCCAGAATTCCAAGTATCATCATACAAGGGGTGAGTTTACCATTTTTTTCTCTCAAGTGACCTCCAGCCTAAACTCAAATCCAAACCCAGTAGTGATAAGCACTATAGTGCAGGCAGAAAAACAGGAGAAACCTCCTAAATGTTTAGAGAGCCTGTTGAACATCCCCCGTGAATTTTTTTCATTCTCCTGTCTTTCCATACTCTCATATCCCAGTCCCCAGGTCATCTATGGTATTTATGACAAAAACAGCAACAGCACTAGGGGATAGAAAGCCTTCAGGAGCAAAAATTCTGAGGGAGGGGAAACTTCTTCTCCATTCAGAAGAGCACTACCTCCAAGTGAGAAGGCCAAAACCCATTAATTTTTTGGTTGTTGTGTTGTTTTGTTTTTGTTCCTCCTTCCTTCCCTATCTCTTTCTCTCCATAGGAAAGTGACCCCATAAAGTTGTTTTTGAACTACTGGGCTCAACCTGTATAGGTATGGGTCTGATATGGATAGATGTCAACCCAAACTCTAGACTGACCACTGGGGAGAACACATACACGACAGATCTGAACGTAACTGTCAGAGCTCTGAAAACTAAATTGACGTGAAACCTCAAGCCACAGAAGTTTAAAACAAAAATATCAACATTCTCCACAGAATACAAAGAAAACCGAATCTCATTACATAATATTCAAAAATATCTAGGGTACAAATCAAAATTACTCAGCACAAGATGAATCACAAAATCTTAACTCATGGTGGGAAAGACTACTTCAATGAAGAATTAGAAATAGATAATGGAATTATCCGAGTGGTACTTTAAAACAACTGTTGCAAAAATAGGCAAATGTTCAACACCAAACATTTCTGAAATAAATATTAATACAGAAATCATTAACCAAGAAATAGAAGACAAAGAGAACAAAATAGAAATTTTAAAACTAAAAAAGATAATAACCAAAATAAAAGTTGTAGGAAAAAATGTCAGCACCCTTCAAATTAAAATATATTTTCTCTCCTTTTTTTCCGAGATTGGCCTCAAACTCTTGTTTGTGCTCAAGTGATTCTTCTGCATAGCTGGGACTGAGATAAAATAGAAGAAATAAAAGACAGGTAGAAAGGGGACAAAAAGAAGGAAAAAGAGATAATAGCTTTAATCTGAAAGCCTTTTACTAAAGTTTCTCATACTTTTCTCAAGTCAGTTTTCTTTCATCACTCCCAAATTTCTGAGAAATCTACAAATCTTAAAAATTACTATAAATTCACTCACTTCTGAAAACATCCCTGTGCAATATACTAAAACAAACATTTTCAGAATATTCAGCAAAAGGGAGATACAATATTTTAAGAAATGTGCAAAATGAGAGACATTCCAAATGTTATCTATTGATCAGATAATGGAGACAATATCAACATAAAGATCCTTGGAACAGTTGAAGCACCATAAACTGTCATGATCATCTGACTGACATCCCCATACATCTTCCCATGCTCACCTCCACTATATTAAAAAAAAAAAAAGTCTAGGACCCCCAAAGCACATCTTAATTTCAAAACAGATCACATTTTTTCTCTTCAAGTGCATATTTCTAGCTTTCCTGACTAAATCTCTGAGGCTAGGTTTGTGGCTCAGTATAGTAGAACACTCGCTTGTGAGGCACTGGGTTCAATTCTCAGCACCACATAAAAATAAAATAAAGGTACTGTGTCCATCTACAACTAAAAAAAATATTTTAAAAAAGAATAAGTGGAAAGGAGAAAAAAGGAAGGGTAAGGAAATATAACTTTAATCTGAAGTTCTTCATTCCTTTCCAGGTCTTTCACTCCCAAGCCACTCTTTATCCCAGACCTGTCACTCCAAATTTTCTTGGAAATTTGTAAATCTAATTTACCATAAATTCACCCATGAAAATTACCTTGTGCACTGTTAATCAGACCACAATAAATAGATTAAACAAAGAGTGATGTTATTTTAAGAAATCTGTAAGTTAGAGGACTTTTCAACACTATGTATCAGATATTGGAGACCACTATAAACCATCGTGTCATTACCAAAATTCTGTTATCCTCACATACCTTCCCACGCCCACCACTCAACAAGTTTCTTTTAAAAGAAGAACCTGAGAACTCCAAAAGCATCGCTTGCTTGCTCGCTCGCTCTTTTGATGGCCCTCAAATGTGTTCCTTGATTTCCCAAATATATATCTGGCTTTATACATCCTTAAATTCATTTCTGTAACACTTATCATTAACCCATTTGACCTGAGTTGACAAGTAGGACTGAAAGTAGTGTGAGGCAAGTGAGATGACTAGGGCCTAAAATTTAAGAAGACACTCTCAGAGGCATGCAAGCACCTCAATCACAAGGCTACTTGCCCATTCATGTATTCAACAAATATGGGCTGAATTAGGTTCTTTCCTATTCAAGATGTAGTTTAGTCAGGAAGGCAAATATGCTTAGAAATAAACACAATTTAGTTTGAGAGCTATTATAATAAAGTGTATACCATAGAAGTACTGCACAAGATAAAGTGTTAATATATTTTTAGCTTCTGCAGGGTTATTTTGATAATTCCCTTTCTGATGATATTTAATTTTGTGTTCTTGCTTTTTTCTTGATTACACTTGTTGATTTTTATCAAATTACAGCTGCATTATTTCTTCTCTATTTCATATATTTTTGCTCCTACTTTTTTTCCTTCTTACATAATTTGAAAATAATTTGTTATTCTAGCTTCTGTTTGATACAAGTACTTTAAAGTTACAAATGTCCAACAGAATACTGTTTCATCCCAGAGATCCTGATATTCTAGCTTTTATTATTACTTAGTTCAAAGCACTTTTTATTTGCTTTCCTTATGCTTTCTTCTTTGACCTTTGAAAGATTTATAAGTACAACATTTAATTTTGAAATAGTTGATGTGGGGATGGGGTTCTATATATCTTTCTGTTGGTTTCTAATGTAATAAATCATGTAGGAAACAGTCTGCATGATTTCAAATTTTAAAAAAGTAATGGAAATGCTTTTATATTGATTGTATTGGTTACATACATGTCAAAACTAATCAAATTACAGAAGGGGCACAGGGGTAGGAATGATAGTAGAATGAATTGGACATTATTAACCTATGGGCATATATGCTTACATGACCTGTGTAACTCTACATCATGTACAACCAGAAGAATGAGAAGTTACACTCCATTTATGTATGATGTGTCAAAATGCATTCTACAGTCATGTGTAACTAATTTTAAAAAAAAAAGTATTCAAAAGAAAGGAAAAAAATGTACCAGTCACAAAAAGACAAATACTGCACAATCCAAATTATATGACAAATCTAGAGTAATCAAATTAATAGAAAGTAGAATGGTGGTTGCTGGGAGATGGAAGGGGAGGGGAATAGGATTGTCATTTAATGAATAGAGAGTTGATGTTTTGTAAAATGAAAGGAGTTTGGGAGATGAATTACATAATAATTTGAATGTGCATAAACATTTGAACAATACATTTAAAAGCAGTTAACATGGTGAATCTCCTGCTATGCTAATGTCATCCTTACTCTGCATTTTAACTACTTTCATTAAGCATTCATAAAAAGTACTATGTCACTTAATAATTGATGTTAAGTCAGGTATAGTGGCATACACTTATAATCTCAGATACACAGGAGGCTGAGATGGGATGATGGCAAGTGCAAAGCCAGCCTGGGCAATTTAGCAAGACCCAATATCAAAATAAAAAGTAAAAAGGGGGTGCTGGGCCTGGGGCTCAGAGGTAGTGCACTTGCCTGGAATGTGTGAAGCACTGGGTTCAATTCTCAGCACCGCATATAAATAAATAAAATAAAGGCCTATCAACAATTTAAAAATTTTTTAAAAATAAATAAAAAGGGTTGTGATATTGCTCAAAGGTAGAATATCCATGGGTTCAATTCTCAGTACTAATGAAATTAACTAAGGAGTGATAGGGGATAATAAGAAGTCATTCAACTCTGTATTGTCAAGAAACCTACATAAGCCAAACTGAATAATATTTTAAAAAATTAGAATCATTATTGTTTTTGCAAGTAGGGATCTCTCCAGCATAGTAGCATGTATGTACCTATAATTCCAGCAACTTGGGAGGCTGAGATAGGAGGATCTCAAGTTCTAGCCTCAGAAATTTACCAATACCCTGTCTCAAAATAAAAAGTAAAACAGGCTGAGGATGTGCCCCTGGATTCAATTCCCAGCACCACCAAAAAATTAAATAAAAATTAAAAAGGAAAGTTCATGAAAACAGAAATTAGTAAAAGGAAGGAGACTAAAAAGGGGAGGGAGGAGGGACAGAAAAATAGAAGATGAGTGGAATGAATCTGACCAAGCTTTCCTATGTCCATATATGAATATACCATAGAGAAGTTCAATTAACCCCCAAAGCAATATAATTTATGCCTTCCACAATTATCAGAAATTCATTTTGCATTTTTAAACAATCTTTAGACCTGTGAGTACACACAGCAATTCTTGAACTAAAACGCACCGTTTTACAAAACTGTCAATTCGCATCATTCACAGTGAAGATTTAGCAAACTTCTGAGATTACTTCTATTATTATTATTATATTAGTCCAATTATTTTGCATTGTAGAATATCTCTTTACCTTTGAGTAGTGAGGAAATTGTGCTAACTAACTCAGCTGAATTAGACTCACTGATTTAAAGTACTTAGGAATGGAAATCATCTAGACATCAAGAAAATTTACTGGGTTTAACAGATGATCTCTAGGGGCTGGGGATACAGCTCAGTTGGTATAGAGTGCTGGCCGTGCGTTCACAAGGCCTTGGGCTCGATCCCCAGCACCACACACACAAAAAAGAGATGATCTCTAGAGCCTATTTCCTAACTACAGTGAATGAAGCTCTAAACAAAGCTTAAAAGATTATCTAAAAATATTATACCATTGCATCCAAAAATTGAGTATTGATAAGTGTGATCAATTAAGACAACCAAATATTCTATAAATAAGTTCTCCTGTTTCATTGATAAAAATTTTAAATCTATTGGAAATTCCGTAGGTAAGACTGTTATTCATATACAAATAAAAAAATAAAAATCCAAGCTACAAATCTTATATTTCACTTTAATTTTTTTTTTTTAGTTTTAGGTGGACACAATATCTTTATTTTTTATATATATGTGTTGCTGAGGATCGAACCCAGTGCCTCACGCATGCCAGGCGAGCACGCTACCACTTGAGCCACATCCCAAGCCCCTTATATTTCACTTTGTTTATACACTTTTTTAAAAAATATGTTTTAGTTCTCAATGGACCTTTATTTATTTTTATGTGGTGCTGAGAATCGAATCCAGTGCCTCACACATGTTAGGCAAACGCTCTACCACTGAGCCACAATCCCAGCCCTATGAACTTTGGTCTCTACTTTTGATCATAGTAGTAATCTGCCTTGTGGACATAAAAGAAAACCCAATATGTTTCCTTTCTTTCTACTTAAGCATCCCATTTTCAAAATCATGCTCTACCAGACAATAAGAGACTATCAAAATCTTATTGGACTCATACACAATAATTTCCTGCAAATATTACTTTTTCACATATTATTTATATTCTTTCTTTGAAGTATTACAAATTATAGCAAATTATATTTTCCAAAGACAGCTACAAAAGTAGAGTCCGTCTCACTTGCCCTTCTTACAATGTAATACTGATACTCTTAACTTCAAGCAGTAGGGGTCTATGTACATACACCCTAGTTCACCCCTCCTCCAAACCTGGTGGACCTTGATAACTACCATAATCAACAGAATAAAGACACACTATGTGACTTTCAAAACTACATCACATATGCCATCCACCTTCACCTTCCTCTCTTAAGATGCTCTATTGGAACCCAGCCTCTAGGCTATGAGGAAGCCAAGCAGCCATAAGGGTAGGTGGTTGTGGAGGTGTTTTGGCCAATAGCCCAGGCTGAGGTCCCGGCCAACAGCCAGCATCACCATACAATGAGAGTGAACAAGCCAACCAACTATTTTAGCTCTCAGCACTGAGTCTCCCCTACCCTTCCAGCAATCCTACCTCATGTCATTTATTAACAGTAACAAGCATCCCTGTCCAAAAGAGTTTTGACTAAATTGCTGAATCATAAGCAAAATAAAGGATTATGTTTTAAGCCACTAAATTTGGGTTAGTTTGTAATAATAACAATCTCATAAATACAATTAGGAAACTGCACAAAAATAGAAGAAAAACAATTTTTATTTACTTTAAGTTTCACCACTGTTAACATTGACACATTTTACAATCAAGAAAATGTTGTGTCCCATCACCTAACATTCCAAATGCTTTGTTTTTACCAAAATAAAGGGTTACGTTTTTAAAGGCAGTCATCTAATTTTCATCTAAAAACAGGAAGGAATTTGGCATTTAACACTCAACCCACTTTTCTTTTCTAAACTATCTCTTTCACTTACCTGTCCTAAGTGAGGTGTCTAAGATTGCTGCCCCACCAATATTCCAATCTATGTATATGGATCAAGATCTTGGATGGCAACAGCAGCTGCACTGGCACTCTTCCCTGGAAGAAGCTGGTAAATTCCAAATCTGAAATTTTCAAGGAAAGGAAATCCTAAATACAGATATCTCCTTTCAATTTCAATCACTTACAATTCTACCCCTATAGTTAAGTGGGTATGGATGGAATCCATTACAGTAAACAGAAGTAAATGCACAGGTTTCACCAAAAACAGAGTTGGGTACTATGGATTCAAGTCCCCAGCTCTACTTTCTTAAGAACCATAGGATCTTCGTTAATTCACATGACATGTTCTCTGTACCTAAAGTAGGATTCTAGAGTCTGCAATTGTGTTACTTAACTTCTTTGAATCTTGATTTCCATATCTGCAAACCAGGAATAATTATAGTGCCATGGAGTTGTGGTAAATGGATAAGATGCTAAAAGTAAAAGAACAATCCACAAGAAAGTTCAATGTAGACACCTTCCAGGAGATAAATTAATTTTAATAAAATATCATTTTATTAATGGCCTAGTGAAAAAGTTTCTTTTTAACAACAATGTAAATATTCTTTATTTAAAACACTATAAAACTTAGTGTTACCTCTCTCCACTAGCCTCTAAGCAGCTTAAAGTCAGAACCAAGTTTGCTCCATTTACATTCCAAGCACCTAATAAGTAGCAGGTATCAATAGTTTATTAGAGAAAAATGACTGAGTGAAATAATAAAGAGTTTCTTTATTTTTATAGGGATTAAAGTTACAGTAGTTAAAAGTAAAAATTCTTAGGATTTTTATTCAATTAATTTTCAGTGTATAATTTAAGTGGCTACACATACCATATTTGAATCTGAATATGCATATACCTGTTTTAAGAAGCAAAATAAATTTACCACAGACAATGCAATAGTGGTTTTCCTGAATACAAAGACTGACAGCAATTAACATTTACTGGGCACTTATATTTGCCTCCTACTATTTCTAAGCTCTTTCTGAGGATTATATCATTTAATCCTGACAATGTCTCTTATGAAACAGACTAATAACATTCTCACTTTACAATTAGTAAAACTGAGGCAGAGAGGATTCAAGTTACTTCCAAAGGCACAAAACTACTAAGTGGTGGGGCCAAGATTAAAAAAACAACAAAGGAAATCAGAATGTCTAACTCTAATGTCTTTACCTAAATAACTGCTTTTTAAAAAAACCAGACTACCAGAACAAGGAGCACTTGCCCCAGATGTTTTATATATTTCATAAACATATGTATGTATATATATGTGTGTATTATATATATGAATACTATATATATAAATTTTAGTTGTAGATGGACACAATACATTAACTTATTTTTATGTAGTACTGAGGATCGAACCCAGTGCCCCATACACAACTCCAGCTCCAATGATTTCTTTTTCTAACTAAGAATTCCTTTATTATGCATGCTAAATACAAATATATGATACAGTCCTTGCCCTCAAGAACCCTTCAGTGTGGTACCATAACATTAAGTAGTCAAACCACTCAGTGAAAGAGCACTTACCTAGCATGAGCCAAGACCTTGGTTCAATCCCCAGCACTCGGGGTGGGGTGAGGGGGGAGTAGTCACATCAAAACTTTATTGTTTTACATTCAACTATCTCAATGTTAGATTTATGTGTAATTTCCTTTTTACTTATTCTTAATTTCACATATTACTACCTTGAGTTTTCAGAGGATTACAGGAAGGGTTTATACAATTTTGAAGGAAAAATAGGTTAAAAACTGAGAGACATTAAAAACTTTTGTGTGGTCATCTACTTTTAGATAATGACATTTTAAACAAACAGAATAAGAACAACTGAATTTCATTTCTGATAGATGCTCTAACAAAACAGCTACAGATGTAATTTGCAAATTGTATTTTTAGCCAGTAATGTGTTTCAATTCATTTTTTCACTGGCCTGATTCTTAAACAGACTATAATGTGTTTGATTTTTTTTTTTTTCAATTTTAACGGAGAGCTAAATACCAACAAAAAAGAAATAACAAAAGGTGTAGCAAATGCTTTTCAAGACATGCAAGCAACCAATGTTATTATGGAAAAGACCTGACATATAGGACCAAAATGAACATTGAAGTAACCGATATAATTAAAGAAACATTTTAAATTCTAAGATTAAATCTCACCTTCTTCCAGGACTACATTTCACATCTTTCTGCCTCTATAACAGCACAATAAATTGTCTCCTTACTGTCTTGTAACTATTTTTAAGGAAACCAATATTCCAATAACATTAGTCAAAAAGACAAACTATGGGTGTTATTCATAATTTCTCAGTATTTTAGCATTAGAGTAGTTTAGGTGCTATTACTAAAGGAAATGTGAAAATGAATTATTTTTAGTTGTAAATGAACACAATACCTTTATTTCATTCATTTAGTTTTATGTGGTGCTGAGAATTGAACCCAGGGCCTCACATGTGCTAGGTAAGGCTCTACCACTGAGCCACAACCCTAATGAATTATTTCTAAAATAATACCAGAAAAGAAACAAAAATCTAAATTTCTAAAAACACAATTGAAACACTGGCACTGTGAATTCATAGAACCAAACTACAAAAGGTTGCTAATACAACAATTTGGCTTGTCAAAATTTCACCTATAAGGCCCGGGGTTGTGGCTCAGTGGTAGAGCGCTTGTCTAGCATGCATAAAACACTGGGTTCAATCCCCAGCACCACATAAAAATAAACAAAATAAAGGTATTGTGTCCATCTACAACTAATATATATATATATTTTTTTAAAATATCTTTTTCACCTATAGACAGATGTTCACTATCACTATAACACTTTATACCACTTCCAAAATTAAGATTCTTTTTACTAATTCTATGAAGAGAATACCCAGATTGTTTACGTGTGGGGCAGCTGCCACTGGCAGAAGAGTTCTGAGAGAACTTTAGCCCAACATTTAAACTTTGTTCAGTCTTGGAAAAGAATTTTGACTTACTCTCATTACAGAATATGGCTGTGGAAAAAAATATTATCTAATTGAAAAAAATTATAGTTTTTTTACTTTCTTAGTAGAATCACTATGCTAGTTACAGTAAATATGAGAAGTGGGAGAAACCATCCCAATTCCAAAGTACTCTTGGAAAATAAAAATATTTAACTCTTAAATTTCATTTATCTGACTAAATACTTAACTTTTATAATACTGAAAGATCCTTGTCTCTTTCAAGATTTAGAATGCCAGTCCTAGTACCTTTTCAAAGGTTTTAGACCCACTCACCATCCAACCTCAATTGTGGATGCTATTCAAAAAATAGAAGTTGATACTTTTGTCTCCTCTTCAAGTACCAACATCAACAGTTCTTATAATTTCACTTTACCAAGGCCAATTGTGATCTACAGCTCACAACTCTGACCCTCCTGCTGGCTTCAAACAACTCTTGTCAAAATGATAGCAGGAGCATGTCTGTAATCCCAGGGGCTCAGGAGGCTGAGGCAAAAGGATTACAAATTCAAGACCAGTCTCAGCAATTTAGGGAGACCCTAAACAACTTAGCACAATTCTGTCTCTCTCTCTCTCACACACACACACACACACACACAGAAAAAAAAAAAAAGCAGGATACACTTCTTTTTCTCTTAATTATATACTCAAATCATTCTTGTTACCATGTGGTTCACAGACCAGTTGCATCACCAACACCTATAAATAAGCTTGTTAGAAATGCAAAATTTCAGCTCATACACTAGATCAACTGAATGAGAATCAGCTTTCTTCCTCCATAACTCCCCTCCCTCCCTTCCTTTCTTTTGTATTAATACTGGGGATTTCACCCAGGGCCTCCAACATGCTAGGCAAACTCTATCACTGAGTTTTATCTCTAGCTCTTTTTAAATTTTGAGACAGGATCTTGCTAAATTGCCCAAACTAGCCTGTAATTTGCAATCCTTCGTTTCAGCCTCTGGAGTAGTTGGGACTACAGGAGTGTACCACCACACCCAATAAAAATCAGCATTTTAACAAATCCTCAGATTATTCACACACAGAATTTTTAGAAGCACTGTCTAGTTCAATCATTCAGGATCCTTTCCTTCTTTATAGTTCCTTATATCCTGTCTGGCATATAAGGAACCACATTTTTTTTTTACTTTTGAGCATATTAAGACTCATCAAAAACTGGGCACAGTAGCACATGCCTATAATCCCAGCAGCTCAGGAAGCTGATGCAGGAGGATCACGAGTTAACAGTCAGCCTCAGCAACTTAGCGAGGCTTTAAGCAACTCAATTAGACCCTGTCTCTAAATAATATGCAAAAAAAAAGGGCTGCAAAAAAGGGCTGGGGATGTGGCTCAGTGGTTGTTTGCCCCTGAGTTCAATCCCTAGTACCAAAAAAAATAAAATAAAAAAATAAAGTCTCACCAAAATAAAGCAGAGAAACTTTAAGAATATAGTTTCTTCACAACTTTATTTTCATAAAAAATTATAAACTCCATAAATCCTGGAACTTCACTGTATAGTTAAAACTAAAACAGTACCAGGCAAATATTTATAGAAAGAACAAAACAGACACTAGATAATCCCTAAAAGTCCTCCTTAAATCTTTGGCTCTTTTACTTGCTATGATAGCAAAATTCTATCCAGAGAAACAGAAGGTAAAATATGAGATCGCCTAAATTTACAAAATGAAAACTATACTACTTTAAATTACATGATCAAGGTTACAAAGCAGGTTCACTATTAAGTTCAGAAAGCTAATATTTTATCAGATCAGTATTTCATTATTGCATCAGGTCAAATGACAATAACATTCTTCTATATATACATTAACATCCACAAAAACTCAACTACCCAGAAAAACTGTGCACTTGGAGCTTAAGTAAACCAAAAATGTGCACTCTACTGGAAAGAATCTGGACATACAAAATTAAAGATTACAAAAAATGATTAATTTATTTAAAACCAAAAGAACTGGGCATGGTGGTACACACCTGTAATCCCAGTAGCTCAGGAGGCAGAGGCAGGAGGATTGCAACCTCAAGGCCAGCCTCAGCAATTTAGCAAGGCCCTAAGCAACTCAGTGAGATCCTGTCTCTAAATAAAATACAAAAAAGGGCTGGAGATGTGGATCAGTGGTTAAGTGCCCCTGAGTTCAAACTCTGGTACT
Source organism: Marmota marmota marmota (assembly GCF_001458135.2). Lineage (NCBI taxonomy): Eukaryota > Metazoa > Chordata > Mammalia > Rodentia > Sciuridae > Marmota > Marmota marmota. Next base: position 40,777,759 of record NW_025999900.1, read on the forward strand.
AAAAAAAAAAAAAAAAAAAAAAAAGTTATGAAAAAGAAAAAAATCAACACACCAGGATTGGTGGTACAAGCCTATAATCCTAGGGACTCAGGAGGCTGAGTAAGGAGGATCACAAATTGAAGGCCAGTCTCAACAATTTAGCAAGGCTCTAAGCAACTGAGACTCCCATCTCAAAATAAATAAAAAGGACTGGAGATACAGCTCTGAGGTAAAGCGCCCCTGGGTTCAATACCCAGTACCAAAAACAAAATAAAAAATACTATAGAACAGATATAGCAAGAGATTACAGAAAAAGAACAAAGATTAGAAGAAATCAAGAGATTCGGGAATATGATTTATGGAGAAAAGACAAAGGCAGCTAATAGCACAGAAATAGCAACAGAAGCAGCACTCATTTCAATAACCTCTAAGACAAATAATGTAAGAAATTTTTAGAGCAAATTCATTTCTCTACTTATCATATCCAACATATCTAAATTAACAAGGAAATAATATCCCTAACCCTTTAGAGATCAATTAAAAGCAAATTAAATTAAATATATGTCTTCTATGGTAAGTATTGTTATAGAAAAGTTTTCATCAATATCTATGAAGATTTTCATCTTAAAAAAATTCATTAAGGACTGGAGTTGTGGCTCAGTGGTAGAACGCTCGCCTAAGTTCGATCCTCAACACCACATAAAAATAAAGAAATAAAATAAAGGTACTGTGTCCAACTACAACTAAAAAATAAATATTTTTTAAAATTCATTAATATTGTGATACCGCATTTATCTTCTATAGCTCATTTTCCCTAACTGCTTATCAGTCTAAAACACTGATGCTATTAATGCACTTGGAGATTGATTTTTCTAAAAAACATTTTCTACCAGGCATGATGGCACACACCTGTAATCCCGGGAATTTGGGAGGCTAAGGCAGGAGAATTACAGCTCAAGGCCAGCTTCAGCAATTTAGCAAGACCCTAAGAAACTTAATGAGACTATCTCAAAATAAAAAACAAAAGACTGAGGGATGTAGCTAGTTCAATCCCTAGTACAAAAAAAAAAAATTCCAGAATTGTTATTTTTAAGGAAAAAAATTACATTAAGACTAAAATAAGGAAGGGAAGACTACCAGGACAAGGGACTAAGACAGTAATCATAAAAGACTAATAAATTTGAATACAAAAATAAAAAATCTACACTGCAAAAGGCATTGAGACAAATGACAAATTTGAAAAATATTTAAAACATAAAACAAAGATTTAATACCCTTAATGGGATAAGGAACTCTTACAAATCAATAAAAAAATAAATAAATAAAGCCGGTCTGAGGTTGTGGCTAAGTGATAGAGTGTCTGCCTAGCATGTGTCAGTCACTGGGTTTGATCCTCAGCACCACATAAAAATAAATAAATAAAAGCACTGTGTTAATCTACAACTAAAAAGTTATTTAAAAAAATAAAAAATTTTAAAAAGCCAGTAGGGTGACGTGCTCATATATAATCCCAGCTACTGGAGGGGCTGAGGCAGAAGGATTGCAAGTTTGAGACCAGCCTTGGCAATTTAGTGAGATCCCGTCTCAAAATAAAAATAAAAGCTCAGTATTACCCTTGGATTCAATCCCCAGTACTAAAAACAATAACAAAAAAGGCATGAGCAGAAATATATGAACACACAACTGACAAAAGAAATGAAACCATAAGCACAAGATTTTTACTTCACTAGTAATAAATAAAAAGATACAAATCAGCATCATATCAAACAAATATTTAAAAGATCAATAATATCTAATATTGTATAAGGTATGGGAAATCTGGCACTTGTCATCACTATTATTAGGCTATATCCAATAATGTTATTCTAGTATAAAAGCTTCTAGGGAAATAATCACACTTCAAATATGCTCATCCTCTAACTCAAAGCAAATTACCTTTGGAAAATTTATCCTAAATAAATTAATAACTATGCTAATATTTACATGTATAAAATACATTACATATGCCTGGCCTATGGTAGGTGTTCAATAAATATGTGAGGAAACAATTAATCATATTATTTATAATGGCAAGAACTGTTAATAGGTATGTCTACAAAGTATCTATTATATGAATACACCCATGGCATACCCATGCAATTAAAATCCTATATAGCTATTGAAAATGATAATGCAGACTATAATTATTGATGAAAAATATACCTATAGGAGGCTGGGACTATAACTCAGTGGTAAAGTCCTTGCCTTGCATGCACAAGGCCCTGAATTTGCTCCCCTAGCCCCACAAATAAAAAAAAAGAAAACAACAATAAAAAACACCTATCAAGGCTAGGGAGTAGTGGTACATACCTGTAATCTCAGCAACTCAGGAGGCTGAGGCACAAGGATCACTTGAGCCCAGGGGTTTAAGGCCAGTATAAGCAATACAGCATATCACTCAAAATAAGCACACTCCTACCTAGGGTGTGTGTAGGGCTAAGGGTAGCCCAGTAGTTGAAAAGGTACTTCGAATATGTGAGATCCTGAGTTCAATCCCCAGAAAAAATACACACATATATACAAAACACCTGTAATATGAAAACACACACACACACACACACACCTCAAAACATTACTTAAAAACTTTGGGCTGGGGTTGTGGCTCGGTGATAGAGCACTCGCCTAGCACATGCAAGGCCCTGGGTTCGATCCTCAGCACCACATAAAAATACGTAAGTAAAATAAAAGTGTTGTGTCCAACTACAACTAAAAAATAAATATTAAAAAAAAACTTATACATAGGGCTGGGGCTGTAGATGAGTAGCAGAGCATTTGCCTAGCATGTGTGAGGCACTGGGTTCTATCCTTAGAATTGAATAAAATAAAAGCATTCTGTCCATCTACAACTATTAAAAAAAAAAACAAAACCTTATACATAGAAATTGAAAGCAGGGACTTTCAATATGTACACTATCGTTCACAACAGCATTATTCACCACATCCAAAAGATAGAAACAACTCAAGTGTCCATCAATGAATGAAGGGATAAATATAATGTAGTAATATACATACAATAAAGAATAAACTATTGAGATCTGAGCCTTAAAAAACACACAACTTCTAATAAAAGGGGAGATAAGTCTAACATCAAAGTAAATATCAAGAATTGAAAGCCCCAACCAATTTTACTATACCTCTTGCATTCTCAGAGATTAATGTAACTCTAGCATAGCCCAAACTATTACATAGGGCACACCTGGGGGATTTACTCCATCAAGAATAGGAGGATACTTAAGAGCTGAATCCAAATTTAGTCCTAGCTAAAACTTTATTGAGCTCAAGAACTGTGTTTCCAGAAAAAAAAGAACTGTGTTTCCATGTGTGGGAGCAGTGTTCTGGCTTAGCTAGGTACTCATCCCATGAGGTGCTGTCCTCTCACACAATTGATGAAGCAAAGGAAAGTTAAGTCAACATACTCTCCAAAGGAAACTAAGACAGCTATCTTCAATTGCAAGATTAACTATGGAATCATTAGAAGGTTACAATCAGTACTTAAAGGAAGACAGAAGAGGAGGAGAATGGAAAAGATTAGTGTATCACATGTATATAGGTGAGTATTTTCTTTCAACTCTGGGAAAGAGATCACCATAAAAATATTTAATATTAATTGTTGTAGAGAAACTCTTGTACATAATTGTTGTAGAGAAACTCTTGTACATGTGCACCTTAATACATAAGAATATGTAATAGCAACAGAATAGAAAAAACAAATATCCATCTTTTAAAAAATGACTAAATTAGGGTAGTTATACAATTAACTCCTATCTCTGAGAAAATGAACCACATTTATAGACATCAATATAGAAGAATCTTAAAAACATAATAATAAGAACAAAGCAAATATAAATATAAATAAATACAGTATGGTTTAAAAAAGTAGTAAAACTAAACAATATAGTTTGAAAAGGAAAGGAAGAGAATGATAAAATAAAACCAAAACAGAATTCTGAATAGTTTTTCCTCTAGTAGTAAGACAGCTAAATAGAAATCAGGAGAAGTATACCAATATTACTATTATTGTTCTATTTCTTAAGGGAGAGGATGGGTTCACAGGTTTTATCACATGCTCATTACTTACACATAGAGTACTATGTTCTTACTTATGTATCAAATACCTTATAACACAAAGAGAAACAGGAAGAAAAAGAAATGGAGGGAAAGGAAATACACACACCTATAATGCAGGTCAACATGGACCTCTTATCTCTCCCTAAAAAGGCAACATGGACTTCCATGTAAACTCCACTAAAATAAGTTTTTATTTTTTTCAAGGGCATAACGCAGAAATGAAATGCAAGTACAAAGCCCATATATCCTAAATTTTAAAAATTAACATAAGGTGCAATGGCATATATTTGTGGTCCTAGCTGCTCGAGGCTGACGCAGGAGGATTCCAAGTTGGAGGCCAACCTAGGCAGCATGGTAAAACACCCCCATTTCAAAAAAATTAATATAATGTCCAATGAAATTCAAAAGAAAATAAATTTTAATAAACAAGTTTAATATATAAATGCTCAGGTATAACTGCTCTCACATTTACATTAAGGAAATAGACACCTGTCCGTACCTATACATAGAATCACCATGAGTGTGATTGCTAGAAATGCAGACAAACTGAATAGGAAAATCAGATATCATAAGGCACAATGCCACTGATAAAAGGATTTTCTAAATAGCAAACAACTGTTAGTAAAGTTCTGAACAAAAGTAAGTACAATTTTCCCTTGGTTTACTGAGTAGTTGCATTCCTGGAAAATGCACTATCTACTAACTCCCTGAAATATAAAGGCCCTTTATGCTTAAATGTAAAATGGAATTAGGATCAGAATTGGATAAACAGGTTTTTCACCTACAAGAAAGTGTAGAAATGTCATACAGAACTGTATCATGCCTTGTGGGGCAACTGGCATTCCTGGCTTCTTCCTGCTTATTGAATACCAAAGCTGTACCTATCCTGCCATAATAATGTGGCAACAAAAATTGCACCCTCAAAGATATAAACACCTCATAGCAGCCATACTGTCCCCATTAAGAACTCATCTTTAATTAGAATATGCTATACTCCGTGTGTGTATAGTATGTCAAAAAACACTTACTTTGTCATGTACATCTAAAAAGAATGGAAAAAAATAAATAAAGCATAACCATCTACTATTATGTATAATTGTAATGCATCAATAAAAATTAGTTGAAAAAAAAAAATCAAAAAAACTTAACCAATTTCTAACTTTGGCAATAGAAGAATCCTTACACAATGCAAAAATTTATTACTAGGGAAATAGAAAGATAAAAACTAAGGAGCTGGGTGTGGTGATGCACACCCACAATCCCATCTATTTGGGAGGCTGAGGCAAAAGGATCCCAGTTTTGAGGTCAGCCTAGGTAATTTTGAAACCCTGTCTCAACATAAAAGGGGCTAGTGGCAAGTTCAACACTGGGGTACTTAGCCTAACATATGCAAGGCCCTGGGTTCAATCCCTGAAACAAGTGGGGATTGGGGGTAAAGGGGAAAACATACATAAAGATATCTGCCCCTAAATGAAAATAATACCTCAAACCAGAGGTTAGCAGTCTTCACCTATCTTTCAAGACGGTGTTATTTTGTAAAATACAAATGTCCAAATTTAAAACAATGTTACACTCATAGGTATGTTAAAGTTTACACAAAGCATTTTTATTCTATTTTAACCTATATATCAATTCTATGAGACAGATAGCATTCTTCACCTAGTAATTATAAGAATGCCAGAAATGTCAAAGTCACAGAGCTATTAGGTGACAAGACACAGGACTTCAAGCTCTCTGATTTCAAATTCTGTGTTGTTTACTCAGTCCATACTGCTTCACAAAAGTCCAGTATGGCAAAACAGATAAAAGAAAATTAGTGTATACAGTGAAGTGTTACTGGCAAAAGATTAATATAAAGCCTCCTGATCTATTTTGATACATGACAGATGGTTAAACTTGTACTATATATATCAGCTATTTCTCAAAGTGAGAAAGTTTTAAAAGCTAACATTGTTTTAATCCCCAACACTGCCAATAAATATATAATAAAATAAAGCCTCCTGAGTTTAAAAACAAAACAAAACTAACATGTCTCATGAAGAAAAAGAACAACATTGACAAAGAAAATAGTTTTATTTTCTTGGGACACTGTAAATATTTTGGGGGGTATGGGGGATAGAACCCAGAGGTGCTTAACCAAGGCCTTTTTTAAAAAATATTTCTTTATTATTTTTAGTTGGATATAATACCTTTAAATTTTTTTTATTTGTTTTTATGTGGTACTGAGGATAAAACCCAGAACCTTGCAAGTGATAGACGAATGCTCTATCAATGAGCCACAACTCCAGCCCCACCTTTTTTAATATTTTATTTCAAGATAGGATCTTGCTAAGATACTAAGGGCCTAAGTTGCTGAGGCTGGCTTTGAACTTGCAATCCTCCTGCCTCAGCCTTCCAAGTCACTGGGATTATAGGTGTGTACCATGGGATAATGTAAATATTCTATGCTTGAAAGCAGTAAGGTTTTATAGGTGTATTTGTCAAAACTGTACAGTTCATGTTTGTTACATTCAATATGTGTACATCTCAACTCAGCCAAAAGTAAATAAAATGGGGCCTGGCTGGGGAATGGGTAGAGAACATAGAACAAGTAAAAATGGCACATAATTAACAGACGTCGAAACTGGGAGACAGGAGTATTGTACTACTCAATTTATTTTATATATTTTTAAAATTTATGTAATAAACCATTTGTATAAACAAAAAACAAGTTTTAGGAGTAACCATAATATTGTCTAATTACTTCCTATTTCCTAAAAGATTCTGAATCAGAATCTTAATGAATCTTCAATTTAATCAGACATTATTGAATACCACCACAGATTCTGACAAAGAGTTAACAAACTTGTCAAAAACCTTTTAGAGCCAGGGCACAATGGAGCAGGCCTGTAATCCCAGCGACTGGAAGATTGAGACAGATGGATTGTAAATTCAAGGACAACCTGGGCAATGAAGACCCTATCTCAAAATAAAAATTGTTTAAAAGGGCTAAGGGTGTAGGTACCTAGCATATTCAAGGCCCTAGGCTTATCCAGATATACACACACACACACACACACACACACACACACACACAAAATCTTTCAGTTCAGGGAGAAATCTATAAACATTATACAACCTCAGAAATCTATAAACATTTACAATCTCAGCTTAACCAAAGTGCCTATAATGTAGTCACTTACATCACTCCTTTAAGGAACACCTATCTGAAGTTCATCTTTATCAAAGAATGAATACATAACAGGTTGACATATTGAGTCAGTTCTTACTCATGCTTGTAGATTAACATCAAAGTATTAATGGTATGGTGCCATGCTTTTTATTTGATAAAACACTCCCATGGTTCCAAGCACCTATTTGCACATACCAGTTTACAATTTAAGACAAAAACAAAACCAAGGGTTTGATGTAAGAAGAAAAGTGATATGTCTTATTCTTTCAGCTGAGGAAATAAGGAAGTAGGACAATTGATCAACAAGTGCAATCTCTAAAGGGCAGAATAATATATTTAGCCTTTCCTAAAAAATAGTAGACAATAATCTACAAGCTTCATCCCTCCCCTCATTCAAACCCAAACAGGAAAAAATAATTTAATTGATATATCTGATATTAAAAGATATATCTTTTAAAAAAATTTATGCTTCTGGGGGCTGGGGCTGGGGCTTAGAAGTAGAGCACTTACCTACCATGCATGAGGCACTGGGTTCGATCCCCAGCACCACATAAAAATAAAATATATTGTGTCTACCTATAACTAAAAAATAAGTATTTAAGAAAGAAAAAAAATATGCTTCTGAATTCATAGGTAAAGTCTGACTGACTAGAGAAAGGGCTTTAGGAATTATAATAGACCTGTATATTAGTCTAAACATGCAAACCAGGAGTTTGTCCTCATAATACTTTTACCTCCTTTTTGTTCCTCTTTTCCCAAGAGAATCTTTATACATACATATATATATATATATATATATATATATTTATATATATTTATATATATATATTTATATATATATATTTTATATATATAAATATATAAATATATATATATATGTATATGTATATAAAATTTATTTATTTATTTATTTTTTAGTTTTCAGCGGACACAACATCCTTGTTTGTATGTGGTGCTGAGGATCAAACCCGGGCCGCACGCATGCCAGGCGAGCGCGCTACCGCTTGAGCCACATCCCCAACCCCATCCCAAGAGAATCTTTAGCTCACTCAGAATTATAGTAGTCTGAGCCAATATCTCTAACCCACACATCACCTTATGTCCTCCTTCATGCCAGGGTTTTACATCCTTTTTCCTGATTTAAAATTCACTTCAGTGTCCCCTCTTGCCCCTGCAAGAGTTCTGTTTCTTTCTTCACACTTGAGTAAATCCTACTCCTTTAAAAAAATTTACTCCATTACAACTTCCATATTGATGCTTCTATGACAACTATACCTACTATATTGACTTCAATGATTAGTGGCTAAGGGAAAGATAATACTCTTTTAAGCTCAATTGCATTAAGGGCTGGAGATGTTGTTTAGAGGCAGAGCACCTGCCTAGCATGCATGAGGCCCTGGGTTGGATACCCAGCACTACAAAAAAACAAACATCTAACTATTTCTAAAAAGTCTACTATAAATACAAAACACTACTCTGTCATATTAAAAAATGTTTTGTAATTCATCATGCAATGATGGATCATCCAATTCAAGATTGCTAAGATATAGATTAAAACTAAATTTAAATGTCTCACCCAAATTTGTCAAAACATTCCATAATTCCCAGACACATCTGCACAAATTTTGAATACAGATTGACAAGTACTTTGAGGTCACCATATACACTGTCTTAACACAGAAGCCAACAAGGAATTATAGGACCTACTTGCAAATATAATAGGTTCCATATATACAGCACCCATATATACTAGGCACTGAGAATATGTGTGTGTGTGCATGTGTGTAATTTTGTAACATTTAAAGATGGGTTCTAATTCCCAATTTCAAGACAAGAAACTGTGGATTTGAATGATTAAAGAGGCTTCTAGTCAAGATAGTACAGTAAATTTACCTAAATAACAATTATATCTATAAAATGTATCAAATAAATAATACATAGCTGGCTCAAAAAATAACAAATATCTTTCAGGAAAGCTGGCCACAGTCGTGTACACCTATAATCCCAACAACTTGGAAGGCTGAGAAACTTAGTGAGCCTGGGCAACGTAGTAAGACTCTGTCTCAAAATAAAAACTTTTTTAAAGGGCTGGGGATGCAGCTTAATGGTACAGCACCCCTGAACTAAAACCCTAGTAACACACAAAGAAGAAACATTCCCTTCAGGAATATAAGGGGGAAATCAGAAAGTGGGGCTGAAGCAGGAGGCCTATGGGTATCTTGGTTTAGAAACAGGCAGCGGCGATAGGGAGGTGGCTTCCTTAGGGAACAGGGACTGTGTAAGACAGAAAACAAGCCAGAGCTAGGACTGGAACAGGGCTTCCTTACTTATAAAAGGCAGCTGAAAACAACTTGTCGATTCTGCCTGGGGCTATGGCTTTTAAGAAATAACTCCCAGAAAGGCTGGAGGACACAGATACAGCTTCCAATCCAAGAAAAAAACAAAACAAAAAAAGAACCCTAGTCACCTGCCAGCTCTGTAACTGTATTTTCAAAATCATCAATATCTCTTGCCAGGTAGGAACTCTAAGGCTGCTTCCAGAACTGGGCTCCACAAGGAACTAAAAGAGCTACACAAGTGGGACTAAGAAGATTGCTGAAAGTTGGAGCCAGGGTTGTGGCTCAGTGGTAGAGCACTTACCTAGTATGTGTGAGGCACTGGGTTCAATTCTCAAAACCACATATAAATAAATAATAAGGGTTCATCCACAACTAAAAAATACATATTAAAAAAATTTTTTACAAAGATAGCTGAACCAGGTGCAGTGGCGCACACCGGTAATCCCGGCAGCTTGGGAGGCTAAGACAGGAGGAGTTCAAAGCCAGCCTCAGCAATGGCAAGGTGCTAGCAACTCAGTGAAAACCTGTCTCTAAATAAAATACATAATTTCCTGAACAATATTTATATTGTTATATCCAGAACAATATTTCATTCTGTTATTTCCCAAATGCATGACTATTAAAAACTGTTTTCATCCTGGCACAGTAGCACATGCCTGTAATCATAGCAGCTCGGGAGGCTAAGGCAGAAGGATCCTGAGTTGAAAGCCAGACTCAGCAACTTAGCGAGGCCCTAAGCAACTAAGTGAGACCCTGTCTAAAATTAAAATATAAAAAGGACTGGGGATGTGACTCAGTGGTAAAGCATCCCTGGATTCAATCCCTGGTACCCACTCGCCCCCTCCCCCCAAAAATACACTGTTTCCAGTGTTCCCTCACATCCCTCATTTAAAAGATAAGCCCTCATCACTTAAGGTAACTAAGGAAGTTTAAATCTCTTCTACCTTGCCAATAAACCAACAATCATGATAATATAAAAGATTTTTTCTCTAAATGCAATAAAATCACAAAAGCCTGTTTTTAACTTGCACTATTCAATAACTACAAAACTTAAGCATTCAGATTTCCCACAGCTAAGGAAAAGTGTCTTTATACTTAAATTTATTGACTTTGTCTAAGCAAACTTAAATGATGTGGGAAATCTCAAATTTAGCCTCCTATTATCATCAACCAGACACAGGACTTTCCTACCACTAGGAAGGGAGTGGTTTCCAGTTTTAGGATGACACAATTGAAAGGTTTTGAAAAGGAATTAAAAATAGTCTCTAGAGAGAATAGCTTGAAATAAAAAATGTATTTTAGTAAAATAAGCATCAAATTAGTACTCTATAACTTATATTCTAGACCTACCTGTACCCTCAACTAGTTGTGCAGCTTTAACTCATCTACCTAAGTTTCTAGTTCTTTACTGTAAAATGAGGACTCTTCATAAGGTCTACTGGGCTTTTCTTTTCTTTTCTTTTTTTGGAACTGGGAGATGAACCCAAGGCTTTGCGAATGCAAGGCAGATGCTTTGCCACTGAGCTACATCCCAGCCCTCTACTGGGCTTTTCTAACCCTAACACTATAATATCCTTCTAAACATATGATAGGAAGATTTGCTAAATACAAAGATAATCAGCATTTACATAATGCTTTCAAGAACTTTATCAGTGCTAATAATGTCTGTCCCTCTCTCCCACCCCCAAATATCACATAAGAAGCATCTAAAAACAAACATTTGATATGTTTCAGAAATACTCCAATACTTTCCAATATAGTAATATATTAAAAGCTAGAACTCTGAGGTATAATTTTTACTAAAATTCACCCTTTTAGTGTTAGACATCTTGGTCTGAGAAATGCATAGTCATGTAACCATTATAAATATCAAGACAGAGGATACATACAAATAGAACATTCAAAAAAATTTCCTCATTCTCTTTGCAGTCAAACCCTCACCCAACTTCTGACAACCCCTAGTTTTCTGTCCCTATAGTTTTGTCTGTTCTAAAATATCATAAAAATGGAATCATACATAGCCTTTGAGTCTGGCTTTTTTCACTTAGAATAATATATTTGATATTCATCCATGTCGTTGAACACAGTACCAAAAAATATTTCATTGTATGGATGTATTAAGGTTTATTAGTTTATCAACTAAAGTGCATTTTGGTGAATTCCAGTTTTTGGCAATTCCAACATTAGCGTATAAGGTTTTTATAAGACTAAGTTTTTATTTAATTTGAGTAAATATCTAAAAGTAGATTAGGCTCATTATATTTTGTGCATGAGAACCTATCAAACTGTTTTCCAAAGGGGTTGTACCAACAATGAGTAAGAGTTTTTGAATGGTTTTAAGGAAAAACAAGTTTAGACCTTATGTCACAAATTTCCCAGAAATATCCTAAATATATACAGATATTTATCAGAGGAAATGATTTTCCTGTGACCTATTTAAAGAAAGTAGAAGTTAACAAAGGAAGTTGATTAATAAATATTTGTATTTATCAAATAGACAAAAATTTTTAATAGACTTTCAATTAGTGTTTGAAATCACTCTTATGTGGAATGTATTTAATCAATTTGGCTAGAATGTGGGCTTAAATTATCTTAATTTAAATGGAGGTTTCCAAGTGTGTTATATGTATAAATTAAAAATTCTGTTCACTTTGGATGTACATGAGAAGGAAGCAGAAAAAAGACATAGTAAAAACTTTGATACTTCCAATTCAATTGTTCAAGTGGGCCCTCAGAAATAATTTGTAGTTCTTGATGAGATCAATTTATGAAAACCCTATACTTTCTCATCAATCTCCTGGTCCTATTTCCATCTTTATCCAACTTAGATTTCACAGTATGAAAGCTCAGCGATATAGCTCAATGATAGAATGCATGTGTAGCATGCAGCAAAGCTCTAGGTTGATTTCCAGGAAAAAATAGTTACTCTTCCTCACACCACCCACTTAGCTCTAGCCTCACTTCCATTCCTCAAAAATTCAAACTCTTTCCCAATTTAGATTTTCCCCACATGCAGAAAATACCCTACCTCCAACTTTCTGCATGGTGGTTCCTTCTAATCCTTCATATCATCTTAAATGTTAACCTTAAGTGTGGCCTTCAACAAAATCAAATTTGATTCTGTTAGTTCTTTCATTGTGATATACAATTCACTATTTTCATGCATTTAAAAATTTTTTCTTGGTATTAGGGATGGAACTCAGAGGCACTCTACTCCTGAGCTATATCTCCAGTCCTTTTTATATTTTTATTTTGAGACAGGATCATTCTAAATTGCCCATGTTGACCTCGAACTTGCAATCTTCCGGTTTCAGCCTCCTAAGTTGCTAGAATTAGAGGCATGCATCACCATGCCACCAGTTTACCACACCTTTTTAATGTAGTCTGGTTTTGTTGCTGTTGTTGTTGTTGTTGTTATTGTTGTTTTTAGTTTGTGTGTTTGTTTTTGCGGTACTGGGGATAAAATCCAGGGCCTCAAGGGTGGTAGGCAAGCACTTTACCACTGAGCTATACCTCCAGCCCAAGGTAGTTTTAAACTACCTGTCTAAACAATTTTTTAAAAAATAATACTCTTTCCAAAACTGTCATCCAAATGGAATATGGAATAGAAGAAAAGGGTGGAGTGGGCAGACTCTAGGAAATTCCTAAGTATTATACCCAGCCCAAATTTTAAAGTAATTTAATTAAACACTTCTAAAAGGAAAAATATTTTAGCAGCACACTCAAAATTTAGTAATGATTTTACTGATTTACTGATATTCACTTAAAATACTCTTATCTATAAAAGTGTAACTAGATTTTCATCACATTTATCCAATAAGAATGTATTGAATCCAGGCATGGTGGGGCACACCTGTAATACTAGCTACTTGGGAGACTGAGGCAGGAAATCCAAGGTCAGTTGGAGGCCAGCATGAATAACTTTGACCATACCTCAAAATTTTTTTAAAAGTTAAAATAAAGGGCTAAGGATGTAGCTCAGTGGTAGAGTGCTCCTAGGTTTCTCAGTAGAATAAATAAATAGAATTAAAGGGCTGAGGGTGTAGCTCAGTAGTAGAGTACTTGCCTTTCATATGCAAGTCCTTGGGTTGTATCTCCACTATCAGGAGGAAAAACAACAATTATATTCATTAAATTACTCATAATAACTTTTAGAATAACTGAAATATTTCACCATAAAAAAAATTTAAAGATCATCCAGTCCAATACATCACATTATAAAAGAAGAAACAAAAACCCAGAAGGTAGTTATTGTATTTTTTTACCTTTATTTTATTTATTTATATGTGGTGCTGAGTATTGAACCCAGTGCCTCACACATGCTAAGCAAGTACTCTACCACTGAACTACAGCCCCAGCCCCTAATTTTTAAATATTAACATATAATGAAAGCAACTTCTTCATCATCACCAAAACTATATAGAAGCACACTCATGTATTAGCTCACANGGAAAAAAAAAAAAAAAAACAACCCAGAAGGTAGTTAGCCAAATCAAAGACTATGGCAGTACAGGAATTAAACTCCTACCTTATGATTAATAAATTTACATTCACATATTCAACACATACATGAACATTTCCATTCACCCCAAGTTCTTTAAATCATACATGGTAGCAATAAGAATATCAAATCAGAAGTAATGGAAGACATTAAAAGGTGTGATGAAGGAAACAGCCAAATATATACTTTCATTTCCTTTGATCCCCAGATCCTCTTTCAAGGCAATTGGCCAAAAACTCTAGCCTTCCCCTGGAAAAATCAATCTTCTCTAAACCCAAACTAATGACAAAAACTAGTTACATGGTTTCAGTATGCAGACAATTCAGGATGAAAAAAACAAAAAAAGAGTTTTAACAAGTACCATTTTTGTGTCATGGGTATTAACAGATTACCACTGAATACCAAGTACTTAGGTATAACTTCATTAGGATCAATTATTAAGCCAAACACTTTTCATCAATTTCATATTTCACTCAGTTTCCAGAGGATTTGGGGGGGTCTGTTTGTTTGTTTGTTTTTCATATTGGGGATTGTACCCAGGGCCCTTTTACCACTAAGTTACATCCCTAAACCCTTTTAATTTGTATATTTTGAGATAGGGTCTCACTAAGTTGCTCAGAGCCTCACTAAATTGCTAAGGCTGGTCCCTAATTTGTGATCCCCTTGCCTCAGCCTCCTGTGTCCCTGGGATTACAGGTGTGAGCCACCACACTCAGCAGGAGATGTTACGATAAACACTGACAACTAGAAATTTCACAAAGATCTGAAGAATGTCTAAAAGTAGCTGTTCCAATTCTAAGACTCAATATGGTTTAGAGAGAAATGACATCTTCTCTAAGAAAGTCCTCAATCTCAATGAAATTTTCTGTTAATTCAGATAAAACTTTCCTGGATATGACAGGAATGTTGGTAGTGAAGAGAAAGAGAGTGATAAAGAGGCTAATTGCTAACTCACAAATCCCAGCTTAAACTTGGACCATCATTACCACATAATGATATGTTCTAAAGACAAAATCGATTGCATTGAATTTAAATGACATTAGCAGTGAAAGCTAAGGGATGTGATCTGGAGTCAAACCACATGGGTTTGAATACCTGTCTCCACCACTTGCTCTGAGATATTGGGAATTTTTTTTTTACCCATCCTGTTTCTGATTCCTTCACTAGAAAATAAGAGTAATAATCATACTCCAGAAGGGTCCATTGAGAGAATTAAATTAATGAAAGTAAAGCACTTGAACAATTCCTGGAATATAACTTTAGCTACTGATAGTATTATTGTTGTTGTTGTCGTCTAATGCCTTACTATAGTTCTCGAATGTGGCTCAAATAGTTTCCCAACCAGATTATGCAATTTTAATATTCCTAAGCCAATGATTCAATATACCAAATTCAAAAGGCAGCTATATAAAACACAGCCTGCAGTCTTCCATTTGTCCTTTAATTATCAAAGTCTCCATTAATACTAATCAATAGCAAATATTTACTTAATGCCAAGAAATCAATATGGATTTCCACAATATGCAATTTCTAAAAAAATCTTGGAATAACTGATTTTCAATTTACCATTAATTACAAATTAATCTCTATCTTAAATACCAAATTAATGTCTAGACCCATAGAGAGTAATGAAACTCAATGAACCTTTTATTAAGTTATTTACAGGGCTGGGGGTAGCTCAGTAGTAGAGCAAGTGTTTAGCATGTGCAAGGTCCTGGATTCAATCCCCAGTGTGTGTGTGTGTGTGCACACACACACACACGACATTTACCATCAATGGCAAAATTGCTTTTTTCAAAGATTTTAACCAAAACAATTAAGTGCTTATTATTTTAGTCATCTGGAAAATGTAAATAAAACCCACTCTAAAACAGCACTTCATAAAAACTAAAATGGATAAAATATTAACAATGCAAGTGGTGGCAAGGATGTAAAGCAACTAGATCTCACATGCTGCTGGTGGAGTATAAAGTGATATAACCACTTTTGAGCTGGAGTTGGGGCTCAGCGACAGAGGGCTTGCCTAGCACATGTGAGGCACCTGGTTCGATCTTTACCACCACATAAAAAAAAACCAAATAAAATAAAGGTATGTTTCCATTTATAATTAAAAATATTTTTTAAATGATATGGGCTGGGGTTGTGGCTCAGTGGTAGAGTGTTTGCCTGGCATGTGTGAGGCACTGGGTTCGATTCTGAGCACCACATATAAATAAAATAAATGTACATTGACAACTAAAAAAAAAATGTTTAAAAATAAATGATATAACCACTTTTGACAAGTTCTTATAAAAGTTAAACATGTATCCTGGGACCCAACAATTCTACTCTTAGGTATTCACCAAAGAGAAATAAATTATGTTCATGAAGATGTAGACGAATGTTTACAGCAATCTTATTCAAATAGCCCAAAACTGGAAATAACAAAAATGTTTATTAAAAAGAGAAATGGAAAAACAGTGAGGGGTATTCATAAAATGGAATACTGTGCCGCCTAGGAAGTATCTGTTGTCTACAATAACGATATAGAATTTACTATTCAATGAGGATATCTTATTATTTTCTTCAAATTCTTAAAATGCATTTTAAACAATCCCTACTTGAAGATCATTTTGGTTCTGAAAACATCCTTATTTTTTGTTTAGTAACTCACTTGAGTTTTCTTGCCACTAAACTATTGAGAAATTTTTAAATTAGTGCTTTTGGAAGCAAACAAGTCCCAGAGTTTTATTGAGTGATACTCTGATAAGAAACTCTTAAATGGATTTGCACATATATTTTATTCCTATGCTAACTCCTAAATCCATTTTCATCCTAACAAAGCTATATTTTCCAAAATTCCCCATGAATAAAAAGAAGACTGGATTTAATTGACTATGATAGAAATGGTATCTTAGGATTAAAGATAAAGCCTAGACTTCAGGTAAATTTAATACTTGAATTGTGGTTTGCAACTGAAGTTTGCAATTTTCTATTGATTAATAAAAAGAATAAAAAATATGAAAAAAGGAATACTACTCAGAAATAAAAAACAATTTATTAACATACACAATAACATGAATGAATCTCAAAAACATGTTAAGTCAGATAAAGCTAGGCACACAACCTGGGAGGCTGAGGCAGGAGAATGCCAAGTTCAAGTCCAACCTCAGCAATTCAGCAAGGCCTTGAGCAACTTTGCAAGACTCTGTCTCAAAATAAAAAACAAAAAGGGCTGGGGATATAGCTCAATGGGTAAGGTGCCCCGGGTTCAATTCTCAGTTATTCTCTCCCATCCAAAAAAGAAGCCAGAAAAAAAAGAGTACATGTGGTATGATTCCATTTCTATGAAACCCAAAAACAGAAAATCAGAGAGTAGTTCATGAGAGGGAGGCCAAAAACTAACTTGATTTGAAAGAGACATGAGACAACTTTGTGCAGGCTAAGTTATAGGCTTGAAGAATGTCCATCCTTAGACACCACCTAAGAATTTATGATTACCCAAGAGAAAAATAAAGAATAGGAACAAGTAACTTCATTTAAAGGTTTGACTACTACAAGGTTAATGATTTTATTTAATTAATTAATTTATTTATTTATTTACTTTGCTGGGGATTGGACTCGGGGCCTCATTCATAACTAAATCCATGCTCTACCACGGAGTTCCCTGCCCCCAGCCCCTATGATATTTTAAATGTTCCACTAGTGATCAAATATATACAAATTTCAAAAACCAGTTACTATTTTCTCCCTATCAAATAAGCAAATATTTGTTCTCCATGTCCCCATTAGCCAGTTTTTTTCAACACACATCCCCTCTTTTTGAGGTGCCTTTTTTTAAAAAATGAATTAGGGATCAATATCATGGAAACTATGATAATTACTTCACAAGTACTTTGGGGCTTCATAAAAAGGACACAAGAGACAACTTGCACTAGCTAGTCTACTGGGCAGCAGGGGACAAAAAGAATATGAGCGTTATTTCAGACATGAATACTTAGTTTAGTAAATGAAGTCAAAGGCCTTCAGGGTAAGCTAACAAATCTATAGTCAAGAAAAATTATAAAATTCAGTACAATGCAAATATAAACCAGTCTGAACTAGAGAAAATAATTAGATGATTTTGTGATTTTCCACAGGACTGGGCTCAGCTCTTTTAAAAGAAACAAAAGAACAGAAAGGCACCACAAGAAGTCAAGCCAGCAATCTGATTTCCCAGGAAATTAGTTCTTACTTGACAAAGAAGTGGCCCCATATTCTAAAAGAACACAACTCTTCAAGTAGAGATGAGACATGTAAACTCAAATACTCTGTAAAAAATGTATGCTCTTTCGTCTTAAGATCTCCAAAGAGGGGCTGGGGTTGTGGCTCAGTGGTAGAGCGCTTGCCTAGCATGTGTGAGGCACTGGGTTCGATTCTCAGCACCACGTAAACAAATTAAATAAACAAAATGAAGTTATTGTGTCCATCTACAACTAAAAAAAAATTTAAAAAAAAAAGATCTCCAAAAGAGAATATTTAATGCCATTTTTAAAAGCCCAATTTAGAGTTAAATATTCTATAAACAAAGAATAAGTTTCTTTCAAAATGCTAAGTAGAATTGGGCACGTGGCTCAGTGTGAGAATGCTTGCCTAGCATGTCCAAGACCCTGGGTTCAACGCCCAGCACTACAAAAAAAAAAAAAAAACACAGAAAAAACAGCCTGTATAAAGGAAGAAAATGTTTGTAAATTGTGTTTGAAAAGGGATTTATATCCAGAATATATAAAGAAGTTTTATAATTCAATAAAGACAACTCAAATTTGTTAGTGGGCAAAGGTCCAAATCGATAATTCTTCAAAGACATACAAATAGCCAATAAGCACATAAAGATTCTCAACATCATCAACCATCAGGGAAATTAAAATCAAAACCAGAATTTCAACTTTACCCTGCTAGAATGATTCTAATCAAAAAACAAATAAAGCCTAGGGGGAGCTGGGGGCAGGGGTCTAGCTCAGAGGCAGAGCTAGTACTTCCAAAGCTGTGGATTCCATTTCCAGCATGCAGCTAACTTTGAAGTTACTATATGACCCAACAATTCCACTGCTATGAAATTACTCAAAAGAAGTGAATACATATCTATACAAAAACCTGTACATGGTTCATATCAGTTTTATCTGAATAGGCAAAAAGTGGAAATCCAAAATCTATTATTAGGGGGAAAAAAAAGTTTGTATTTTAAAGTGTAATACATGCAGGGCTGGGGGTATAACTCAGCAGCAGAGCATTTGCCTAGCATGAGCAAGGTCCTGGGTTCAATCCCCAGCAGCATAAAAAAAAATTACACACACAATACATCCATATAATGGAATACTACTCGTCAATAAAAAGGAATGAATTATTGACATATAGAAAAGAATGGATAGATCTCAAATTAATTAGGCACAGTGAAAAAAGCCATACAGATTCACTCAAAAAAATTTATTTATTTATTTATATATATATATATATACATATATATATATATATATATATATACACACACACACACACACACACACACACACACACCCTATGATTCTGTTTACATAGAATTATGGGAAATACAAATTAATGTATAATGATGGCTAGCAGATCAGGGTTGTTTCCAGTAGGGGAAAGGGATGGACTACAAAAAGGCACAGAAGTAAGGCATGGTGGCACACACCTATAATCCCAGTGGCTCAGGAGGCTGAGGCAGGAGGATCACAAGTTAGAGGTCAGCCTCATCAACTTATTGAGGCTCTAAACAATTTGGTAAGACCCTGTCTCAAAATAAAAAATAAGGCTGAGGTTGTGGCTCAGTGGTAGAGTGTTTGTTTGCCTAGTGTGTGTGAGGCACTGGGTTCAATCCTCAGCAAAACACAAAATAAATTTTTTAAATAAATAAAATAAAAAATAAAAAGAGATGGATAAGTGCCCTTGGGTTCAAACCCTGGTACCAAAAAGAAAAAGAAAAGAACAACAATTTTGGGAGTGATAAGTATGTGTCTTGCCTTGAATGCATATATAAGTTCAAACTATATGTACAGTTTCATTTATGCCAAACATGAATAAAACTGTCAAAAATGTATATGCTATGTTGGGGGAAGAAATATATATTAGTATTTCTGAAATGGTACATTTGGGTAAGAAAAAAAGTAGAAAGAGTAATCTGAGAGCTTTTATGTATGGCAAGCATTTTTAAAAGCCAAAATATTGAACCCAGGGCCTTGTGCATGTGAGGCAAGCACTCTACCAACTGAGCTACATCCCCAGCCCTTAAAAGCCAAAATATTTTCAGTGACCACCACTTAGTAATAGCTGAATAAATCGTGGAAATAACCAAAGCTACTCTGAATTCAGTCTAGTCTTTAAAATAGAGATTTTTTTAAAAATCCATTTCAATATTTATTTGAACAATGAAAGTATACATACACATGTATGTTTAGAACATATTACTTTATTATACAGATAATATTTGATAAACATAATAGATTGTAGAAATCTACTGCAGAAAACACCTACCCCCAATTTTGCAGGTAACAGACTGAAAACTGTTGATAAGGATATTCAATGCCAAGGAGACTCAATACTTAAATATTAGCATATAAAATAGAAATCTAATGAAAAATTTATCTAATAAGTTCCATAGTTACACTTCATATTCCAAAAGAGTTTAGTGATTATCTATAACTCATGCCGATAAGAATTTACTCTGACCTAAAAGCAAAATAGGGGCTGGGGATGTAGTGCGCTCGCCTGGCATGCGTGCGGGTGGCCCGGGTTCGATCCTCAGCACTACATACAAACAAGATGTTGTGTCCGCCAAAAACTAAAAAATAAATATTAAAATTCTCTCTCTCTCTCTCTTTAAAAAATAAAAAAATAAAAGCAAAACATAGCTGAATTAAAATGAAGATTCAAGTTTTTCCAAGGATAACTGAAAATATGAGTCAGGAGAATTCAAGATTCCTTTATATGTCAACTGAAGTTTAAGTTTCATAGTACAACTTAATGCATAAGACTTTCTTACAGTCCCTTCCAAAAACACAGAAAAAGTTTTTACCTCCGACCTGCTCCACTAAAAATGCTGGATCCTTGCAACAATAACCAACACTTACTGAGAGTATTTACTGTGAGCTAAGCACTATGTTAAACTGTTTAACTTTACATGGATTATCTCAAATAATCCTCAAAGCAATTAATTTTTTCAGGTGAGAAAACTGAATAAAGCTAAGAGTTCATTTATGCAGAACCCAGTGGCAATGGTGCACACCTACAAACCCAACTCAGGAAGCTGAAGGAGGAAGTTCTCAAGTTGGAGGCCTGCCTAGGCAACCAGGGAGAATCTGTCCCAAAATAAAACAAAAAAAATGGGCTGGAGTTGTGGGTCAGTAGTATAGCAAGGACCTGAGTTCAATCCCAGCACCATAGAGGGAAAAAAAAGGAAGAAAAGATGATCAGTCATGTAAATGAACATTTGAAGTTCATTTTCTTACCAATATTTTCAATATGGTACATGGTAATGCTGTCACTGCAAGAGTAAGGAAGACTTAAACTATGATAGGAAATATTCTTTCATACTGCCAATAAATAATTTTCAAAAAAATAAGATTGTGTCAACTCTTTAAAATAGTTAACCATTCAAAAATTAAGTTTATTGATGAAATTTAAAGAAAGTCATTACATCATGAATGCGATGGAAAATGCATACCTACTTTTCATCAATTTAAAAAACAAAATAACTTTTTAGCAGCTTTCTACACATACAGATTCCCCCACCCCACCCTACCCAGCGCTGGGGAACATGTCAGGCAGGTGCTCTATCACTGAACTACATTCCCAGCATTTTTCATGTTGTTGTTGAGACAGGGTCTTGCCGAGTTGCCCAGGCTGGCCTCAAACTTGCAATCCTCCTGCCTTAGATCCTGAGTAGCTGGGAGAAAGATTCTTCTTTCACCTCTGACCAAATTCTTTACTAAGGAAGATATAGGGCTTAACTTCTGAAATAAAAATCTAATTCTACTTGAATTGTGAAGAAAAATGTTGTTGTTTGCAATTTTTATTTCTTACTATTTAATTTTTGAGACATGATCTCACCATGTTCCCCAGACTAGCCTCAAACTCCTGGGCTTTAGATGTCCTCCTGCCTCAGCCTCCCAAATAGCTGGAACAGGAGGCACAAGATACCTGGCCCAGCTTTTATAAAAATGTGTTAACTCTTGGGAAAAATAAGCTGATTCTTTTTTTTTTTTTAGTTTTCGGCGGACACAACATCTATGTTTGTATGTGGTGCTGAGGATCGAACCCAGGCTGCACGCACGCCAGGCGAGCTCGCTACCGATTGAGCCACATCCCCAGCCCTGAAATAAGCTGATTCTAACTGGCATTTAGAACTAATTTAAAATCATTAATAATATTGTTAAATAAAGTCATTCAATAAAAGCAATGATTTTGATAATAAAATTAACATTCAATTGTTTTTTCTAGTGATAGGGTTAGTGGTTCCCACTGTTAACCAAACACTCATATACTTAGAAGACCACGTAATATGCTAGAGATACAGCCTCTGACCACCCAAGGCCTCCTTCTAAAATATGGTCTAATCCACTAATCTAAATCAATCACAAAACAAAGATAATAAATGCCTAAAATACATGTAAAGTTTTAAAGTCAAGTGTTTTTCTTAAATACTATATTGCTTATAATCACAGTAACTGGAATATTAACTTATCTTACAAAGAGAAACTTATAGTAAGTCTAAAGTTGTTTTAATTATTAACAATACCATGAATGCAGTGCCTCCTACAAGCAAAGCATTATACAAAATGCTTTTCATTTTCACCATCAGTCTAGTAAGGAGGATATATAAATTCCTCTTTACAGATGACAAAACTGAGTTTAAGAGAAGTTAAATAAACTTCTCAATCAGTTAACAAAGTCAGAATTCAAGAACTTAGTCATAAAATTATAAACCTGAATTTTGTCTCTTTTACCATGCTTTTCTCTGAATACAAATGGTACCTTTTTCAATTTCATTATGTGGCAATGACAGATATTTTTCTGCAATCTTCAAGGTATTCTGTGGTTCTATAAGATCCTAGGTTTAGGGCTGGGGCTGCAGCTCAGTGGTAGAGCACCTGCCTCACATGTGTGAAGCACTGGGTTCGATCCTTAGCACCACATAAAAATAAATAAAGATACTATGTCCATCCACAACTACAAAAAATTTTAAAAAAGAGATTCTAGGTTTAAAAAAAATAAAAGGATTAATCTTGATTATGAAATACTAAGAGCTAAAATTCCTTACAAGAGTTAATTCTATTACAAGCAATTAATAAATTATCCACATGATACAACTAAAACGTACCAGAGCTACACATATGCACAACTGACCCAAATGAAGCACTGCTAACTTTGACTTTCCCAAGGCCAAAGGTATCCAAGATCAATCTTAACTAAGTCATAAATTTACCTGATTGCTAGTTCCTGGCTTTCCTGACTGCCTTTATTCAGAGCCATGCAATGTTCTACAGATTTCAGTCCTGCTTCTTCCCTAACTAAATGGAAAAAAAATTAATAATCATTTTCAGATAACTATATATATGTTAGTATAACCAGGATTCCATAATTAAGATTTGGTTGTTACATCAGAGAATTTAAGACTGATTTTAGTTAAAAGAATCTAAAGTAGCAGCCAGCAAATGGGGAGAAATAGAATTTGGATGAAGAGAAAGGGAGAAGTCACTGAATATTAATTACTAACATAGCAATTCCTTGATTAATCCATTCCATGACTAACGGGAAGCCTGGCAGGGTGGTGCACACCTGTTATTTAGCTATTTGGGAAGCTGAGGCAGGAGAACTGAAAGTTCAAAGCCAGCCTGGGCACTTGGTAAGACCCTGTCTCAAATTAAAACATTAAAAAGGGCCAGGGATGGGCTGGGGATATGGCTCAAGCAGTAGCGCGCTCGCCTGGCATGGGTGCGGCCCAGGTTTGATCCTCAGCACCACATACAAACAAAAGATGCTGTGTCCATCGAGAACTAAAAAATAAATATTAAATAAATAAATAAATAAATAAAAAAGGCCAGGGATGTAGTTCAGTGGTACAGGTACCTGACTGCTAGTTCCTGGCTTTCCTGACTGCCTTTACTCAGAGGCATGCAATGTTCTACAGATTTCAGTCCTGCTTCTTCCCTAACTAAATGGAAAAAAAAATAATAATCATGTGTGAGGCCCTTGGTTCAATTCCCAGTAGCATAAGGGGAAAAAAAAAAAAAGGATGACTAGGGAGTCCCTTCCTAATCCTTTTCTCCACTGGAGAGGACAAGTAGGAAGGCTTGCCCTAGCTATGGTTGCTATTCCCAGAATTTGCAGAAGCAGAGATAATGTTGAGTCTTCTTCCAAACTCACATGCTCAAGGCTGGGGATGTAGCTCAGTGGTAGAGCACTTGCTTAGCATGCTCAAGGCCCTGGTTCCATCTCCAACACTGCAAAAACAAACCAAAACAAAAAACAAAAAACCCAGTGATAAATCAACATGGTCCTACACAGCCTCTCATTCTCTAGGACTAGCACTTCTCAGTCTATTTACTTGCATTCTGACATGATTTTTTGAGTGGAAGAAAACAAAGGAAGATTTATAACAATTAAAGCTGCAGAGAACTAAGAATAAGTACATGGAAGAATGCTGCAAATAGGACCATCCTCCTTTACATATGTCACTCCAGGAAAACTGCCAAGAACCACTCACTTCTCTAGACATACTTCCTGCAGATTCTCCAGACTCTTCCTTAAGCACATGTCTGTATTCTCATTCTCTAGTATTCCTTGTTTTTGCTTTAAGATCTCTAAGTGCATAATTTTATATTCTCCAAAATATGTGGAAATAGTGTACTAGTATTTAGTAACAATACTAGTACTAGTATTTAGTAACTATTCATCATTATCTGTGTCTCACTTCTGAATATAAATCCTAAAGTCCTATATAGTATTTCTACCTATAATAATGAAATTTACAATGTTATGCTTAAATTTTGTTACTAAAGCATTTACCATAATGTCAAGATAAAAATAAGATGGCAAAAAAAAATTCTTTTTGATTTAGAAAGTTTTGGGGGTTTTTTTGGGGGGGGCGGAGGTTAGCCCTTTTTATTTTTAGACAGGGTCTTAATAATAAATTGCTTAGGGTCTCATTAAATTCTGACGTTGGCTTTGAATTTGTGAGCCTCCTGCCTCAGCCTCGGGAGCCACTGGGATTTCAGGCTGCACCCTGTGAGAATACATTATTTCATTTCTCTTAGCCCTTCAAGGAAATACAAATCAGGGTTCAGAAACTTGCAGAATTAAAAATCTTCCTAAAAATCAAAATCTGTTAAACACAATGTATGTGTTTTAGAAAATCCAAAATAAAATGTAGCTTTTCAAGTACTTTATTACATAAAATACTTTTTTTAAGGTGGTAAGTTCACTAAGTGACCTTTCCTTTTTAAAAAAATTTGTTCTAATTAGTTATATATGACAGCAGAAGGTACTTTGATTCATTGTACACAAATGGAGCACAACTTTTCATTTCTCTGGTTGTACATGATATAGTCACACCATTTGTGGAATCTTACATGTACCTCGGGTAATGGGCCAAGTGATTTTTCTGATAAAGAAATTCCTCCTCCATCCCCCAACACTGGAGATTGAACCCAGGAGTGCTCTACCACAGCACTTTTTATTTTTTTTCTCCCCCAGACAGGGTCTTGCAAAATTGTCCAGGCTAATGTTGAACTTGCAATCCTTTTGCTTCAGCCTCCCAAGTAGGTGGGACAAAAGATGTCAACAACCACACCAGGCTGACAACAGAATTCTCGAAGCAAGCTAAAAACCAGATACAGAGGTTTTGCGCTTTTACATAACTATATTTTTAGGCACCAAAATTTCCATTAAGATTTAATGTATGAGCCAGGCATGGTGGTGCATTCCTGTAATCCCAGCAGATTGGGTGGCTGAGGCAGGAGGACCGTGAGTTCAAAGCCAGCCTTGGCAACTTAGTGAGGCCCTATAACTCAGAGACTCGGGAGACAGATAGGAGGATCACAAGTTCTTGGCCAGCCTGGGCAATTTAGGGAGACCTTGCCTCAAAATGAAAAATAAGAGATGTAGCTCAGTGATAAAGGCCTACATTCCATCCCATGGGTAGGGTTGGGTGAAAAAGGATAAGATTTGGGCTGGGGTGGTGTACTCAGTGGTATAGTGCTTGCCTAGTACATGTGAAGCACTGGGTTCAATCCTCAGCACTTCATAAAAACAAATAAATAAAATAAAGGTTATTAAAAATAAAAAAAAAAGAAGAATGCAGGGCTGGGGGTCATAGCTCAGTGGTAGAGTCCTTGTCTCACATGTGTGAGGCACTGGGTTTGATCCTCAGCACCACAGAAAAATAAAATAAAGGCATTGTGTCCATCCTCAACTAAAAAATATTTTTTAAAAAATGCAAAAACAATTTCTTTTATTTAAAAAAAGGATAAAACTTCCATGAAATAGAAAATAAACTTGATTAACTCATTAATTAAACTTCCATTTAAAAAAAATCATTTATCTGAATAAACCTTGGTAAGTGAAACTGAATCTCACAAAATAATACAATTAGGAGCACACAGTTTCTTTGGGATTTAAAAAAAAACACAATTGATTCAACTATAGCTTAACAGATCTCACTGCAAAATGAGTTGAGCAATTAAAGCTATTTATAGATAAGTATGATTAAATTATGGATAAATAATAATTCAACTGAATAAAGTCCATTTATTAAGTAACCAAACTGTTCAAGGTTCACAATTATGTAGAATGAACTTCTAGATTTTTTTCCCCCATACTTAAGATTTTACATTTTTCCATCACTTGGTGTAGAAATGAGTGATCTATATAAATGTAAAATGACTGAAAGTGTTAGGGATATTCCATTTACCCAATTCAAGAAATCAAAAGCTTTCATCTATGGAAACTTTGTGACAAAAAACTCAGTAAATTTGTTTTGTTTAAAAAAAAAAAAAAAAACCCTGCTTTTGCCTTTGATTTCAAATATGTTATTTGAAGGCTGGAAAACATAAACTTTTTTAAAGAAATAGAAATACTTGTAATCGAATTACATTTTTTAAAAATTCCATTAGTTATTGATGGACCTTTATTCATTTATTTATATGTGGTGCTGAGAATCGAACCCAGTACCTCACACATGCTAGGCAAGCACGCTACCACTGAGCCACCACCCCAGTCCTCAAATTACATTTTTTAAAGGAAAAAAAAAATATCCAAAAATCTTGATGTAAAGCTATGGAAATAGTTTTTTCACAACTTCATAAAAAATTAATGAAAGGTTATATAATATCCTGGATTAAAAATTGTAAAGAAAGCTACAAGGATCTCTTTCAGTTTTCAATATTGATTTTTGTTCTCACATCCATAAAAACAGATCTAAATCAACTCTATCTTGTTTTCAAATAAACCATCTAGTTTTCAAAAGAAAAAAAATCAAATCAAGAAGAACATAAAACATTCTTCTTTTAAAATTTTTTTAGTAGATGAACACAATACTTTTATTTATTTTATTTTTATGTGGTGCTGAGGATTAAATCCAGTGCCTTATACATGTGAGGCAAGCACTCTGCCACTGAGCCACAATCCCAGCCCAATGTACATATTCTTAATATAACTTTGCATAAATACTGTGGATTACCTTTAGGTTCCTCAAACAAGTTAAATTTACAACATATGCCACAACCAGTTCACTCTCTGGGGAGAAAACCAATGAAACAAAAGCTCCTGCTTAATAAACAATTGTCTTTGTAGGTAAGCCTCTATCCCAGTGCATTTTTCTGTCAAGTATTAACACCATTTTCTTCTCTCTACAGAAAGCTAGAAATCATATTGCTGATTCCCTTAAAAATGTATTTTGTATTAGGTCAAGAAAATATTTTGACAGTCTAAACACAAAATACCTTTTCACTTTGTTTTGGAATGTTTCTTTTTTTATTTTTGCTTACTTTCCATATCTGAAATGTTCTCAAATATTTCAGTGTGAGTTGTTTACTGTCAATAATCTGTGTATACTTAGGGTTTTTGTATTTTATTATTATTATTACAGACAATGCTTTACAGTACAGTGGGGGGGGGGGGGGTAAACAAG
>NW_025999900.1:40806038-40808203 GCF_001458135.2 Marmota marmota marmota
GTGGGGGGGGGGGGTGTAAACAAGAGGGCCCAAGTGAAACAAAAGTGAAAAAACAGCAATTTCTCTTAAGTCCTTAATGCAAAAGATTCTAAATATCCAAAAATATTGAGTCAGAGGCACAACACAATATATAACACCAACACAAGAGAAACCAAATCAGAAACCAAAAAATTTAATGAAATGTCATCATCTGAGATAGGATAACCATGTAAAGATCTATGAGTAAATTACCCAGCGCTTAGATATTAGAGAGTTGCTCTTACTATACTGAATGGCTCAAGAGTTTCTCAAACTTTGAATGTAAAAAGTTCATTTTACATTGTGACCTAGTACAAACATGTATGAGAAATTTCCCAAAATAATACTTTTCCTTACCAACTAGTTTATTCTGTTCTACTTCATTGTATTTCCCATGCTGATGTAATCTGGAAATTTGATTTTATAAATTACTAACTAATCATGATCCAAAGTTTTAAAAACAGGCTTTAAAAAGGGTACCCTGGGGCTGGGGGTGTAGTTCAGTGGTAGAGACTTGCCTAGCATGAAATATATTTAAAGGCGGGGGGGGGATCACCTATCCTTTATAATAGGATCCTTTTTGCAATTTGCCTCTAATTGTTTCTTTTGCAGGATGGGCAGGTAGTTTCAGGCTGCTAATTATTACTATTTCCTTAAAAGCAAGTAGTTCTTAAAGTACAGTCCCTTAACCAACATAAGCATCACTTGAGATAAATACAAATTCTTGGGTCCCACCCCAGATCTACTGAATCAGAAACCCCAGGTGGAGCCCAGCATGGTGGCACCTGCTTGTAATTGCAGCTACTCAAAGCTGAGGCAGGGGAATCACAAGTTCTAGGGCTGCCTGGGCAATTTAGTGAGACCAGCAGTCAAAACAAAATTTAAAAGGGGTACCCACCCCTTTTGTGGCCCAGCTCAGTGGGATACTGCTCACCTAGCCTGCACCAGGCCTTGGGTTCAAACCCCAATACCACAAAACAAACAAAAACAAACCCCAGGTGGAGCCAAACAATCTGTAGTTAGCAAGTGATTCTGAGGTAAAAAAAAAAAGTTTGAAGATCTCCACCTTAAAGAACTCAGATCTTTAGCCTCTACTCAATAATCCAATTCACAGTGCTATGTTCCAATCACTAGTCTAAAAGCTCTACAAACACTAACATGTAAAAATAAATAAAAATTCAGAACCCTATTAAATAAAAACTGTTAGTAATCGGGGGAATTCTGGCACCATGGGGCATGCCTGCAATCCCAGCCACTCAGGAGGGTAAGGCAGAAGGCTCACTAAATTCGAGGCCAGCCTGGGAAATTTAGCAAGACTCTATCTCAAAATAAAAATTTTTAGAAAGAGTCGGGGATGTTGCTCAGTGACAAAGTGTTTGCCTATCACGCCTGTGGCCCTGGGTTCAATATCCAACACTCCAAAACAAAATCAAAAAAACTATCAGTCTCCCTAATATACAGATGAGAAAACCGCAGAGTTAAGCCGATCAAGCCAGGTGGTGGAACTAGAATTTAAATTTATTTTCAGTTTAGCAGGGTATGCCTATCCTTGTCATGAATATCTTCCTTCTGATCAAGTCCCCAGTTCCATTCCCTTAGTTCAACTACTCCTCCCCTTTCCCCTCTCAAATTCCCCCGTACTGTCAACGTCCTTATTTTCTAGTATTATGGCTGTCGTCCTAAAACAAATTTCTAAAGCAGTGGAATGCAAGTTACTTAACCTTGCTTTTTAGAACCTTTTCTCTGGTCCTAGATGGGATCTTAGTATTAATTATGAAGCTGAAGTTTCTAGTCTTTCTGAAGACCTTAGAACCTATTACTGGCACCACCATTAATTTCGCTTATCTACTGTCCTGGCTAGTCTCCACAGGACCACTACTCTCTTCCTGCGCAACTTTCTCGCTCGCTGGCGGCATCTACTACTCCCTTCCTACAGGGAAATCACTCTTCCCCTCCCACCTCCACCCACCTCCATTCCATTTCGCTGGAGGGAACTTCCACTTCCCCGCAGAACACTCACCCGATCTACTCCTCGAGGATTTCTTTCCTCGTGTCCCGGGGATCTTCAGACCCACAAGCTGCCGGTCGGGTCTCGGGTCTCTGATCCCAAACTAGCCGTGGGGGGCAGGGCGCAGCGGTTCCTCCCC
>NW_025999900.1:40808228-40834120 GCF_001458135.2 Marmota marmota marmota
GTCTCTGATCCCAAACTAGGCCGTGGGGGGCAGGGCGCACGCCGGTTCCTCCCCCCCCGCCCCCCCCCCCCCAGAGGTTCCAACGGTCTCGGCGGGTCCGACCCTCGGAAGACCCGCCGCTCGCCATCTCCGCAGGGGCCCTTCCCCTCCGGACGGCCGCCTTTCTCAGGAGACTTCTCACCCCGCTCAGTGCCTTTCCTCAGACGCCCCACTCGGACCCAGGCCGCCCCCTGTCACTCCGGACCCCGGCCGCCCTCGGGCTCCCCACCTCCCTCTCTCTCCGATAGGGGCCACTCCCAGTTCCCTTGACCCCCAGCTCTGGCCGCACCCGCTGCTCCCGAGCTTTCGGGGCTCCCCCTCTCACTCCCAAGTCGTCCTGGTTATTCCCAAGTCACCCCGCCCTCGGACCAGTCACCCTGGGTCACCCCCCTCTCTCTGGGACCCCAGTCGCTAACGTCTCCTCAGGGAGCTACCTCTCAAACAGCCGCCCGCAGTCAGCGCCCCAGACCCGAGCAGCGGGATGTCCCAAAGGACCTCCCGGCCTGACCCGCTGGTGTCCGGCGCCAGCCTACCTTCCCAGCGCGAACTCCAGGAACCGGGCCATTCTCTCACCAGCCCAGTCAGGGCGAACTCGCCTCCGCCCTGGCCCCGGCCCCAACCCGGCCCGTAGTCCAGGCCCCCTTCCTCCGGCCTCCGCCTCCGGAGCGCTGAGCTGGAGTTTCCGCCCCATCACGGCCTCCAAACCTGAGGCCCACGTTACAGCACTCACCTGCCGGGGCCCCCGACCAACTCCCGGGCTGGTGCCTCTACCTCGGCCGCCAGTAGCCACCAAGCGCCACCACCTCCCCCATGACAACAGGCCCACCCTATATCATACTTCCGACCTATCCATTGGACCGTGGGGCGGCGGCTCTCTGCTATGATTGGCTCAATTTACCCGCCCGTCATCGCGTCTTTAACGCCCCTTTTCCTGGACCGTGTATTCGCCCCCGCCCGGACCTGGAGAGCCTTAGACCAAGCTTTATTTGTAATTGGTTGATAGTTGGGCAGTTCGAAGTTTTGATAGGCTGCTTGACGTGTCTGTTAAGTTAACTGGCAAAGGATGTGACCACCACGGTTGGTTCAAGCTTGTGCAGTTTGGTTGCGCAGTAGAAAGCAAAGAAGGGGCAGACGCTCACATCCGAGGTTTCTGGGGAAGGGTTAACTCTTTGTTGTGGAGTGAAAACTCTTCCCCTTCTCCGGCTCCCTTCCTACAAGGCGAAGCTTATCAGTGCCAACTTACTCATAGAGGTAACCCTTGCAAAACACCAATACCAGAGGTTGTGTTTAAGAAGTATTTCTAATCCCCTGGAAGAAAGGTACTGTAGAGATAAAATTTTCCCCTTTCCTTGAGGTCCCAATGCTCCCAGTTTCCTTGAAGTTCTTTCCGGGAATCTCCCAGCTAAAGGGCAAAGAGCAGCCTTCTATTTAGCAGCAAACAGTCCACTTCAGTTGCGATTATATAAGTCGTCAATAAAATGAAGCGTAACCTCGAGAGCTCTCCAGCTTCCAGACCCACTCCTAGAGGGCTTCTGACAAGTGACCATCCAGTCATCAGCAAGTTTTGAATAAGCGGGCCACATTTTACCCTTGTGGATGTTCTGGAAATAAGAATTCCTGCCCCCTCCTCTCCTTCCATCCTTGCTTGTTTTTTTTTTTTTTTTATGTTCATCAGTTTTTAAATAGTCCTACTAGCTGTGTGTCAGATACTTTAAAAGCTTGTGTTTTTTTTCCTAAACCTCTTCCTAGCAGTCTAAATTAGAGCCATTGAATGAATTGCAGTGTTTGTTTGTTTGTTTGTTTCTTTTCTGTCTCTCTTGGCACAATGCACAAGAATAAATGATTGCATTTTTTATTCATTTGGGTACAAATCACAGTAGGCATTTTTGAGAAATCTGGTGTTGCTATAAAAACTCTTGTGCTCCTAGAAATATATTCATCATTAGCTTTTGTGCTTTTCTTTTTCATTTCCACCCACTTTTCCTGCTCCTGAACAAGAAAATGCTGTCCTAATTACTCTTTGAATTTCTAAATCATATTTAAATTTACCTTCTTCACATATCTACCTATGTACTAAGCAAACCCACAGTCCTTGAAACATACACGAACTCCATCAAGGATCTGTTCACCTCACAAGCACTACTTTAAGATTGGGATCTTTCTGTGGGACCAAGAATCTGGACTTTGGAAATTTTGTACTTTGCCCCTACCTTCTTCCTGCTAATTCTTTGTTCCTGTCTATTTTACTTACTAACCTATCCTTTGCAGAGCAAGCTACAAGGAAACTAAAACTGTATGGTTTGTTATCCAGAAGAAAAAAATAATAATTTTCTAGTTTATATTTTTAGTCAAATTTAAATAAATTACACACTTCTATTACCAAACCAAGTGGAAATTATTCCTCCAGTAACTATACATAAAAAGTGTCTTTTCCTAGTTATTTTCCGGAACTTTACTCCTCCTTCTCTCATCCTCACCTTCCAATTTAGAAATAACCTCCCATTCAATTCACTGACTCAGAAAAAAGCCCATAAAAGGAAGTGAAAAAGCCAAAATAACTTCAGAGATGTCTGAATCATTTACTTAAAGGAAAGATCAGACATTGACCATGATAAGCTGGAAGTCAAGATGAAAGCCTTAGCTAACATCCCACAATAAATGCAGTAACATGCAAATGTGAAGATGTCCCAATGAGAAGGAAACAGCAATGCATTCTTTCACACAGCCTTTTAATATATCACCAGCAGCTTTCTTCTCTCTAGCCTTGGCAGTGTGCTATACTACCAATTTTAGAGCAAGCTAGAAGGCAATTAATGTCCTGGCAGATAGGAAACAATAACGTCATAGGAGGGAATAGCCATTATTATGGTACTTTGAGTAATAATGGCTCTTGCACAGCCACAGTGACTTGGTGCCATAGAGAACATAGAATTAGGCCAGTCTCACTAAGAGGACCTGCCATCTAAGTTTAGGAACTCAACAAAATTACTATCACAAAATGTGGGGGAAAATTGCACAAAGGTCAGTTATTCATCCTGATTCAAACACTTAATGGTTTTCATAAATGCTTTTGCTCATACATGTATATGTACTTTTATGACCGCCATTCTTTGTGAAAATCAGTTAAGAAAGAAAATGTAAATACATAAACCCAGTAAGAAGGAAAGCCTTTTTTATAAAACATGAATGTTTTAAAATGCTTGGAACTAACAGAAGTCTATTGTGTTATCAAAGACTGTCAGTACTGAAGAGATTGTTCCTTGAACCATACATTTTGATCTTCTGTGCATGAAGTAACCTTGTAATGTAATTACTCCATCCAGCTTCTCTTTTCCTTCCTGTGTTCTGTGCCTCTCCCTGACTCTTGGGGCCCCCTCTTAGAAAGCAAGAACACTGGAGTCTGGGAGTCTGGAGCTTTGTGTTATGAGGCAGGCTGTGTAGGTGGCAAACCTGGTATCTGTTCAGAGCTACTGGAGCAAGACTAGGATGGCAGGTATATGAAGGGAAAAAAAATAGCCTTTATAAATCCAATTAAGTGGAAAATGGAGGATCAGAGCCATGTCTCAATATCTGAAGAGTGATATAGATGTTTTGGGCTTTGGTGGGTAGTAATGCTACTTCTTCTCCAGCTCTCTTTTCATAATGTCACTTTGCAAGAGAGCAGAATCCAAATCTCCTTTCATATCTATTTTAGTCCAGAGAAGCAAAATCTCACCATGGCAAAGTTCTGTTTTTTATTTTTGGGATCTCCCCCATACTGCACCCCCCTCACTCCCCAGTATTCTATACACAATTCTAATTCCAATTCCAACTGGATTAGAGAAACAAACAACTGATGGAGAAGAAAATCACTCAGAAAGCAGACAAGGGCCAGAGCTGTCTGCCACTAGCAGTTGGAAGCAAGCCAAGATACTGGATAAGAGGTGGTTTCCTGGTTAGGGATCCCAGAGGGTGGAGGCAGAAGGGAAGTGGGAGAGAGAGAGAGAGAAAAGGGAGGAGAGAGAGATAGCCAGGAAAGACAAGACAGGAAAAGAGAGACATTGGGTCAGGAAAATAGAAGATAAAGAAAACTAGAAAGAGAATCCAGAAGCCCAACTTGAGTGCTGAGCCAGCTTTGAGCCCTGCTCCAACCCCTCCCTGGCTGTGGACTTTACACCAGGTTGCATAATTGCAACAGCAAAGCACAGTCTCTGCCACTGGTTAAAAGGGGAAGTGTGCCAGGGCTCCAGCCTATGAGACTATTCTTCTGTCACCTGGAAATCCTCTGTGAGTTCAAAGCCTACTGCTCTGGCACCAAGGCAGACTGACAAGGAAGGATAGATTCATGCAGTCAGCTGAGGTCCGTATCTTCATAAAGGTGACCACTGCCAAAAAAAAAAAAAAAAAAAACTCTGACTAAACAAAGGCAGATTATCTGGGAGAAGATGATTTTACCATCCCAACCCGGGCAGCCAGGCTGCTTTCCACCTTGGAACAAGGCACTGTAGTTTCAAGGTTTAAGGCTCTGTTTCATGGATGGGAAGAAAGAAAGAAAGAAAGAAAAAAAAAAAAGTCAATGGAAGGGGCTGTTCTCTCAGAACCATTTGCTTTCTAATTCCAGGGCTTTTGTGACTTTTAAATACTATACTATGCTTTATTATTTCTAAGTACATTTATTTTCATCCTCAAGGGGAAAAAAAAAAAAAAAACAGGAGGCTGAGGCAGGAGGATTACAAGTTCAAGACCATCCTCAGCAATTTAGCAAGGACCTAAGCAATTTAATGAGACCCTGTCTCAAAAAATAAAAAGGGCTGGGGATATGGCTCAGTGGTTTAGCACCCCTGGGTTTAATCCCCAGTGAAAACAAAACAAAAAAAAGAGAAAAGAAAAGAAAGAGCACTTTACCCCCTCAACCCATCTTGCATATTATAAGTAAGATGATTTTAAGGGCTTATAAAATAGATAGGCAATTAGCTCTTAGCTCTGCCATTGTGCTTATTGAAAGGAGCCCCTAGTTACTATCACCAGATCTATGGGTGGATCCACCATTCTTCTGCAGCAGGGAGTGGGCTGTACAAAGTACTTAGCACCATTTAAACTTTTGTTCATTCCTGTTTTACATGCACAAAGAGTTTCCTGGAAACATGGCTACTCTCCAAGGTTTCTCAGAGTAGAATGCCTTCTAGAACTCCAGTGACCCAATCACTTGGAACCTCATAAAATAGTAGACTCAAACTTGGACTCTCAAACCTAATGTATTAAAATGTGTGTGTGTGTGTGTGTGTGTGTGTGTGTGTGTGTGTGTGTGTCCTGGCTCTGCCATTTACTAACTGTGACTTTTTGAAAGTTAATTCATCTCCCTAGGCTTCGCTTTCTTCCTTAAGATGTGTATTAGCTATCTTTTGCTGTGTAACAAATTCCCCTACAATTTAGTAGCTTGAAATAACATTAGACAAGCATGGTGGCCCACATCTATTATCCAAGTTACTCAGGAGGCTGAAGCAGGCCAATCACTTGATCTCATGAGTTTGAGACTAACTTGAACAACATAGTGAGACTCCCATCTCAAAAAAAAAAAAAAAAAAAATCACAATCACAGCATTTATTCATTTATTATCTCAAAGTTTCTCTGGGACAGAAATCCTGTTGTGGCTTAGCTGGGTTCTCTAGCTCCGGGTCTCTCAAAAAGACTATAGTCATCCCAAGGCTCATTTGGGATGGTTTTGTTTCCTAGCTCATTCACATGGTTGTTGGTAGGATTCAGCTCTGCACAGGCTTTAAACTAAGCTCTTAGGTCCTTAGGAGCTGTTGGCTGATGGTGTCCTCGGTGCCTTGCCTAGTGGGCCTTCTCACAGAGCATGTTGCAACAAGGCAGTTTACTTCATCAAAGCCACAACAAGAAGGCAAGAGAGAGCACCAGCCAGAGAGAGTGTAGCAAGACAGAAGTCACAAATCTTTTGTAATACAATCAAAGAAGTGGCCTTCCATCACTTTTACCACAATCTTTTAGTTAGAAGTAAGTCATTAGGTACAGTCTACACTCAAGGGGAGGGGATCACATGAGGATGTAAATACCAGCAGGTGTCATGTTATTATTTGGGCTAATAATAAATAACATATTATTTGTAGGGTTCATTTAAAAATTAAATGAGGGGCTGGGGTAGAAGCTCAGTGGTAGAGTGCTTGCCTATCATGTAAGTGTCTGAGGCCTAGGTTCATTCCCCAGAAAAATAAAATAAAATTATGAGAGAGCAGGGCATGGTGATACACACCTGTAATCCCAGGGACTCAGGAGGCTGAAGCAGGAGGATTGCAAGTTCCAGGACAGCCTCTACAACTTAGCAAGGCCCTAAGCAACTTAGTGAGAAGTTGTCTCAAAATTAAAAATAAAAAGGGCTGAGGAAGTAGCTCAGTGATAAGGAACCTGGGTTAAATCCCCAGTACAAAAATAGTAATACCAACAACAATAATAATCATTAATTGAGAAAATTTATGTTCAATTTGGGGTCATTGTATATAACAGTATATAACTGACACAACTATTATTACTATTAATGTTATTATTCAGTATCTTTTGGGGGAGGGTACTGGTGATTGAACTCAGGGGCACTCAACCACTGAGCCACATCCCCAGCCCTATTTTTGCATTTTTATTTAGAGACAGGGTCTCACTGAGTTGCTTAGTGCCTTGCCATTGCTGAGATTGACTTTGAACATGCGATACTCCTGTCTCAGCCTCCCAAGCCGCAGAGATTACAGGCATGCAGCACAGCACTCAGTTTATTTAGTATCTTTAATAGCTCATTTTCTCTTCTAATTACCAGAAGAAAATCTTTTATGAGGACTAAATGAGGAAATATATATAATTCAGGACCTGACCATAGTAAGTGCTCCATAACCATTAGTAATTATTAGCATTATTTTTTTTTCTTTTTTTTTTTTAAGAAGAGAGAGAGAGAGAGAATTTTTTAATATTTAGTTTTTAGTTCTCGGCGGACACAACATCTTTGTTTGTATGTGGTGCTGAGGATCGAACCCGGGCCGCACGCATGCCAGGCGAGCGCGCTACCGCTTGAGCCACATCCCCAGCCCCAATTATTAGCATTATTAATGTGTAACATCTAATTGCCTCTCCAAGCTATTGGAAGGAAATTCATGAATTCTGGTCACTCTGGCAACTTTACAAGATCGGTCTTATTTCCATATATTTTGTTCCGTTTTCCTTGAGCACTCTATACTTGCCAGAGTACAAGTCCAGATTTGGGGTTCATAAAATATTATCAACAATTATCTAATTTCCTGCCTGCCCTGTACCACGAAGGGTATGCTCAAAACCTGTAAGATGGACTAATTATGGCAGCACCTCCTACAAAAGTGCAAACCTAGCTCCATTCAGGTTCCAGAGATAGGGAAGTATGCCTGTCTATAGATCCTATGCAGGATTCCTTCTCCTTTCATTCTGAGGTGAGGACTGACTCATCAGATCTTACAATGACCAGCACTTTTTGAAAGAAACAAAGGTCACACAGCCTAGTCTCTGCTCATTCTTCCAGGCATACACCCAAGAGGAGGCTCCCACACCTTCATTGGAAGTAGTAAGAAACACGAGATTGAATAAAGAGCAATTTTGCAATTAGAAAGTTGGAAGAAGAGAGTCCAGTTTGCAACATGAACATGATGCCTAAGAGCTTGGGGTGACCAGGCAGGGCTGGGTTGAAGCTGGCTTCCTTATAAGGGAAGAAGAAATTGAGGGTTGGCCTGTGGCCAAGGAAAACAAGGAAGTATAATTAAGGAAACCCCATTATTTAGGCTTTGAGTAATTTCTTAGGGCTCACACATGATTATTACATAAGACGAGGGAAAAGAAAAAATTAAAAAAAAAAAAACCTCCTGAAGTATAAATGAGTCTTAAACCAAAATTCTCTAGAAAGGTCCAAGTCTGCAACTCATTCCATCTCATCTTTTCAGACCAGGAATGTCTATTCAAATTATTTCCTCCACCCCCACCCCCTGTCAATATTTGCACATGTTCTTCTGTGTCCCATGCAGAAGAAAATTATCCTCACTAAGAAATGTCTGGAACTCTTTCCAGATCCAGAGTCACCTTCTCTAGCAGCACCTGCTATGGTGTCACACATTAAAGCTAAGTAGTCACAGGTAATAATGACCTGCACCTCTGCCTCCAAATCAAGTCACCTGTGCAGCTGTGATTTAAAGAAGCTTAGCAGTATTCTGGGATACACTATTCTGGGCCCCTTCTCCTCCTGACACATTCACAAATGTTATCACATTGTGCACAGAAATACTCAAAGCAGAAGTTGCTGAGAAAGTACTGAAAGGCTAAAGGGAAGGTATGTACCAATACCAAGTTCCTCTTCTGATGACTTTTATCTTCTCTCATTCCAATTCTGTGTTTCCTCTATGTTTGAGACAGAGGAGATTGAAAGTTTCAAACCTCTTAATAACTCAAAAAGACCTCTGTCTGCCCCTTGGCGGTTTGGCCCATTTTAGAAGGGAAAGAAGCGGTCTGACTACACAATAGGGATGGTGTATTTATTTACTCAGCCCTTTCCTATGCTGTAGCCAGAGCATCAGCCATTTCATTTTGCCTTCAGGAAGTTCATTTAGTGGTAAGCTTTCTTTCTTTTCCTGTTAGTTTCCTGCAAAAGGACATCAGTATCTTCCTCAGGACAGCAGTTGATAAGAAGGATGTTGTTGCTCAAGTGGAGACAAACATATTTCCTATTACAGACCCAGACCATCCCAGGGCATTGGGATTTGATTGTGGAAATAACAGAAGAACCTGATTACCACGCCTACTTCCCTGGTGCCATCTTCTTCCTGAAATACTCTCTCTAGTGGGATAAAATAATTATATCTTCCACTGAGTAGAATTTCACACTTTCCCAAAGTAGCATCAAGTTATATAGAAGCAGAGTTGGAGGCGCTGCAATTGGCTTAGCCTAGTAATTGCATTAGAGGGTTAACATGAGGAGGCAGCTTAAAATTTGCTTAATTTTATGTTTCTTGGAAACCTGACAAATCATATAGGTTTTCTCTAAGTTGGATTCCATTTGCTTGCTCCCTCTCATCCTACAGATCACTTTCAAAGTTATTATTACAGGGGGCCTAGCCATCACTGGGTCATGTACCCCTCTTATACACACTGCACTTCCACTTTGGATACACACATTCCCTGGGTATAATTGCTTGGTGACTATCCATTCTGCTGTGCATCAGCACTGTGATCCAAGGACCATATCCTTCCTGCTCATGGCTTGTGGGAGACCATCTCACACGTGACTGAGTTAATTCCCCTGCTGGGCGATGTGGCATCAGGCACCCATGCTGCTAGACTGCTCCACTCTTCTA
Organism: Marmota marmota marmota; assembly: GCF_001458135.2. Classification (NCBI taxonomy): domain Eukaryota; kingdom Metazoa; phylum Chordata; class Mammalia; order Rodentia; family Sciuridae; genus Marmota; species Marmota marmota. The sequence continues at coordinate 40,817,619 of NW_025999900.1, forward strand.
GGTTTCCAGTGACTGTGTCTTTGTGCCTGGAGGTGTCTTCCTACAGCCCCATGGGTGGAGCTATGCTCACCTGTTCCTTTGTAATATAACCCCTTGCCCTGTTTAAGATAGAATGTTCCATGGAAGTGCTTTGTGTGTGTCCCCTTCTCTTACTCTGTCCTTGGGTGTGGCCTACCAGGATATCAGTCAGCCTGCTGACAGTAGACATCATGAAGATAGACTCAGCCTCCTGAAACCTGACCCCTTGCCTCATTTGAATAGCTTCTCCTCAAAAAAGCATGCATGTGTGTGTGTGTGTGTGTGTGTGTGCGCGCGCGCTCTCTCTCTCTCTCTCTCTCTCTCTCTCTCTCTCTCTCTGTCTCCCTTCGGACCCTTAAGGTCAGAGGAGCCGTCACAGCGACCCCAAAGAAAAAAGTATTTGTGTCTCTTGTGTGGTTATTTTGTGCAGCCCAGTTAGCCTTGTTTACCTGGAGTGACCTTTTAGTCTAGAGAACAAAAATACAGCAATGGCTGCCTAGCACAGGACCTGGCCATCAGTAGATCACTAAATATCTAGTGAGTGAATGGATGAATGAATGTCTCTAGGAGCCGCCTTGCCACTAGACACAATCATTTATTTTGGGGTGGTGCTCTGGGAGTTATAAAAAAAGCATGTGCTAATTATCATATCATAATCACTAGTGGTTATAGTAATTAGTAGGTAAAAGCACAGTGGTGTAGTATGACTAAATAAAGCTCTCCACTAGTATGTGCAGGGCCATCTCTGCACTCTGAATTTGAAATCCCACTGCCTATCTGTGGACAGGGACATTCCTTTGGGAAATTCTATACAGAGTTGCCAACACTGGGAACAAGGAGAACTCAACTTCCCTAGACTCCATGAAAGCTTTCTGGTCTAAAATGAAAGAACCAGGCCCTCTGCTACTTTCCCTTCAGGCTCTGAGGCTTATTTTCCTATCAAGGGTCTGTGCTGAGTCACCCCTCCTCCAGTCAAAACAAGTCAACTCTCTGGGGACACGGAGGGGAGTGGGAAGTAAGGACTCAGCCTGCTAATCTCCTCCTCCACCCATTTGAGGCCAAGGTTCATGGCCTTGGCCCTCTGCCTGTGAACTAGAGGGCTACCCAAGAGGGGAAAAGACTCTTCTGTTCCTTTCCTACCTCTAGAGCACATGGTCTTTTTTTTTTTTCCCTCTTTCTTCTGCCGTAGGGAGATTAGAACAGAAGAGAAAGGAAGACTAAACCTGAGGGCACAGTACTTTGAAGGATGGAAGGGAAGGTATGGGCAGGGGGAGATGAAATGGGATGAAGGATGTTAAGACATGAAGAATCCCTGGAGATTCTTCAACAGTTCTCACATTCAGGACAGCCAAGGCACAGCCTAGTTGCCAGGACACCAAGAAACCCAGAAATGTAATCAGTGGGAGGTGCTGACGGCAAAGAAGCAGGCAGATCTATTACACAGGCCCCCTCTAAAGAGCTACGCCCTGTGGGAGACCACAGACTGCTCAAGACTGGGTAGCAAAGGGAGGGAGTGGGTGTTCATCATAAGACCCTGAATCAGAAGGCCCACACTCTATTTCCAGCTCAGCTGCCAATTTGTGGGGAGGACCCCAAGCAAAAGATGACTGTCAGAGATGTGACTTAATCAGATGCCTATGGGATGGGCATAAATTTTCAGGAAGCTTTGAAATCTCTAGATGAAAGGAAATGCCAGGAAAAGCTATCATTACTTTGAGCACTGATCATAGAGAAGCCAGACCATCTCAGTGCCTGTATCAGAAGCTGCAGTATTTCCATCTTGAGTGGACCAGTCCCTGGAGACCTGGTTTTCTATTAGCATTAGTCGAGAATAGGGTCAATGGTGAGGTCCTTAAGGAATACAACCAGAAATCCCAACACTGGAATATAGAAATTTCCAACCAAGCTTCAACAGTTGTCTTATGTGGACTGATTCTGACCAAGCCTAACTTGCCAAGGGTCTTGACTACAATTTGGTAACATTTCTCTCTCTTCTCTCTCTTTTACATGTGCATAAAGCTACTTTAAAACTAGGGCTTGAACAGTTTCAGCTACTCAGGAGGCTGAGGTAGGCAGGAGGATCACTTGGGCCCAGGAGTTGGAGGCCAGCCTGGGCAAGATAGCCAGACCCCTTCTCAGAAAAAAAAAAAAAAGGAAGTTTTGATTCACTAAAGGACACATGGACTCCTAAATGATTATCCCAATTGTGACTCTCCATCTCTAAACAAACAATCAAACAAATAAATAAAAGGGAACATGTATGCTTAACCTAGATCATTATTCTATTTGGCAGCTTGTGACCCTGATATACTCTTCTGTTCATCCCTTGTGTAGTTTAACCATAAATATTCTCTTCCCCACTCCCTCTTCTTGTCTCTGTTCCATGAACCATCCAGATTGTCATTGCAAAGGAGCTCATTTGTCCCTGAGTCCTTGAATGAAATTATATTCCCCTTCCTGGTCTCTCCAAAACTAACAGGCAGACTAGACTCAGAACAGGCCTTTAAATCAAGCCTGGAACAAGTTCTTACCTGTCCTGAATGAACTAAAAAGCAGCCATCCCAGTCACTATCGCCATAGGAACAGATATGATTTTTCTACTCTTGCATGATGTCTACAAAATTTGCCTAGCTGTTGCAAAGCAGATCACTTAATAAAGCCAGAGTTGCTGCAAACCAAGAAAAATCTCAAGAATGGACATGTGACTGCTGGGCAAGCTCCCATGGCGAGAGCTGAGCTAAGTCTGTGGTATCACAAAAGGGAAGGTAAACTCAACATGGTCTCATCTCTCAAATCCCCAAATCTTGGATCTCAATGTCACTTTCCAAGTTCTAATAGAGTTAAGCTTAGGAGATAGATAGATAGATTTCCCTGCTTCAAAGTGAAGGTAATAACTACATGGAACTCATTACCCAGGGAGGGAATATCATCTGAATACATAAAATATCAGAGCAAATTTATTCATTGTAGGGCTGTGCATGAATGAAGCTGTAGGGATCTTGAACTAACCATTTTCTTTTTTTTTTCTACTGATATTTCAAGCTAATTGTGTGATTTTATTTGATTTGAAGACAATTTTAGATTATTTGATAACTTTTTTTTAGGGAGTCATCACCAATATTCTTTTATTTTTTTAAGTAAAATGGAATAGAAAATATAACAGTACAGATACTACAGGTTGTTTATTGTTTTACAAAACTAATCAGTCACATGTAGAGAGAGATACATATGAATCTGTATGTAGGTGGGTGGAATGGGCGTCCCTGTGCAAAACATTTTTCTTACAATGGGTTGAACTAACCATTTTCAATCCTCCTCCTATGTAGAATCCCAGGTTCTTCTCCTAGTCCCAGGATTCCAGTTTGGTAGGTTGGAGTAGGGCCCAGGGATCTGTATTATATTTTGGTAAAGCTCCCTCAAGTGATTCTAATCATAACTGGGTAATGAGAAGTTTGGATAGAATGTAAGGTCTGAACCAAACCTGATAATCCCTATAGTCCTAACTGTCAAACTGCTTGTTTGTGAATGACAACTCAGAGACTAGATAGAGCTGGTGTCCTTGTGACATGGGAACAAACTCCAGACCAGCCATTAGATTCCAAATCCGTGGATTGAATCCAGCAGTATAATAGTCCTCTGTTTCCTGGCTCATTTAGAGCCTTCTCCAAAATCAGTCTTTCCCACCTCAGGGATGAACCAGCTAGGGCTTTTAGAACAAGGTACTACTTTTGGAAGGAAATATTCAGATTTGCTTACCAGGATGAGGTACATACTTTTCTCCCCATGAAGTACTGGAGATTGGACCCAGGGCTGGGAACATGCTAAGCAAGCACTCTACCACTGAGCTACACCCTCTAGCCCTTTTATTTTATTTTGAGACAGAGTCTTACTAAGTTGCCCAGGTTGGCCCTTAACTTGTGATCCTCCTTCCTCAGCCTCCAGAGATTACTAGTGTGTGCCACTGTGCCAGGCTTGCAGACTTCTTTATACATTTCCCTCATGACTCTTCTTGCACAGTGTTAAACACAATACTAAACATTCATTTTTTACTAAATATTTACTAATTGAAAACTAGATACTCTAGACTAATGGTTTATTGCTAAGGATATAAATTAATAAATAAATAAGATTATGGTAAAACAGACCAGACTAAAAGGTTTTTAGTTGTCTAGTATGCTCTCAGAAACTACTTTTTATTGCAATGGCTAGAGACAATGGAATAGCCATCTCAGGAAACTCTATTAAAGAGTCATTTTATGCTCTTAGGAACACAGTATATAAGTTCTTCAGAAGATGGAGCTAACCTGAGGCCAAGAAAAAATGTAAAAGGAGGTTCCCACCTTTTCTTCTTGAATAATAACAATGAACTTGCATGGTGTAAGAACTATGTGAACATGCTTACCTGTCCTGAATGACCTAAACAGCAATTGTCCCAGGTCACAATCATCAAAGGAATAGATGATTTTTCTGCTATTGCACAGCACCATAGTGAGCCTTTGGTAGTTTTTTTTTTTTCAAGATTTTTATTAGTTGTTGATGGACCTTTATTTATTTATTTATCTGTTTATATGCAATGCTGAGAATCAAACCTAGTGCCTCACGTGAAGTAGGCAAGTGCTCTACCACTGAGCCAAAACCCCAGTCTCCCTTTGAATTAATTAAGCTTGATTCCATTTCTGATACCTCCAATGTATCCTTGTACAAATCACAGAATCTTTGACCCTTACCTTCCTCCTGAATGAAACAACAGCTACTTGCCTATTTGTTATATGATCAGAAATCATTGGCCCTGTGCCTGGCATACCACAGGTATCTGAAAAATGGTTGTGGTGATGACATAGGGTTGAAACTTGGAACAGATCATCAGAATCTGACAGGAACCAACTTGTATGGTCAAACTGACACCTAGTGGTACAATTTTAGAACATGTAAAAAGTAATTGCTGGTTTGTAACTTAAATTGGGGAATTACCAGAAATCAAGGGAGCACCTGCTTTATGTGAGTTAACAGTGTTTAATCCTCACAAGTATGCATGTTATAATGACTTGCCAAGCTTTTTTTTCAACTTTATTTTATTTTTTTATGTGGTACTGAGAATCAAACCCACTGCCTCACATGTGCTTGCAAGCACTCTTCCACTGAGACACAACCTTAGCCCGGCTTGCAAAGCTTTTAAAACATACCATTTGGACCTAGTGTGGTGGCATCTGCTTGTAAACCCAAAGACTGAGCCTAAGGATTACAAGTTTAAGGCCAGCCTCAGCAACTTTACAAGATTTTTGGCAACTTAGCAAGAGCCTATCTCAAAATAAAAAAGTGCTCTGGATATATATATGCTCAGTGGTACTGGGTTTAATCTCCAGTATTCCCCTCCTGCCTCCCTCACTCCCTAAAATACCTACTATCTGGGTCTCACCATCAGAGATTCTGATTTAACTTGCAGGAGGTGTGGCTCAAATTGTGACATTGTATAAAAGTGATTTTAATATGCAATTGATCCATGAGATAATTATTATCCTCATTTTACAAATGATGAAAGTAAAACTCAGGGGTTGGAGATATGGCTTAATGGTAGAACACTTGCCTAGCATGTTTGAGGCACTGGATTTGATCTCAAGCAATGGAACAGCAACAACAAAACAGTAAAACTCAGAAAGAAAAGTTATTTCCATAAAGTCATACAGAGTAACTGCAAGAATTTGAACTGAAATCTACCATTTTCCCATTATATCATGTTGTCTTTGCAGAGACTTTTGAAGGTTGGAATCGCCTCTCTTAGGTTCTGCCTGTGGAAGTCTCGACTCAGGGCTCTGGGGGAATTAATTGCATGGTTCTTTGAGCTGAAGCTCTGCCAATAACTGTTTGGTATCAATGGGGCAGCAAGGTCCAATGAGGGCACTGACTGCCTGATCCACTCTCTAGATTCTTTCTTTTCAGAACTTTAAATTCACCTGCTCCTTTGATGGATAAATTAGCAGTGTGAGATTGTTTGGCTCCAAACTGAATAACTACAAGATAAATTTAAATCTTTTCTGAGATCACACAGATTAAACATCATCTGCTTTTGAGATCCATGAAAGTGCTGACTATATTGCCGCCACACACTTACCAGGTTGGACAATAGCAATTGAGATGATAAACATTGTCAGATAAAGGAAGATAAAAGGGCCCAGTCCTAACATTTGATACTGTTTTCTAAGTTAGCCTGCCACAGATGATCTTTTTTTTTTTTTTTTAAAGAAAGAGTGAGTGAGAGAGAGAGAGAGAAATTTTTAGTGTTTGTTTTTTAGTTTTCGGCGGACACAACATCTTTGTGTTTGTATGCTGGCACGCATGCCAGGTGAGCGCGCTACCGCTGGAGCCACATCCCCAGCCCCACAGATGATCTTGAAAGCCCAGGGAAGCATGAGTTTGATCCAAACCCATCCTGTAGGGACAGCTTCTCAGTGCAGGCTTAAAATATGAACAAGCCTCATTGGTTTGTTTGTTTGTTTTTTAATATTTTCTAGTTGTAGATGAATACAAATAATGTATGTGCATGTACAATTATATTACAAAAAATTCTACTATTATATATAAATATAATGCACCAATAAAAATGTTGATTAAAAAGATATAATTATCATACCATACAATTTGTCCATTTAAAATATACAACTCAGTGGTTTTTAGTGTAGTAACAGGGTTGTGTGACCATCACCGAAATCTAATTTTAGTACATATTCATTGGGCTAAAGGAAACACCATTAGCAGTCAATTCCCATTCCCATCCCCACCCACCTCTCCCAGCCCTAAGCAACCACTTATATACCATCTTTACGGATTTGCCTATTCTGGACATTTGCATAAATGGACTTACGTATAGGTACCCTTTTGTGTTATGCATCAGTTGGTCATTACTTTTTATTGCTGAGGTGCACCAAATTTTATTTATCCTTCATGAGTTGATGGCTATTTGGACTGTTTCTGCTTCTTGGCTATTATAAATACCACTCTATGAATATTCATATCAATTTGGATTTCTGGCATTATGATTTTTGTGTGCTTAAAAGTAATAATTAAAGCCAGCTGCTGTGGCACAAACCTGTAATCCCAGTGGCTCTGAAAGCTGAGGCAGGAGATCTCAAGTTCAAAGCCAGCCTCAGCAAAAGCAAGGCTAAGCAACTCAGAGAGACCCTGTCCCTAAATAAAATACAAAATAGGGCTGGGGTGTGGCTCAGTGGTCAAGTGCCCCTCAGTTCAATCCCCGGTACCAAAAAAAAAAAGCCCAATAATTTAAGTATATATTAAAATTCTACCATAATTTAAAAAATATTTTCTGGCCCTTCATTTAAAAAAAATATGACTGGAATCTCAGAAAAATCAGAGTGACTAGCTTACATTTGACTTCTGAAAGATTCTGCTGCTGTCTTCAACAAAACAAACTCATTTTATCCAAAGACAATAAACCCTCCAAAGTCAGAAAACCCGTCTTACACTTGCTGGCAGAGTTGTAAATTCAAGGTCAGCCCAGGCAATTTAGCAAGATCCTGCTTTACATTTGCTGGCATATCCATGATGACTACTGGCACATGTATTTGTTAAATGTTTTCTGACAATAGAGATTATCAAGAAATGAGAGGGCAGGGTGGAAGAATCAAGCAATAACCAACAGGAGGTGGTAGGGGAAAGAGTAAATTCTAACAGTGCTTTTCTTCTGTTCCTCAACCCCCACTTTGCTGTTACTCTGGTCTTTGTCTGGTCTGTTGGTGGTTCATGGTTCGCTAAGGGGGAATAACTTAGATGGAATGTATAAACTAAGAAAACCACAAATCTTTATTGAAACATGGAAAATTTCTCTAGATCCTAAGAAACACCTGCAGGGTTCTTCTCCCACCCGCTAGGCCAGACCAAAGCTTCCAGTGAATGGTAAGATGGGAAGCAACTTGCCTCATCAACCAGTGGAACTAATGAAGGCAGAAGAAAGGGAGGACTAGTGAAAAGAAGACAATGGAAATGGTCAGTGAGAAGAAAGAACTGGAAGGACAGCTAGAGTCCGTTAGCAAGGATTCGTGGAATTCTGGAGCATTTTTGTCCCTATGACATATTATTCTTGTGGATAGATTAGAAAAAACACAAGGAGAATGGATGCCAGCCTCTCTGTCTGTGGTAAAGAAACAAGCAAACTTCTTTGGAAACAGGAGAGGAAAAAGAGCTGTCACTGACCCCTGCCAAGCTTATTCCTTTCTCCTGTTCTTCCTCTTACCTGGAGGTTCTCCCTCCTCCCCTCCATCTATCTCAGATCCCAGGGTTGTCCTGCTTTTCCAGGACAACCCAATCTCCCTCCTCCCCTGAACTCCTTCGGCACATCTGCTGTGTACCACACAATCCCCACTGGATTAGGCATATTGTCTGGAAAGGTTCTTGTCTGTGTGTCTTATGAAACCCCTTGTAAACTCCTCGAGGACAAGGGCCATTTCTTCTGTGGCTGTTACATCTCCCACAGTACTGATGGCCTAAGAGACCCTGTGTACCGCCTTGCTGGCTCACTTACTGTAGGGTTCAGTTCAGCTCTCTAGCTTCTGCCAGCAATGCAAAGAGTGCACAATAAAGTCCTTTCACTATTAAATTCAAAGACAGAGGGGCTGAGAAAGTACTGGTAAAGAATTATTCATTGTATGGCAATATGTAAATCAATGGATGTGTAACTGAGGTGATTCTGCAAGCTGTATATGGGGTAAAAATGGGAGTTCATAACCCACTTGAATCAAAGTGTGAAATATGATATATCAAGAACTATGTAATGTTTTGAACAACCAACAATAAAAATTTTTAAAAAAAGGCAAAATTCTTCATATAAGCATATCCAACGATATTTGGATATTGTAACTTTATTTGAAAAGCGAGCAAGAGAGAGGAATATCTTGTGGATGGCATTCTAATTTTCAAAAATTTATAATTTGCTTATAGCTTTTACAAATGGTGTAAAGGTAATTTTATAAAATATTTTATTGCACCTGTGTTTTGACTGTGACCTATCATATAAGGTCTGATGTGAAACTTTCCACATACAGCATCATGTCACCTCTCATAATAATTCAAATTTCTGAGCATTTTTTTTATTTTTAGATTTGCAATGCTTATCTTTTAGAACTTGATTTATTATTTAACTTTCATGAGCATTTGGATCATTTCAAATTGATGTCTATTAGTGCAACCTGCTGTATAATTTACATATAGCTCTGCATGAAATTATGATCTTATATTTTAGTTGTTCCATTTTTTTGAAATATCTGAGTCTTGTTTCATTTAAATTTTAAAATATATGTTCAGGTTTTTTTGTTTGTTTGTTTTACTTTTAAATGCTCCAAGATGTATTTCATGAGCTCTTTACCCTGGCCTGATATCTATGTTCATATCTCAGCCTTGTTTGATGTTGTAAATCTTGTTCTCCCAATAATATTCTAGATTTGGGTGCAGTGACCATTGCCCAGTGTGCTTCAAGTAATTCTGCTGTGAGAAATTGCCTATGGAAAATCCACCTGAAATTGTGAATTCAGTAATCTTTTACATTTTAAGGCTTGTCTGGAAAAAAAATGAACTCTTGCAATCACAGTTATTCATACTCAAAATGTGAATGAATCCCTTTTGTTAACTTGGCAAATGTATTAACATTTTGAAAAAATAAAATTCATATATTAGAGTAAAAAAAAAAAAGAATTATTCATTGTCTCAAATGCCTTATGGGAGCCAGATCCCAGAATCCTCAAGGTAGATGTAGAAATAACTTTGATATACTATACGTGGATGCTCATTAGATTAGTATTTTACTTAGATGAAATATTTAAAACAGAGAATAAAAACAGATTGCATAAATTAAGAAAAGGGAAGATTTTCTGTTATATGGCTAGCTGATATTCCTCAAAGCTCTCTCCCGGCTATGTTTCATAGCTGCTAGTATATCAAAAAGTAATATTTCCCCCTATTTTCTCATGGGGGAAATATTACTTTTTATATTTCAATGACAACAACATCACTGAAAAAGAGGATGTGATTAAGGGAAAGAAAAAAGAAGAGAGGTTCACGCTGCCATTATTTTCACTGTTGAATGTTTCAATGCTTTTTAGGGTATAAATAGCAATCAATATTTAGGAAAGGAAGCTGGATTCACACTATTTTGAATTCTGGGTATCTTCTTTACCATGGCTATTTTGGGGGCTATCATGTGCTCTTAACTCAATCCTGTCTTATGATACAGTTTGCAGCTGTTCCTAAATCTTTTGCAATGTCTAAATCTTTTAGTATTAAGTACACTGAAGCTCATGAGAATTGCTAATTGGCCTTGGGAAACTGTGGCATCATTTTCCCAGGAGCTAAATGTGTTCATACTCATCCACTCAGTATGAAGCGGGAGAGGACTGTGTTGGCTTGTTTTTTGTTTTTTGTTTTTTTTTTTCCATTATAGTCCTGTGATATGGCTTCCATGTTGACCTGTGGAAGCAGATTTAAAAAAAAAAAGTCACTTGAACCATTTCTTTCTTAAATAAACAGAATTCTAGTTTGGGGTCTAGAGGGAAATCTTATAGCTTGCAAATGTATTGAGTCCTTCCTTCCTTCCTTCCTTCCTTCCTTCCTTCCTTCCTTCCTTCCTTCCTTCCTTCCTCCCTCCCTCCCTCTCTCCCTCCCTTCCTTCCTTTTGTGTGAAGCAAGCACTCCGCCACTGAGCCACAACCCCAGCCCCGCCCCAGCCCATTTTATTTTCAGACAGGGCCTCACTAAATTGATGAGGTTGCCTTCGAATTCGGGATCCTGATGCCTCATCCTCCCAAGCCGCTGAGATACAGGCGTGTACCAGTGCACTTGGCCGATATTAAGTCTTTTGATATTTCTACTCTAGTAAAATTTGGAGCTTGGACTTATATATGACCCTTGGGGTATTGAAAAGTATAGTCTGTCACCTAATGCAATCTCAGTCTTCTTTAAATCTCTGTGTTAATGGTGAATATTAAGAAATCAAGTCAAGGGCTGGGGTTGTGGCTCAGTGGTAGAGTGCTTGCCTAGCATGTGTAAGGCACTGGATTTGATCCTCAGCACCAAATATAAATAAAATAAAGGTATTGTATCCATCTACAACTAAAAATATTTTTAAAAAAGAGAAATCAAGTCAAGCTGAGTGCAGTGGCACACACCTGTAATCTCAGCAATTCAGGAGACTGAGGCAGGAGGATTATAAGTTGCCAGTATCACAATTTATTGAGACCTTTGGCAACTTAGTGAGACCTTGCCTCAAAATAAAAAGGATGGGGGATATAGTTCAATGGTAAAGCCCCCCTGAGTTCAATCTCTAGTACAAAAAAAAAAAAAAAGAAAGAAATCAAGTAAAGTAGGTGAGTGGCACATTGCCCCTGTAATCCCAGCAGCTCTGGAGGCTATAGTGGCAGAGTTGTAAATTCAAGGTCAGCCCAGGCAATTTAGCAACATCTGTCTGAAAATAAAATACAAAGAGCTGGGGATGTCGTTCAAAGGTAGAGAGCTTGCATGTGTGAGGCCCTGGGTTGAATCCACAGTACTGGGGGGAAATAAAGAAAGATATCAAATCAATTATTAGTTTTATTTTATAAACATAGTGACAAGAAGATTGTACAATTTCAATGAAAGAGACAAAATACGACCAGGTTTGCTGCTGCTTGCATCTTGGAGCAAGAGAAGTTTTCTAGAGACTTGATGCTAGAAAAAAATCCTCTGCGTATTTATCCAACTATTGAATGGAGGAAAGAGATTCAAATGGCCCCATTTCAATCCTTTTTTCCCTAATGGTGCGTAGATCTCTGACAAGCTGTGACTGACCTTTGTTTTTTGTGTTTTGGTATAAGGCTGGACTTCGCAACCAGGGATTCGGCTTGCGGGGCTTCAAAGGCTGCAGAGAAATAATAGCAGATGAGTATGTATATCAGACATGTGGTCTCATGTGAAAAGCTCCAGACCCAAAGTGAAAAATCTCTTTAGCTCTAGTTTGTCAGAACAGCTCTATGAATGACTAAAATCAATAAGAAGACAGAACCTATGAGTTCAAGATCTGTCTACCTTGACCCTAGTCACAAGTCTAATGTGGCGAATAGGCCTGAATTATTCACTTGAGAAGGAATGGCCATTTCGTGGTGATCCTTGAGGTTAGCTTGTGTCTTGCACATCTGGATAGAAAGCTTTGTGGCAGCAATTGTGGGACATTTAAAAAACAATTTTTGTAGTTGTAGATGGACAGAATGCCTTTATTTTATTTTTATGTGGTGCTGAGGATTAAACCCAGTGCCTCAAACATGCTAAGCTACAGCCCCAGCCCCAACTGTGGGACATTTTAAATCTTTTAATTTCTCCCATTTTTTTTTCACATGAGAAATTTTTGTAGCTGTGAGAAAAGACCCTTATTCCTGGAATGTGCTGATGAAGTAGTTTCAGTCAGGGTGCTCTATTTTAACCTCATAAGCCAGTGTGGTGATGACCAGGTTTGTGCTTGCACCTTGCATCCTCAGAAATGTAGTTTTTTTTTCCCCTTATTTTATTCAGGTGGTGGGGGGCACTTAGGATTGAACCTAGTGGGTCTTTACCACTGACCAATATCCTTAGTCCTTCCTGTTTTTTGGTTTGAGACAGAATCTCACTATGTTGCTGAGGTTCTCCCTAAATTGCTGAGGTTGGTCTCAATCTGGAGGTCCTCCTGCCTCAGCCTCCTGAATCACTGGGATTACAGGTGTGTGCCACCATGCCCAGTTGTGTATAGGTAGTTCTAGTGTCAATCCAGGTCTTATTACTCCATAGAATAATGAGAAAAACATCCTCCTTGCCCTCAAATGAAATCTCATTTGGGGACAAAAGTACAAATAGAAGCCAACCTACCCTATATCTAAATATTTAAATATTTTATAAATCAATCTAATAACATGTTGAGTAAAATACTTACCTTGATGAGGAGACCAGGTCTGAGCTTGAGTTCTCAAATTCTTTGGGATTCTTTGCCAGAATGGAGTGGCATAGGAAAGCTAATTGGTGACTCACCCATCTCTTCCCATTTCTAACTCCAACCCATACTGAGAACCTCACAGTTACACATCTGGAGACCCCAGACTGTATGTAGGTGTCTGCTACATACTCAAGCTCTGTTCACATACTCCTGCAAACAATCACCTATTGGCCTCTCCTGGAGTCCAGCTGTACACTGGCATGCTTGGGAAGACAGCCCAGTTCACCCAAACCCCAAACTGTGTGGGAAATTCCAGAGCTTTGGGTGCCCAGAGTGTGTGTTCTATAAGGCAGGCAGGGTGTGGACTCTGACAGGGCATGCCCATTTGACCCCCTGGACTTCTCGCCCTATAAGGAGGGTTGTGGCCAGTAGTAAGAACCAAGCACTCCAAAGCTAAAACCCTAGGGCAGACTCCAAGGTTTTATTGATTAGGTTATTGCCCAATCACAAGGGAACTAGAGGACAGAATTATCAAAAAAATTATTTGAGGAAATCATAAGATGTGGGGAAAAGAAAAGGATGATTTCATAGGAAAGTCTAGGAGGAGGAGACATTTGTACAGCATGTAGAAATGGCAAACTTGGAGGGTCCTCCAGCTTTGCAAGCAGAGAAGAATAGTACATTCCCTTGTTCACACAGAGGTGTCCTTTGTCACCTGAAAACCACTCTCTTTGGAAAGGCAATTCAATCTCCGAATGAAATATGACCTGCCGTCTGCATTTCTCTAAGGGATCCAATATCAGGGTTCTGCCAGCACATGCAGCTTGTGTGTCAGTTAAGATAAGGGCTCTCCCTCCTGCTACCCCTTCTTCCAGACTGTATTCCTGCACTAGGGCATAGGACTTGGGAGAACATTGGCTGGTTTAGGCCCCCACTCTAGCCTTTGGCCAGCAATCTTTGTGTAGTGCAATTCCTGAGCAACCTCCCAAGATGGCCTTGTCTGATATAGTTCCCACTGATCTTCCAAAGCTTCCATATGCAAAATATGCAAAAATAATTGTTAATACTCACCCCTCACGGCTACCCATCCCAAATCAAGAACTTGCCCATCCCTATTCTACCCATCTATTCTTCCCAACTAGGCCCATGGTAGATAAGCCATCCTATAGGGCTTTCCTCCATAATAATAAAGTATTATTTAGCTCTGTATGAGGCTAAGTGCCTTACCTGCATTTTTTATCCTCATAACAACCCTATGGAGAAGTAGGTTCAATTATTAGCTCCATTTTATAGAAAAAACAAAAAGGTACAGGAAGTCCTTTCCTTGAAGGAGTTTACAGTTGAGGAAGTTTAGAAAGGACTGTAACAAGTACATAACTCACCAATATAAAGTACAACATTAAATTCATGTAAAAGGGTCAAAGTACTCTTGTAATCAGGGAGATGGTAGAGGCTTTGGGTAGAAGATGAAATATGAATTAATTTTAGGGTTTTGACAAAAGATGACTGGGAGACCGTATTTATAGGGAAAGTATGAGAGAATGTGTAGAGGATGACTAGAGCAAGGAATGGCAAATAGTCAGCTTGTAGAAGTAGAGTTTCAGCTGATAGGGCATACATTAACAATATGTGACTTCAGCACTTTATGTAAGCACAGGAGCTTGGGTTGCTTCGTGGGATACATGGATAGGTTTTGACAGGGGTGATGTCTGGTTTGGGAACACAACTTGAAAAAATTCATCTTGTGGCATATATCTGTGGTATATGCATTATTAGCATATGAGAAAGAAAAAGAGTGAGTAAAGGTAAAGAGTTTATTTGGGAGGCTAATTATAATAAATCAGGGTTTCTCAGCCTCAGCACTATTGGAATTATACTATTGGAATTATTGTATAATTGTTAGTTGTGGAGGTTTTTACTTTGCATTGTGGAATATTTAGCAGCATCTCTAGTCAGTACTTACCAGGTGTTAGAAACTCCCTTCCCCCCATATGACATTGCCAAATGACCCTAGGGAGGCAAAATCACCTCCATTTGAGAACCAATAGACCATGTGGGAAATAAAGAAGGCCAGGGTGTTGAGACATGTGTAGGGGTAAAAATCTAAAACCTTTGACAAGTGTTTGGATAGGAGTGTGACTGAGAAGAGGCATGTTGTAAATTCAAACAGAATAGCAAAAAAAGCCCTAGAGGCTTTGTAGTTTTATATGCTTATAATTGCTTGCACCCTTCTGGAGGGCGATTCGGTAAATAAAGCCATTTAGAGAGCAGTTTGGTAAAATCCTGTTAAAAATCACAAAAATGATATTGCCCTTTGACCCAGCAATTCTATTTCTGGGAATTTATCTTATGTGATTCAAATGAAGATGAGTAATCTTTATGTATAAAGCAACAAAGGTACATAAAGACAATAACCATGTTCTCAACAATTCCATCCTCCACCTACCACACTGCCTGTTAAATGAGAAGCCCAGATTTAAGAAGTCGATTTACGAATCAGAGGAGGTAGAGATTGAGGATTCTGGAGCAAAGTTGTAGCTAATGAAACAAAATCTCAGACAGGTGGGGAAGAAAGGGCAGATATAAAGAATGCCACAGAGAATTTACTAACTTCTTTTTCAGAGAGGATGTGATTACAAGGATTTGCAATGGAGAAAAGAGCGAGGGAAGTTGGCTGGAGGACCTCCTAGGGCTTCATTCAATGTTATCTACAGGGTAAAAGGATTGGTTGGACTGGAATTTGTATAGAATCTCGAACTTAGCCTGAGCGCATTCTTTGAAAACAAGGATTGTTCACTTTCTAGTGGGAAGCTATTGGCGAACGTCTATATAAGACTCCTTTGCGAATATGCAATGTATTCAGACTACAAGCAAAGAACTAGCCAATATTCTTTCTCCTGAAGTGCTAGCAATTTTGTTTTTTAAATTGGTCTCTAAATATGGAATCTCTGTTAATTTGTTAAGGATTCTGCCTCTGTAGTGTGAAGTCGTGCATTTAAAGAAAGTAATTTTCGTTAACTAAGGCGAGCAGGAGGAGCCCTGTAGATACGCGGTGGGCGTGGCCAACGCAGCTGAGGTTGGAGGCCACGCCCCCTTCCCAGAGTGCACTGCAGCCACTGCCCGGTTGGGCTTGTTTCTCCAACTTAAGCGGCCTGGGAGAGCGGTCCCGCCATGGACGGGCCCCGGGCTAGCGCTGGGTTGTTGAGGCGCGGGAGGTTGAGGCGCCGGCGCCAGCCCCAGCCACACAGCGGGTCGGTCTTGGCCCTGTCCTTGAGGCCCAGGAAGATCCGAAGGCAGCTGAGGAGAAATGTTGCGTCCCGCATGGCCGCGCTGAGGGCTCAGGCGCTGCCGAGCGAAGACTCTGAGGACTCCAGGGTGGAGTCGACGGCCGACGATCTGGGGGACTCGCTGCCTGGTGGAGCGGCGGCGGCGGCCAGTCCAGAGACGGCCCGGAGAGAGCCATACGGCCACCTCGGGCCTGCAGAGCTGTTGGAGGCCTCGCCCGCCGCGCGTCCCTGCTTCGTTGCCCCGGCCGGCGCGTTGTTGC
>NW_025999900.1:40835797-40840569 GCF_001458135.2 Marmota marmota marmota
AGACAGTGGTAGAGGTGACTGCTGCACCCACCCGAGCGGTGGACACCTCGGCTCGGCTATGTGCTTCCCAGCCCTTGGGAGCCGCTGCACCACCCTGGACGCCTGCGACGCTGTTGGGCTCTCAGCTGGAAAACGCGGGTCGGGAGCTGCCCTGGGACTCTCCGCTGCAGCGCGTCTTGGCTGAGCTGAGCCGCATCCCTAGCAGCAGACGGCGGGCGGCGCGCCTCTTTGAGTGGCTTATCGCGCCCATGCCGCCGGAACATTTCTACCGGCGCCTTTGGGAGCGGGAGGCGGTGCTGGTGCGGCGACAGGACCACACCTACTACCAGGGCCTTTTCTCTACTGCCGATTTGGACTCCATGCTGCGCAACGAAGAGGTACAGTTCGGGCAGCACTTAGACGCTGCGCGCTACATCAATGGGCGGCGAGAGACCCTGAACCCCCCAGGCCGAGCCCTGCCCGCCGCTGCCTGGTCCCTGTACCAGGCAGGCTGCTCCTTGCGTCTTCTCTGCCCTCAGGCTTTCTCAGCCACCGTGTGGCAGTTTTTGGCTGTTCTTCAGGAGCAGTTTGGAAGCATGGCAGGCTCCAACGTTTATCTCACGCCGCCCAACTCTCAGGGCTTTGCCCCCCACTATGACGACATCGAGGCTTTCGTGCTGCAACTGGAAGGTAGGAAACTCTGGCGTGTCTATCGTCCTCGGGTGCCAAACGAGGAACTGGCCCTGACATCTAGCCCCAACTTCAGCCAGGAAGACCTTGGTGAGCCTGTGCTGCAGACTGTGCTGGAGCCCGGAGATTTGCTCTATTTTCCTCGCGGCTTCATTCACCAGGCTGAATGCCAGGATGGAGTCCACTCTCTGCACCTCACCGTGTCCACGTACCAGCGGAATACCTGGGGCGACTTCCTAGAGGCCATACTCCCTCTGGCTGTGCAGGCCGCAATGGAAGAAAATGTAGAATTTCGGAGAGGTCTACCTCGAGACTTCATGGATTACATGGGGGCCCAGCATTCGGATTCTAAGGATCCAAGAAGAACTGCTTTCATGGAGAAGGTACGGGTCTTAGTTGCCCGTCTGGGACACTTTGCTCCTGTCGATGCTGTGGCTGACCAACGAGCCAAAGACTTCATCCATGATTCACTACCCCCGGTGTTGACTGATAGGGAGAGGGCATTAAGTGTTTATGGGCTCCCAATTCGCTGGGAGGCTGGAGAACCTGTAAACGTGGGTGCCCAGTTGACAACAGAAACAGAAGTCCACATGCTTCAGGATGGGATAGCTCGCCTGGTGGGTGAAGGGGGCCATTTATTTCTCTATTACACGGTGGAAAACTCTCGTGTTTATCATCTGGAGGAACCCAAGTGCTTGGAAATATACCCCCAGCAAGCTGATGCCATGGAACTTTTGCTTCGATCCTACCCAGAATTTGTAAGAGTAGGGGATCTGCCTTGTGACAGTGTGGAGGATCAGCTTTCCTTGGCAACCATGTTGTATGATAAGGGGCTGCTGCTCACCAAGATGCCTCTAGCTCTAAACTAGTTTCTTGTTGATTGTTGGAAACAAAGCAGTAGTGATTTTCCACTACCACTGCCACCAGTTCACCTTTTTTTTTAAACTGGCGTTCTTACCTTGATAACCATCAGTATGGTCACATTTACTTATTTACCTTTATGACTGCTTCAACTTCACAAATCTCAGACAGTCTTCTAGAAGGAACCACTTCATCTAGGTACAAAAGTAAAAAAATGGAGGAGGAAAATGAGCTATTTCTACAGAAGTAACCTTAATGCCTAAACATTTTAGAGCACCAGCTTCATCCCCCTCTGGCTTCAGTGTGTTGTGTAGCACTGGCTATATCATTCTGCTTGAGACATTAGAAGTTTTTGTTTGGAAGTTATATCTTTCATTTGAGTTCTCTTTCATCAAATGGTGTGGGGGGGAGGGCAGTTGGGATCAGTATTCTGTTTTCTTATTAAGTTTGTATGAACATTAGAAGAGTTATTAAAGTACCAAAGAATGTTTCTCTTTTCTGAGGCTAGATTCTTATGTGGCTTGGTTTGAAGAAATGTGGGATGTGGGGATGGGGCAGAAAAAATCTATAATGGTTGAGATGAAAAGCAACTTGGAGTGATTGCAGAATATAAAATGTAGAATGTTAAACTTTTTAAAGAGAGGGCTAGGGTTATAGCTCAGCAGCGGAGTACATGTGCACAAGGCCCTGGATTCAGTCCCCAGCACCACATGCACACAGATTCAATAAAGAAAAAAATTGCATTTGATTGGGGACCTTTCTTTAACTTTGGAAGTATTTTACTCATTTTAATTACAGTACTTGAACTCCAAACAGCACAATCCTAGTAGAAAAGTCATTTTCCACTATCAGGGTCAACTAAGAGTATGTATCCTGCTCATTGCTTGCTTGAATCAGTGGCTGGCTCTGCTCCCTAAAGGGCAGCATGTCACCTACTTGTGCCTTCACAGTCCTTAATCAACCAACTTATAGCAAACTGGCCTGGAGGGAAGGCTGGTGTTCAAGTTACTTTCCACTCTCATTTTTTTTTCCTGGCAGTTGGAAGAAACTTCCCAAAATCTGGCAAGTGAATATTCTCTCATGGTTGGTGGAAAAGAGCCTGATGTACCAGAAAGAGCCTTGGAACCAGAAGACCTGGGTTTGGGGTGGTGGCTGTTAGGCAGCTGGCTGAGTGATCTGAGGCTGCTGCTACACTCGGACACACAGATTTTGTAAGTATATTTTGGTACAGCTTGATATCTGCACCCTTATCATTTAGATTGTGTCTGGAACTCTTAAAGATCCTGTCATATCTGGCAGTTTCAGTTTTTTAAGGTTGAGAACTTTTGTAATCTTTTTCTAAAAGTTATAAAAGCAAAAATGTATATAAAATAAAAATGATAGCTCCCCTCCAACTTACTTTTCAGAGGTAATTTTTTTTTTTTTTTTTTGTGGTATTAGGGATTTCGCCCAGCCCTTTTTATTTTATTTGGAGGTGGGGTCTTGCTAAGTTGGCCTAGGCTACCCTCCAATTTGCCATTCTCTTGCTTTAGCCTCCCAAATAGCTGGGATAGAAGTGTGCTATCATGCCCAGCTAATGTATCCTCATGCCCTTTATTTGACTTTTTTCAGTCAGTTCAAATAAAGTTATATCTCTCCCCCCGCCCCCACCCCCCCCAAAAAAAAGAGACAGAAAGTGAATAAAAACCTGTCAGGAATAATAGGAAGACTCAATAGTTGGTAACCAAGAAGAGGGGAGTAAGACTTTGCTGACTTTTGCCTCACAGGGCTCCCCAACTAAGTCCCAAAACGTCTAGATCCTGGAATGGGTTTATTAAAGGAATCAAAGCATAGGATTCACCCCTAGGAAACTTACTCTGAAAAGTTTCTTGAATAAAAGTTTGGAGTGTCAGTGGTTCTTTCCCCTTTTTGGGTTGTGAGTAAATATGTTTTGCTTCATCCTTCACTTTTCTTATGGCCATCTCCATTGTGACTATTTTCTGTGTCAGCAAGTCTTTTTGGCTTAGTGATTCAATCTAGATTTGAATAAATAATGTTTTTAAAAAATATATTAGGCAGTAAGTCATCAAAAAGTATTAATAAGGTTAGCTATTGTATCATGCTTACTTGTATTAGGTGGTCTATGAATGTCTGAGAATGTTGTTCTCTTGTGCTATTGAATAGAAATTTTTGCACCTGCTAATGAAAATGGTTGCTATTAGGGCATGATGAGCCTGTTAAGAGATGCTGCTTGGTATGAAGTTGGTTTTGTCAACTACCTTTTTAACATTCTTTTCTATCCCTTCATTTCATCTAAGAGCTTTGAAAAGCTAGAACAACCCTTTCAGCTACAGAGTTCCTTTGGTGAAAGAGCCCAGATTAGAAATTAAGGAAATTTGAGGAGGAAAAAGAAAATCTAGGAGGCTCAGTTTAGTCCTTCTTTCTTTATGCCTATATGCAAAAAAGAAAGAACACTTGGGTTTAAGGGATGGTGGAGGCGGGGAGGGAGAAGGGAGGGGATCAGTAAAACAAATAATAGTAAACCCTGATTTTGAGGGCTACTTGATAAAGACTACTAGAATTTTTGTTTTGTTGTCTTTTTATTATTAGGATTTTATAACCCAATTCTTCAGAGATGTTTTGTATCTTCATACAATATAATATATGTATCTGGGGTTGTAGAAAGTATGTCTGTGATAGGGGAAAGCATATGTACATGCTTAGGGAGAAAAAGGATTTGAGGAACTTTTGAGAGCTCTGAATTTTCTTTTGAAAACACTGCTTGAATTTTCTTACCCTGTTCTTGATTTCCTGAATCATTTCTTGGTTTCCTTCATTTTCTAAGTTGAGTATCTTCATTGCAAGATAAATTTCCCTGAAAGAAGTACTTTTTAGTGGTTATACCCTTACAGCGTGGGGGTGGAAAATATGGAACTTAGAATTAGTCGAGAATCTTAAATTCCAGTCTGAACTACAGTTTTGCTGAGCCACCTTTGAAAAAAAAAATGGTATGATACAGCTTATATAGATATGGTGCAGTTTTTGAAATGATATATCTGAAGGTACATGTATTTTGTGCCTTTATGATAGATCCTACCTAAAAGTAATCTCATTGTCTCTATAATGTAGACTGTCATCTGCATTTGATACTTGAAAAATGGGCTCAAAGTTTAAGTGTCTTCCCCAGGCTCAAATACCTATTACACGATAGAACTGGAACTTAAAACCTAGTGTGATTTTTTTTTTTTTTTCGTTATCTAAAT
>NW_025999900.1:40841851-40846958 GCF_001458135.2 Marmota marmota marmota
TCCACTTTCTAATAACACCTAAGGATTACATTGCATAATATTAATTCATCAGAACAGCATTCTGACCAATGATAAATAATATATAGGAAAGTCATAGTCCTACTTAATAATGTTTCATTATAAATATTTTGACCAATATTAAAAAATTTTAAACTCCATTATGCTGACATTTCCAGAAGTATTATCAACTTAGCAATGAGTCATTTTTATGATGCCATTTATTAAACTGAAAATAAAGAAAGATGGCATATCTGGTTTATATTTAAGTGATTAAATTCAATAATTCAATCTGTCACCACTTGAAAAGTACATTTGTTTCCTCAGCATTGGATGCATTGAGGTACAAGCAGCTGTCCTGGTTCTCAACTTCCCTCTAATGGAAAGCATATGGAATTGCAGCAGTGAACATCAACTGGTTCCTAGTCAAAGCTCCACTTCAAAAAATGAGAGAGAGAATCTAAGATAAAAGTTCTATTAGAGGCAAGAAGATTCTAATCTCAAATATTTTATTCCAACAACTTACATTATACCAGCTGACCCATACTGAATAGTAAATGCTCACTGAAAACAAATGAAGATGACAATACCCTCATTGTCATTCACTGATAATTTTTTAAACTGTTTCATATCCAAATATATGTATATAAAACATTTGTACAGATAAATTAGTGTTAAGAATTTTAAAATGCAGAATAAAATCCACAAATGTCCTTTCTATGTTCTGAAATCTTACAAATGTTTTCAAGATCGGAGGCTTCAACATCCTGGCTAAATGTGAAAAACATGTCAGAATTCAGTATGTTATAGGAGGCTCCAGAACTGACCATCTCATAAAAGCAAAACAAAGTTATGGTGCTTCCATTATTGCTTAATCCTCTATACGTTAAAAAGTACACCTTTGAATACTAAAGCCAGGTATTTACTAAATAGTGTTGTTTTCTACTAGCCAAATTCAGCCCTCCGAAACCAGCTGAACCAGGAGTTTTTTTCAGCTCATTGTCCATTAGGAGTTTGAAACATTTTCAATTAAAGCCTTCATTTTTCCTGTAAACTTCATATGTGGCCCAAACAACGCTGTCCCTGAGGTGGCCTCTGATGATACAGTATTTTAAATTAAGCATTTGTGTATCTTGCCTGTGTTCATCAGAATTGTGTCATACTTCGAACTCCCTCAAATACCCAAAATATTGCCTCACATTAGTGAGCACCTGGTGCTTCTTTCCATAGCCATATTGCTAGTTTCTTTAGGGACTTTTCATAGCTGGACCTGTTACTATGCTGAGCATACAGAGGAGCCCAACAAATGCTGGTTAGATCCCAGGGTTCCTAAACACTTCTAAGAATAGAAGAGTTTCTCTTGTTGACTAGATCTTACCTGATTGTGTCATGTACTTCTTTCCCAAGGCTCATTTGACCCAGTGTTTGGGCAGCTGCTTGCCTCACTTCATTATTCCAGTCATCCCACATAAGCTGGATCAACTTACGTTTCATATCCTGTAATCAGGTGTAATTGGCTATTATTTATTGAACATGAATTTTGTACTTGGCATTGTGCTTCCCCCCACCCCTTAATCTTTTGAACAATCCACTGGGACAGATGTTATTTCCATTTACAGATGACACAATAGAGGCTCTGGTAAATGCTAGAGCCAGGACTCAAATACAGGTCTGTTTCTCAAGCTCACCCTCTGAAATTCTGTATAGTGTCAGAATGTCAGGACCAACAGGATCTTTGTGAGAGACTTAAAATTTGAAGTAAACAACTCATCCCTGTTTGCCTGGGACTTGCCTAATTTTAGTACTGAAGGTCTCATGTTCTGGACAAACCAGAATAGTTGATCACTCTATCAGCGTATATCTCAGAAGGAAAAGAACAAAGATTGCTACAGTTTGTTAATGATGGTATACATGTGCCCAAAGCTATTCTTGTCTGCAACATCTCACTTTTCTACCCCTACTCGATGTTTTCCTACTCTTTAGGATTTAGCTCAAAAAGTACCTCCCGAGTGAAGTCTTCTCTATCTCTGTGAGCATAGGGAACTACCATTATACCTTACAGCTGCTTTTGTTTTAGCTATTTATATAACACTTGCCAAGGAAAGATATATTGTCTTTGCATCCACATTGCCTAGAGACTGTAGGATACCCAGAAACTGCTTGTTTAGTGAATGAGTGAAAGAACTCATATACATACTGCCTCTCATAATTACAGCAGTCTGCCATGACATTCTCATCACCTTTATCTTGTACATTGCTAGCTCTGATTGTTTGTGTATTTTGGGTTGGTAATCCTGAATGACAAATTCCAATGATGGGAATGCACAAATGAATTCAGGTATTGTAACAATGCAGGTTCTGACTGGTTTGACCTGAGGTGAGATTTTGCATCTCTATAGCAAGCTCCCAGGTGATGCAGCAAGATACTCCTGCACTTGAGGCAGAATTAACTCAGTCTTTTAGGTTGTATGCATGTATGTATGTGTAACAGTGAATCCCAATATTATGTATAATTATGCACTAATAAATTTTTTTTTAAAAATTGTGACTCAACCCAAACAAACAACAGCAAAGAACTAAGCCATTTCAAACATCATCAGGCAATTATCCTGAATGGCCAGATATATGTTTTCCATATCAAAATATGAGGAGTAAAAAAATGGAGGCTGTTTACTTCTAGTAGGAATGGCAGTGTAACCCTGGGCCATTCTGGAAAAGATCCTATTTGGACAGCTAATGATTTGAAAATAATGGTAAAAAAGGAGGTCAGGGTTTCCCTTGCCTAGAATCTCCTCTCCAGTTGTAGAAATTTAACAGATAAATTCAGTCCACACTAATATTTCTCTGAAATGTTTTTAAAAAATACTTTACAAAAAAAAAGTACTTTACATTTATTGCTTGTTCTTGAATATTTGTGCTTGTTTGTCTTGTTGCTTCCAACTGCAGTATTGGTTTTTTGAAAGCAGGGAATCATATTTTATATGTGTGTGCTAAACACTCAGAGAAACTGCACAAACATTTAGTTGGCTTGTTGTGTCCTTTTTTTTTTTTTTTTTTTAACTCAGTGCTTTTCAGACTTTTGAAGAATCAGTGTTAGGGCTGAGGTGGGATGGAAAAATGTCATTAACTGATAACTTTTATAAACTCCATTGATACTGAGCAGTGTCAGAATACTATAAGTTTCTAAGCTCTTCCTCTTAGCTTTTGTGCTTTATTGTGGCTGTATTACACAGATTGTGGATTGCCACCACACTGATAAGAAGTAGTTTAAGTCACAGAATGACATATTGATATTTGAAGATAATTACAGTTATGACTAAGAGATAGCAGTGTGAGATAGAGATCTATGTGGTGAGATTGGAATATTAGCAGCAAAACAGAAAGGCTTCCTCATCCAACCTTGCTTAGGCTTTCTGTCCTGGAGCAAAGAAAGATAAGGCTTACTAAGGAGACATTTCCATTGATCTGGGAGAAAGCCCTGCAGGCCAGGATCCGATCCTTCCATCGATGGCTATTCAGTTCCACAGCAAGCATGTTGTGTATCAGGGTCTGAGGAAATGGAAGACTTGTATGGCCATTCATGATTACCTTTAGAAATACTAGAATCTTGAAGAAGTTAAATCCTAACATGGCATCCAGCATAATTGATATCCCAAGCTTATCACAATTGTAGTTTTCAATGGTAAGCTGCGATCAGAAGCAAATTCTTCATGTTACCGCTTTTCTTGTTTACTGTTAAGAACCATTTGCAACCCAATTCTTTCTTAGCTATTTGTTGTCACAGCTCCCTGTATATATATACCTCTGTACCCAGGTTTACCCACACTTAGCCTATTTTACCTATATTTGTGATTGATTATCTTAGCAGCAAAACATAGAAACTTCCTCTAGTTTGGACACCTTACATGCATTGATCATAATTCCCCAAAACTTAGTTTCCGTCTCCAACCCTGTAATGGACACATACTGTCTTTTCATTGAGATATCTCAGGAGAATACAGGCCTGGTCCTCAGTGTCCTTATTCTTCTTGTTGAACAGCTGGTGGAAGATCCTACTAATCACCGGGTAAGTGGCAATACCATCCAGAGCCAAGCACTGAGCTGCAACCCAGCTGTCCACACTATTGCCTGCCACAGTGGAGCAAAAAAAAAAAAAAATGAATGCATATGGTGATCTGTTTTCTTCCAGAGATGGGTACCAAAGACCACTGCCTGCCTGATACCTCACTTCCCTGTGCCCCAGTCCCATGTGTAAACCATATTTAAATGGGGTGTATCAATCCCATATTTAAACCATATTTAAATGGAGCATATCAACGTTTTAGATATAAACTGAAATTTGCAACCTGAAAGTTAAATACTAAAGGCTGTTAGGTAACAGGCATAAGGCCTTCCTTCCTGGAGGTTGGGAAAACTAGAGAGGGAGGCTTTCCTAAGATGGAGGAATTAAGCAGTTGAAAGTCTATCTGCAGAAGGCCAAACCAGTCATCCAGCTACCCCCTGTAAGGCTTGTTTCTCAGAGCAGTTAGGTATATTGGGCCTCTCCCCTGACACAGCCTTTTTGATTAAATAACTCCAACAGTATGTACAGACAATACCTGGAAGTTAACTCTACAAAAAAATGGAAGTATGATAGTCAGGTGGTGGTTTTCTTAAATTTTCAAAATTCACTTAATAATGTTATATCATCCTGTCATTAAAAAAAATCAGGTGGTATGAAAGAGGCCATTTAAAAAAATTTTTTTTTAGTTGTCGCTAGACCTTTATTTTATGGTGCTGAGAATTGAACCCAGTGCCTCACACATGCCAGGCAAGTGTGCTACCGCTAAGCCACAGCCCCAGCCCTGATTTTTTTTTCTTGAATTTTCAATGAACATGTATTACACATAGCGGGGTTTAGCAAGGAATTTTCATATTACATATCATATGCACTGATCAAATCCAGCCTCCTGTTTTCCACATTTTGTTTCCCCCCAACCACTCACCAACTTCTAGTAACTCTATTCTCATATTTCTACATTGAGGTTGACTTTGTTTTTTACTAACTTTTCTATATGAGAGAAAACATGGTACTTTTATTTCTGTGTCTAGCTTATTTCACTTAATATAA
>NW_025999900.1:40848183-40875806 GCF_001458135.2 Marmota marmota marmota
CTAACTTTACTTAGCATTATATTCTACAACTCTATCCATTTACCTGCAAATGGGAGGCTCTTTTTTCTAGCTTTCCACATTTTTCTCATTTTAGTTGATAACTGCTTTCTTTGCAGAGCTGCTACATTTTATTTTAATACTCCCATGATCTGTAGGCACTCCAACTAGTGTAGCTTTTCATCAAAATCTCTTTTTGATCTTTTTTGTTATCTGGCCCAATTTATCTAGAATACCTTTTCTGTTCTTACTAATCCCATGTTCTGAAAGTCAGCAGCCCTTGAAGCCTCCAAAAAGTCCTTGTTAAGCCACTACTCTGCCCCAGGCGCTCAACCTTCCACTCATAGATCTTTTGAAGGAAAATTAGATGTAGATGACCTCAACTCCACAAAAGAAGTTGTTTATACCACAGTCAACTACATTTTCTCTTGTACACTACCAAAGCTTGGACAGTGTATTTTATATACTTTATAACAATTGTTATTAATACAACAGTTGTATAATTTGTCGATCATAAAATTTCTGCATTTGAGTATTTCTTAGTGTAGCGAGTTTCCATAAATAATTATAATAATTATTAGGAAAGATAATAATATTTATTATTTTTTGGTACCAGGGATTGAACCCAGGGGTACTTAATCGCCAAGCCACATCCCCAGCCCTTTTTATTTTTTATTTGAGACAGGGTCTTGCTAAGACTTTACTGACACTGGCCTTGGACTTTCAATCCTCCTGCCTCAGCCTCCTGAGCCACTGGGACTACAGGTGTGCACCACCATGCCTGGCTGAGTTTCCACAAATTATTGAAGTGTCATCTATGCATATAAAAAGCATCCAAATGTATGTAACTAACATTCACCTAACACTGCTATATGGAGGAAGGCTCTCATCCAGTCTAGCCTTAGTGAGGCAAACCAGATTTGTACATTTCACAAGAAAGGGATGGACTGAGGAAACAAAGACTGAAGAACACTAGTCCAAGGTGAGATCCACCTGCTCACAAATGCACACCGTTATCCCAGGACCTCACTTACTTAGCCCCCAGGCAGTCTTCCACTCCTGCAGCATCTTCTGCAGAACCATGAGTTGCCAAGTCACTTCCTCCTGCAGCGATTTTGCCTGCTTCTTCAATCCTCTGGTCTTAACGGGCACTTCCTCCTCACCCACCTGCAGCAGCAGATCCTTGACAGGGGTGGGCAAAGCAGTCCAGCGCTGGGCTCCTTTCACGGGCCTACAAGCTGAGTGACGTGGCAGTGTGAAGTCTTCTCACCTGACTGCCATAGGTCCTGCCATGCAGTGGTCCCCGCCTAGTATCCCATTCCTGTTCCTTCTAACACCAAGCAAAGCTCTTTAGAGAGAACTTTCCCTTAATAATAGGGAGCTGGGTGTGGTCACATAGAAAATTATGAAAAATCCCCATGGCCGACTATGATTGGCCATGATGAAGATGACAGAAATTTAGAGGTTGGAGTTACTAATATGGCATTATGTAAAAATGTGGATGTGTAACCGATGTGATTCTGCAATCTGTATTTGGGGTAAAAATGGGAGTTCATAACCCACTTGAATCTAATGTATGAAATATGATATGTCAAGAGCTTTGTAATGTTTTGAACAACCAATAAAAAAAAAAAAGAAATTTAGAGGTTGGGATATGGCGATTATATACAAATCTTTTTTACAAGTCTAATAAATCCTTGGGAACATAATTATGTGTTAAAAATTTTGCTCATAAATTTAAATATTTGAGATAGTGCTATTTAGAGTGTAACTGGCCATTAATTCCAAATTTATTGTTTTCTTCCTAATGCTTTACATTTGGGGGAAGGAATGGTTTCTACAATTTAAAGATTTTAGGATTTCTGCAGTTTTTATAGTGATGATAAATGGCAGTCAGAAATTTGAGAAGCCATACATATTTATAAATATAATTATAGTTGCATATAAAATGGTTACAGTTGTTATATTTTCTGGACTTCAATGTTCTCCATGGTGTCAAACAGATTCAGAAAGCCTCTTTCTTAGAAGAGAAGCTGTGTGAAGAGGGGGAAGGGACAATAAAAACATTTACAAACTTATTAAATTAATTATTTGCCACATTACCTATCAGTCTCATATTCTAATCTGTCACTGTCACTCTTTCCTCCAAGATTTCTTACTTAACACCTTTAGATTTGCTCTAAATCAGTTCTTTCCTTTGAAGAAGGAGGGTATAACATTTTCTTTTGCTGAGTATAGTGGCATCCACCTGTAATCTCAGCAGCTCAGGAGGCTAAGGCAGAAAGACCACAAGTTTGAGGCCAGCCTCAGCAAATGAGTAAGACCCTGTCTCAAAATAAGATTAAAAAAGGAAAAAAAAAAAATGGCTGGAGATACAGCTTAGCAGTAGAATGCTCCTGGGTTCAGTCCTCAGTACTGCCCCCCTACCAAAAAAAAAAGAAGAAGAAAAAAGAAAAAGGGGTTTGAGGGATGTACCTAGCATGAACAAGGCTCAGGGTTCAATCCCCTCTACTGCAAAAACAACAAGAAAAAGAAAAGAAAATTTTTTTCTTCTGATGTGACAAGTGCTATGAGACTCCAGAATAGATTAGCAAAGGTGGCCAGACATGTGTGTCTTCCAGATGGACCTCCCAGACCATGGGCTGAAGGCTTTCTTTTGCAGTGTAGGGTGGGGTACAGCCTAGAGCTGTACAACTACCTCCAGTCAGTTCACTCCAGCAGAATAGATACACAGAGTCACATGACACGCCCAACTTCTCTCAACTTGCTTGAAATCTCTCCTGAAATCCCTCCCCATTCCTCCTATGCTCCACTGATCAACAGTTAAAATGGATTTATGGTGAGAAAGTTTGTGAATAAACAAATAGAACTGCCAATGTTTGTTTCCAGTCCTTTGTGTTCTAGGGAGATGGAAACACATTTAATTCCCTCATGAAGTCGTCCACCGGGGCAGGCAAAGAAGCAACTCTCATTTCTATGGGACAGAAGAAGCCTTGCACTTTATTGGCAGAAACAGATGAGCCTTATAGCTGGGACATGTATCACAAACCCACTGAGGATTGAATTCAGGGGCACTCAACCACTGAGCCACATCCCCAGCCCTATTTTTTTTTTTAAATTTTTTAGTTGTAGTTGGACACAATACTTTTATTTATTTATTTTTACGTGGTGCTGAGGATTGAACCCAGGACCTTGCTCATACTAGGCAAGCACTCTCCCCCTGAGCCACAACCCAAGCCCCTCCAGCCCTATTTTTTGTATTTTATTTAGAGACAGGATCTCAATGACTTGCTTAGTGCCTCACCATTGCCGAGGCTGGCTTTGAACTTGCAATTCTGCCTCAGCCTCATGAGCTGCTGGGGTTACAAGCATACACCACTGTGCTTGGCTCAGTTTTTATTTTTTTCCACATTTTTTAATCGGTGCATTGTAGTTGTACATATTGATGGAATTTGTTGTTACATATTCATATGTATGCACACCATATAATAATATAATTTGACCACCATTGCTCCCCAGCACTTTCCCCCTCCCTACCCACCCGAGCCCTTTGGTCCCTTTTCTTCTACTGATCTCCCTTTGAGTTTTAGGAAATCCATTCCCACTGTTCTTTTCCTTTTTCCTCTCTACCGTCCACATATGAGAAAAAACATAAGACCCTTCACCTTCTGAGTTTGATTTATTTCACTTAACATGATAGTCTTTACTTCCATCCATTTTCTTGCAAATGCCATAATTTCATTTTTATTTGTGGCTGAATAAAACTCCATTGTGAATATATAGCACATTTTCTTTATTCATTCATCTATTGATGGACACTTAGGCTAGTTCCACAGCTTGGCTATTACAAGTTGTGCTGCTATAAACATGGGTGTTTATGTATCAGTGTAGTAAGATAACTTTAATTCTTCAGGGAAAATGCCAAGGAGTGGTATAGCTGGGTCATATGGTGGGTCCATGCCTAGGCTTCTGGGGAACCTCTATACTGATTTCCATAGTTGCTGTACTAATTTACAGTCCCACCAACAATGTGAAGGTGTTCCTTTTTCTCCACATCCTCTCCAGCATTTATTATTATTTATTATTATGTATTACTATTTATTAATATGTATTATTTATTATTATTTGTATTTTTTTAAATATTTATTTTTTAGTTGCAGTTGGACACAATATCTTTTTATTTATTTATTTTTAAATTTATTTTTATGTGGTGCTGAGGATGGAACCCGGGGCCTCGCATGTGCTAGGCGAGCGCTCTACCGCCGAGCCATAATCCCAGCCCAATTATTATTTGTATTCTTTTTTTTCTTAAGAATTTTTTTTAGTATTTATTTTTTAGTTTTTGGCGGACACAACATCTTTGTTTGTATATGGTGCTGAGGATCGAACCCAGGCCACACTCATGCCAGGCAAGCGCGCTACCACTTGAGCCACATCCCCAGCCCTATTATTTGTATTCTTGATGACTGCCATTCAGACTGGTATGAGATGATTTGCACTTCCCTAATTGCTAATGACATTGAACATTTTTTCATGTACTTGTTAGCCTTTTGTATTTCTTTTGAGAAGTGTCTGTTTATTTGTCCATTTATTAATTGGGTTATTTGATTATTTTTTGGTGTAAATGTTTTTGAGTTCTTTATATCTTCTAGATGTTAATCCTCTGTCAGAAGAGTAACTAGCAAAGATTTTTCTCCCATTATGTAGGTTCTCTCTTTATATTCCTAATTGTTTCCTTTGCTGTGCAGAAGCTTTTAAATTTTGATGCTGTCCCATTTATTAACTCTTGGCATTATTTCCTGAGCTTTAAGGATCTTATTTTTTTTTTTTTAATATTTATTTATTTATTTTTCGGTGGACACAACATCTTTGTTCGTATGTGGTGCTGAGGATCGAACCCCGGCCGCACGCATGCCAGGCGAGCGTGCTACCACTTGAGCCACATCTCCAGCCCCCCTTTAAGGATCTTATTAAGAAAGTCATTGGCTGTGCCTAAAAGCTGGAGTATTGACCTTACATTTTCTTCTAGGAGTTGCATAGTTTCTGGTTTATTCCAAGGTCTTTGATCTATTTTGAGTTGATTTTTGTGCAGGGTGAGAGAAAAGGGTCTTCAGTCATCTACATATGGATAACCAGTTGTTCCTGCACCATTTGTTTAAAAAGGCTGTCCAATGTATGTTTTTAGGCACCTTTGTTAATGACTGTTGATGTGTGGGTTTGTCTTTGTATCTTCTATTCTGTACCATTGGTCTATATATTTGTTTTTTATGGCAATATGATGCAGTTTTTGTTACTATAGCTCTGTAGTATTATTTGACATCAAGTATTGTCATGCTTTCCAGCATTGTTTTTTTTTTTTTTTTTTTTTATGCTTAAATTGCTTTGGCTATTCTGCAAACAACTCTATTTTTAGAATATTTTCCTCACCCTTTACAGAAACCCTGTCCTCATTTCTTCCTCCCTCCCTCCAGCTTCTGACTCCTTCCTTCCTTCCTTCCTTCCTTCNAGCACCACATAAAAATAAATTTAAAAATAAATAAATAAAAAGATATTGTGTCCAACTGCAACTAAAAAATAAATATTTAAAAAAATACAAATAATAATAAATAATACATATTAATAAATAGTAATACATAATAATAAATAATAATAAATGCTGGAGAGGATGTGGAGAAAAAGGAACACCTTCACATTGTTGGTGGGACTGTAAATTAGTACAGCAACTATGGAAATCAGTATAGAGGTTCCCCAGAAGCCTAGGCATGGACCCACCATATGACCCAGCTATACCACTCCTTGGCATTTTCCCTGAAGAATTAAAGTTATCTTACTACACTGATACATAAACACCCATGTTTATAGCAGCACAACTTGTAATAGCCAAGCTGTGGAACTAGCCTAAGTGTCCATCAATAGATGAATGAATAAAGAAAATGTGCTATATATTCACAATGGAGTTTTATTCAGCCACAAATAAAAATGAAATTATGGCATTTGCAAGAAAATGGATGGAAGTAAAGACTATCATGTTAAGTGAAATAAATCAAACTCAGAAGGTGAAGGGTCTTATGTTTTTTCTCATATGTGGACGGTAGAGAGGAAAAAGGAAAAGAACAGTGGGAATGGATTTCCTAAAACTCAAAGGGAGATCAGTAGAAGAAAAGGGACCAAAGGGCTCGGGTGGGTAGGGAGGGGGAAAGTGCTGGGGAGCAATGGTGGTCAAATTATATTATTATATGGTGTGCATACATATGAATATGTAACAACAAATTCCATCAATATGTACAACTACAATGCACCGATTAAAAAATGTGGAAAAAAATAAAAACTGAGCCAAGCACAGTGGTGTATGCTTGTAACCCCAGCAGCTCATGAGGCTGAGGCAGAATTGCAAGTTCAAAGCCAGCCTCGGCAATGGTGAGGCACTAAGCAAGTCATTGAGATCCTGTCTCTAAATAAAATACAAAAAATAGGGCTGGAGGGGCTTGGGTTGTGGCTCAGGGGGAGAGTGCTTGCCTAGTATGAGCAAGGTCCTGGGTTCAATCCTCAGCACCACGTAAAAATAAATAAATAAAAGTATTGTGTCCAACTACAACTAAAAAATTTAAAAAAAAAAATAGGGCTGGGGATGTGGCTCAGTGGTTGAGTGCCCCTGAATTCAATCCTCAGTGGGTTTGTGATACATGTCCCAGCTATAAGGCTCATCTGTTTCTGCCAATAAAGTGCAAGGCTTCTTCTGTCCCATAGAAATGAGAGTTGCTTCTTTGCCTGCCCCGGTGGACGACTTCATGAGGGAATTAAATGTGTTTCCATCTCCCTAGAACACAAAGGACTGGAAACAAACATTGGCAGTTCTATTTGTTTATTCACAAACTTTCTCACCATAAATCCATTTTAACTGTTGATCAGTGGAGCATAGGAGGAATGGGGAGGGATTTCAGGAGAGATTTCAAGCAAGTTGAGAGAAGTTGGGCGTGTCATGTGACTCTGTGTATCTATTCTGCTGGAGTGAACTGACTGGAGGTAGTTGTACAGCTCTAGGCTGTACCCCACCCTACACTGCAAAAGAAAGCCTTCAGCCCATGGTCTGGGAGGTCCATCTGGAAGACACACATGTCTGGCCACCTTTGCTAATCTATTCTGGAGTCTCATAGCACTTGTCACATCAGAAGAAAAAAATTTTCTTTTCTTTTTCTTGTTGTTTTTGCAGTAGAGGGGATTGAACCCTGAGCCTTGTTCATGCTAGGTACATCCCTCAAACCCCTTTTTCTTTCGGAACCCAGAGCCTTGTACATGCTAGGCAAGCATTCTACCACTTCTCAACTTCCCCAGCCCTCCTGGCAACTACCAATCTACTTTCTGTCTTTATGGATTTGCTAGTTCTCAGAGGAAAAGACAAGCAGAATGGAGCTGACTTATGGGGAAGATGGTATACTAATAGTAATGCCTTGAGTTTGCACAGCACTTGAGGTTTACAAAACATATTCACAAAACCACCTCATCTAAGTACTGCAAAAGTGCCTTGATGTGGGAATGATCAGCCCCATTTTAATGAGGCAGCTAAAGCCCCAGAAGATGACTTGCCAAGACCAGATCTGAGGTTTTGTGGGAGTACCTTCTCCACTGTGTCATAATGGTAATCCTCAACAAAGAAGGAGCGTGGGAGTCTTGGGGCAGTTGCCCATACCTGCTGTCACTTGTACCTCCTTTACCCTAAAGGCTCCTGCCTGTCCAGGTGGCACTAGAGACAGGGGTTTGGGGCTGGTAAAAAAGAATGGATCGCCACTGCTTTAGTTTCTGCATATTCTCATAGTTTCTTTAGTTTCACCATCTGAACAGTGATACTGGAAAGAAAAGAGGCATGGGAAATGGAGACACAGCCTTTTGGATGGAGGGCTCATTTTATTTCATAAGCTCATTTCTTGTCATCTTCCTTCCTTCTACCCTCTTTGTCTAAAAGAATAAAGATTAAAATAAAAGGGCTGGGATTGTGGGCTCAGTGGTAGAGTGCTTGCCTAGCATGCATGAGTCACTGGGTTTGATCCTCAGCACCACATAAAAATAAAATAATGTGTCCACCTTTAAAAAAAAAAAAAAAGAATGACATAAAACAGAAACTTAAAACAAAGGAACACCCTAGGGTCTGAGGCAGGTATGGGCCTGAGTGTAGTGGAAAAGAAGAGCTAGCCAAAGGGGAGAGGGTACAGTAGGTAGTGAGGACGCACTTTCTCTTGAAGCATTAAAATGGGACCTTTCTTATTTGTAATTATTGGCCATGAAACACTTGGTTACATCTAAGTTATATCTAATTCAATCGAATGTATGTTCCACCAAGGCTCTTCCTAATTGCAGTTAGTATTTTGTAATTTTACAAGATGACTTTTGGTTGGTAGAAAGGGAGCTCCCGTATTCCTGGGAGTGCTCCAACCCCTTGACTAGAGACCCTAAAGAAAAGCCACACTTCCATCATTACCCCTAATATCAGCTTCCTGCTTACGTGCTTCAGGAATAGGCTGGGAACTCCACCTTTCTGGAGTCTCAGGGAAGACCTTAGATAACTGCTTGTTGTACCGATTGAGGTTTTCCAGGAAAATCTGGTCTCTCTTTGCACCAATCTTATGGATGATCTGGACTTTATCTGTGAACAAAGAATCAGTGAGTCCCCCAGAACCTTCCTCTTTTCTCTCTTCCTGGTTTCCATTCACCAAGATCAGGCCAAATTTCCTTTTGCCTTAATCTAAGCCCTAGGACCCAAGATTACCATGCTGTGGGACATCCTTTGAAGGTGACTATTGCTTGGAAATGTCACAACTTGTGACCTCATAGAAAAGCCTCACAGAGGCCTGAAAGCCAGGGTAGTGTTTTCCATCAGTAAGGCAGAATCTAATTTACAGGAATTGTCCCCTTTGAAAAGCTAGACACTAAAGAAGGGGCACTTAATTATTCCTATCAGTCATTAGTACCTTAGTCAGAATAGTTTTTTAAACCCTTTAAGAAGACCCAGCTGATAGCAGTTTAGGAACAAGATAGGGGTCTAGGAAGAAGAAACAGCTTGGAACATAAAGACCTAGATTGTTTTTTTTTCATCCTGGGAGCCCAGGCATCTAAAGGAAAGCAAGGTGGATGGAGAAGATAATGGGCATTTATTGAGCACCTCTGTGTGCCAGGCATTGGGCAAGAAAAGATTGAGATTTTTTTTGTCTACTCTATTTGAGGTGCTTTTTTATTAACATCACTTTACCAATGAGGTTTCTAAGGCTCAGAAGCCTGTAACTTACTGAAGGTTATTAAGAAGGGACTGATGCTGGGCGTAGTGGTGCATGCCTGAGATTCTAACAGCTTGGGAGGCTGAGGCAGAAGGATCACAAGTTCAAAACTAGCCTCAGCAATTTAGTGAGGTCCTGAGCGACTTAGCAAGACCTTGTCTCAAATAAAATTAGAAAGGGGCCTGGGGGTGTGGTTCAGTGGTTAAGTGCCCCTGGGTTCAAACCCTAGCACAAAAAAATATTTTAAAAGGATTGTGGGGGGGGGCCGCTGAGCCAGGTTTTAAACCTAATTCTATCCAACTCTAAAGCCTGTTATTTTTTTTTCCAACTTAGCACCTTAGTGGGAGAATAATCTCAAAGTGAGCAAAGGGAAAAAGGTGGGCAGAGAAGAGGTAGGGTGCTTCCAGAGTCAAATCCTGCTGAAGTTACAATCCCATCTTCCACTCCCTCCTTAGTAAGGTGAAGGGATATGGTAGTGGGGAAGAGAACTGGTTCCTTCCCATCAGACACCACCGCTGCAACTCCTGTGCTGGTACCCAGGGGCTATAGCATGAAATCCCCAGGACATCCAGGGCCTCACCTCCCTTTGTATCCCCCAGCCATCTTCACTTCCTTGGTCCACACCCACCTCTACCTCCCCCATAGGGGCTGGCGCAATTACCAAAGTAAATCTCTTGTTCAAACTTGTTGTCTGTGGAGTAAGCAAACTCTCCAGCTGCAGGATTCACCTGTCGGAAGCAGCTCTCCTTTGGGGGCTGGATGATGCTTCTCTTCTCCTCAATGTCCTCAGCTGTGGTATTTCTGCCAGGCATGCTTTCAACTGTCTGCACTTGTGGGGAGTAATTGGGCAATCTTGGCAGAGGTGAGAGAGGGGGAAAAGGGGAAAGGTACCCCACTTTCCATTTGGTTTATGATTCACCACAGCTCTTAGGCTCAGCTCCCACACATGTGAGCGACTGAACACCTGTATTTAACTATTAACTTTGTCCCCAAGATGCCAGTTGAATATGGAGCAATCAGAAGGCTTGTCTTCAGCTACCTTTTCCCTCCACGGATGGGGCCACACCTTCTGCAGCCACTGGGCAGCACCGTAGGGTGGCCATTCTTCCAACATAAGCCACCGGCCTGCCCCAGCGGGATTGAACACAGGGTCTCACACATGCTGGGCAAGAGCTCTGCCACTAAGCTATATCCCCAGCCTTTTTTATAATTTTTATTTTAAGACAGGATCTTGCTAAGTTGCCCAGCTGACCTTGAACTTGCCATCTTCCTGTCACAACCTCTCAAGTAGCTGGGATGACAGGTGTACACCACCAGGCCTGGCAACATAACGCTGCCCCCCCACCCACTTTTTAAAACATTGGTTCCCTTAGAGTTTAAAAGGACTTAAAGAAGGGACCTCACCTCTTACATTACCTCACCCTAAAAGTGTGGGTAGTTATTTAATGTCTGTCCACCCAGTTGACAGGCTATAATCTTATTAAAGGTACACATCTGTTCTTTTATATTGAAGTTCCGGCAGACTATCTGAAAGTAGCAAGAATGTAATTTATATTTGTCCAATAAATGAATAAATAAATAGATAGATATCCACTTGTGACTGGTTCTCTGCCCTGCAGCTGGCTGGGTTTTGAGTCAGTGACACCTGGCTTTGTACAGAGTGAGACAGAGTCAGACCTCAGTGCTGTGAGGTGTCTGCCTTCCTTACTTTCACCATGGATACATTTCTGGGAACACCTGAATGGTAACTGGAACTGCAGTTGGATAGCTACATCTGCTGGGGAAGGCCAAGAACCAATCCCTTTCCTTTAAGGTGGTGGTTCACAAATGGAGGTGATTTTTATCCCTCAGAGACATTTGATGGTGTTTGAGTCATCTTTGGTCGTCACAACTTGGGGGTGCTACTAGCATCTAGCGGGGAAATGCCAGAGATGCTGCTAACATCCTACAATGCATAGGACAGCTCCTTAAAACAAAACAAAACATGTGTTTAACCCAGAATGTCAGTAGTACAAAGGCTGAGAAAATTACTTTGAAGAGATCTCAGAGAATGGTTGGTGGTAGAGAGCATGAGGTTGATAGTAGAATACATTGCAAAATAAGGAATGTATGCTGTGGGTGTAGCTCAGGGGTAGACCCTTGCCTAGAGTGAGTGGTAAGCCCTGAGTTCCATCCCCAGCAACACAAAAAATTAATAAGATAAAATAAAGAGTGTGAGCCCACCTGGGAGTCCTTGAAGGGGAGCTAGGGATCCTCAGTGGCACACCTGGGGCCTGGTCAGCCTACCTGTAGTAAACTGGAAGCCGCAGCTCTGGCTGCTTTTCTTCCTTGGGGGGCAGGATGATAACTGGAGGCTCAAACTCTGCTGTCTCTTCTGCCTCCAGCTGTTTCAGGAGCTCCAGGTCGCTTTTGGAGGTGAGCTCATCCCGGATGTGGCTCCAGTCATACTGCTGACGCAGGAACGTCTGCCACTTATTGGGTGATACCCCAGGCCTCGCAGGACGCTTGCTCTGGATCCACCGGGCTGTGCGCTTGTTCAGCTTTTCCAGCACGATGGCCTCCCAGTCTCTGGCCTCCTTCTCATGAGGGGGAAGCCACAGTTCCCTTTCCTCCAGGTTCACATCTGGAGAAGGCAGTGGACTCAGCAAATCTGGATCCTTTTGGGAATAAAGGGGGAGACGGGGAGATCCTCTCTGGACTGGGCTTGCTGGCTTTGATTTCTTCTGCTTCTTGACAAGATTGTCAGGGCTTGCCGTCTTCATAGCCTGGGAGATGACCTCTGTTCTCAGGGACTTGACACTGACAGGTTTCTCACATTGGGCCTTCCTGATCTGGGAAGGTGGGACGATGTCATCTGTGTCGTAGATATGGTCAAAGCTATACTGGCTGTAAGGCATGCTGGGCAGGCCTCGCTGCCACATCACCTCCTGAGAGAAGGTAAGGTTGGCAGCAGCCTTCTTCAGATACTGGTTCTTGAGCTTTGCACAGCGCTGAGGGCCAAAGTGGAAGATGGGTGGCACGTTGGAGACAGATGCACATACCTCTTGGTTCAGTTTTGAGAAGCCAAGAGTCATGCCCCATCCCAGCCGTGGAGGGAGTGACTCAGGGTACTGATGAGAGAAGAAGGTCTTTTCTTTTTGGGTCCCAGTCATATTTCCTAGCAAAAACTTTCTTCTATGCTGCCTGGTCCAGAGGCAGGGCCTGCAGCTGTGACAGGAACCTGTTAAGAGGATGGGACGAACTGGTGGAGGTCTGTAGAAATCAGACTCGTGTACAGAAAGAGACTATCTTGGAAGATAGATGAGAAAAGGAATGGGGTGGGGTGAGAAAGCCAAGCAGATTAGAAGGACAGAAGAAAGAAGTAGTGCAACATATAAAGTATTTCCTTGTATCAGACCCAGTATTTATATCTGTCCCCAATAGTTTCCCATTTCTAATTGTCTTCAGATATTGCTTTTTCTCTGTTCAAAAGGCTTATAGGAAGCTGGGATGGTGTCATATGCCTGGGTCCCTGCTCCCAAACAGGAGCATTGCTTGAGCCAGGAGTTCAAGGGTACCCTGGACAACATAGCAAGATCCCCCTCCCAACTCTGTCACACAAAAATAGCTTATAGCATAAAGTTCGAACAACTCAGCCTGGCATTCAGGGTTCAACATGAGCAGGACCCCAGCTTAGGACTTTGTCCTGACTGGTAAACTCTGCTAAAGCCAGCTGGATCCCCTAGCTGCTCTTCGAGTATTCCTCCACAAGCTTCCTCCTGTGCCTTCTGCATGAAATGGCCTTTTCTTCCATACTTGACACAAATTCTATCCCTTCTCTTAGGACAACTCAATTCCCCTACATGCCCATAACTTCTTCTATCCAGGCCCAGTCACACACAAATTGATATCATTCCTAATTCATACCACTTAGTTTAACTATTACTCCTGCGACACCTCATGTTGTTAAATATTGGGCTCTCTAACTGAACTATCCACATCTGCTGTCTTTTCTGCTCTTCAAGTTACCCAGTACTTTTCCATATTGCTATATAATCTTCATCATTAAAATATTTGAGGGGTAGCACATTTTTTCAACTGGATAAATAACTTCATCTCTTCCTTAACTATTAGGCTCTCTCCAGGTTTTAACTAAAATGGAAAGCACCGTAGAAAACAAATACTTTTAGTATTTTGTTTTATATTTCCTTTGGAAATACTCTCTTGGTCTAATAATGATAGTTGAAAATCATAGAGTATCTTGCTAAGGGCTTCACAGAGGAAGGTTTTCGGAGTCCAGCTCCAACAGGGGGTCTCAGGAGACGAACAGATGGTGAGGAGTCGGCGAAAGGGGGTGGAGAAACAACACAGACACAAAAGTGAAGGTGCTGAATCCCAATCTTTACTTGTGAAGTTAATCATATATACTTTTCATTTTGGCAGGCTCACAGTACTTTGTGGTTACAAAACAGGAATCATTATTCAAAGAAACAAAATATTACGTAGCTACAATTAGATAAGAAGAATGTATCTTGGCATATGCATGAGCAAACATTTTTTACTTTCAGTTCGCATTTTGCTTTGAGCTGTTTCTGCTTAGTTAGCTTTTAATAATAGTTAGAAATGTCCCAGACTATTGGCCTATACCTGGACTATTCTTTCTTGACTTAACTGACTAGAATCGGCGCCACGGTTATGGCAAGTGGTTAACTTGAAAAAAGAGGCTATTAATTTTAATCAAACAAGAGCAAGAGCACCAAACCATTGTGCACAGGAACAAGAACAAGTTGCCCAGTACTAAGCACTAATCTGTCTTCTTAACATTAATTCTTCTTCTCTAGATTTCAATTTAATTTCTCAAAAACTTCCTTGACTGTTTTTCCTACAGGGGTTTTTTCATTAAACATTAACAATTTACGTTCCACAGCTGAATCATTGCATTTAGAGCAAACAGATTTATTCTTTAGAAGTAGTTGCATTAATTGGGAAAGTCATGTTTTTTCCTTCGTACTTAATGGTCATATGAGAAGTCGCAACTATACTTATTAAAGGAATACAAAACCAAACCAGCCCATTCCCAGGAACACACTGCACTCCTCCGGAGGATGGACGCCTTGCGCCATCCACCTCAGTAGGGCCTTGCCTTTGCCTGAGTCAGGGAAGGGGTGCAGCAGAAGGTATGATCCTGGAAGAAGCTGAGGCTCACCAAGGTGAATTGTTTACATGGCCCATAAGTAGGGGAGTCAGGGGGCAAATCCAGTCTGCATGACTGTAGCTTCAGTGTAGTTAATCTCTGTGCCACTCTGGCCTTAGCTCAAGCTCCTCTCCCCACCACCTCAGCATGCTAACCTGGCACTCCCAGGAGCAGGTACCACTATTCTTTAACATTCTTTCTATCTCAGTCATATCAACCTCTGCCCATCCTGGACTGCCCCAGTGTGCACCCACAGACCAGGTATGACTCTTCTCTTTCTCCATAAAATGAAATACATACCTCCTGTCTCTAGGGTTTGATTTATCCTCCTGTCTTCCAAATAATAAATCTGACCTTGTGGTGTTTCTGTTAAGGGTCAATTTTCATCTAGATGCTTCTAGGCCAGAACTGATAACTTCCCTCAGATTATGTCAGACGGGATTATTTTGATATCCTTGCAGGATATTTTTGCAAATAAAATTAACTTTGGTTGTTTAATTTTTCACAACTGTGAAGGCCTCGTGCCACAAGGGCACTCAGTAGTTAGTCAAAATAGAGAAATTAGGGCAAAGGTAGAGGCTGGTCACAAGGAGATATTTTTCCTGAAAGAGTACCTACTCGGACTGATTGAAAATGAACTGTCACATGAGAACACTATTTGTGTTCTTCTGACTTACATGTGCTCTAATAAGAATTTCAAATTCTTGCACAATGATGTGTATCTTGCTGCTTAGGTGGGAGCATTTTGATTCCAAACACTTTAAAAACAGAAAGAGGATGATTCATTCCAGGATGACTGCCTGTGTGGGGTGATCGAGGTTATCCCCAGATATATGTCTTTTAACATGTGACATAAGAAACCTTGGTAACAGTGTTAGCATTTTATCACTGTGACTAAAACACAGGACAAGAACAACTTAGAGGAGGAAATGTTTATTTTGGCTCTTGGTTTCAGAGGTCTCAGTCCATGGTGAGCTGACTCCATTGCTCTGGGCTGGAGATGAAGTAGAACATCATGGCAGAAAAGCATGGCAGAAGACAGCTGCTTGCCTCAGGGCAGCCAAGGAGCAGAGAGAGAACTCAAAAAGCCAGGGACAAAATATATAATCCCCAAGGCACACCCCCAGTGAAGCACTTTGTCCAGCCATACCTCATCTGTTTACAGTTACCACCCAGTAATCCATTCAAATTACTAACCCACTAACTGGATTAATCCATGGATTAGGATATAGCTCTCATAATCTAATCATTGTATCTCCTACCTTTACACAGGAGCTTTTGAGCAACACCTCATATCCAAACCAAAACAGTAAAAATGTAAACAGAAAGAATACCATATTATCATTAGCAGTTATATTCTTAAGGAATAGTAGTTTTCATCTGATAGAGTGGCTAATCAAAAAGGAAGGAAACACATGAAAAGTCTATTTTAAACCCGATAATCTGCCCTCTTCTGGATGGAAAATGCCAAGATGAAGGTAACTGAAATATTTTCAATAGATTGGCAGAATGTAACTTTTGGTCAGAAGAGGCTCGTCATTGTCAGTCTTAGAGTTAGAAGACAAAGCTAAGGCCAGATTCTGCACTTCCCAACCATGACACCTTCAAAAACTGGTTTGCCAATCTGAAAATGGAGAGTCTGACTGATACCTGTCCTAATTTAGTGTTGATAGGAAGCTGAAATTTAGTGTTGATATGATACCAGAAACTTGTGAACATTCTGTGTAAGCTGCAAAGTACCTCCTCCCTCTACTCCAGAAGTTCCCCTCATTTCCACACCCTCAACTTTTTAGTTTCCATTTCTCATTATGTATTTACCCAGTTAAATAGCTGTCTCCAGAGATTATTTTGGAAATTCTGCCATAAAGATGATCTGTTCCAATGCCTTCATTTTAAAAATCCCCGAATCAGGGTCCAGAGAGAGGTTGATTAAGATCCTAGTCCTGGTTGGTATCTGAAGTAATACTGACTCTTTGTCACCTAATCATCCAGAGTCTGAAACTGCCCCAGGCTGCCTCATTCAGTGAATGCTCATGAAAACCTTTTTAATCCTGGTGCAGCCTGCAGTGTTTTGAAATTACCTGAAAAATGGCCTCCCACAGCACAGTCCTTAAAGGAAAGCAAGGTCTTGCGCCTTCAGTCTTCTTTGGATTCTTAGATTTAAAAGTTGTTTAT
Source organism: Marmota marmota marmota (assembly GCF_001458135.2). Taxonomy (NCBI): domain Eukaryota; kingdom Metazoa; phylum Chordata; class Mammalia; order Rodentia; family Sciuridae; genus Marmota; species Marmota marmota. The sequence continues at coordinate 40,864,795 of NW_025999900.1, forward strand.
ATTGGTCACCAAGCAACCAACTCTTCAGAATTTCTTGAGTTTCCTGATGGAACCTGTGGATTCAATTGGGGGTATCTTTGACTATTGATTCAATTTCCTTCTATAAACTGAGTTTTGAGAAATTATATCATACTTATTGATTGGTGGCTTAGTGGATTTCTTAGTTATTTGAAAAATAAACCTCTAGAGCTAGGCAGTTTAATTTTTTTTTTTTTTCCCATAAGGAGTTTATACATCAGGGATCTCAGGGACCCAGAGTCTGCTTCTGCTAAAAAGCAGTGACTCTTCACTTGGGCCTGTATATGTCTGATAGATAATTAAAAGCAGAATAACAGCTTGACATCTCTATGTTCATTTGCCCCTGTCTCTTTCAAGTACCTCAAACTAGGGGTCAGATTACTGCTCAATTCTCCATGAAGACATGTCAATCATTTAAGGAATGTTCATGTAAACCCGATAATCTGCCCTCTTCTGGATGGAAAATGCCAAGATAAAGGTATCTGTTTGTGACATTTATTGGGTCTCAAGTCAGACGCCTGAATCTGGAAGTCCCAACTACCATTTGGACACTCACTTGCATCGGGAGTAAGATAAAAATTACATAAAAAGGAAAAATGAATTTATTAGCAGTTTGGCCAAATTGGGAAGACAGCTAATCTGCCTTCTCCCAACCTATAGTTATGTTATATTTTATAGGAGGGATCATTCTTGTTGAACAAAAGCCCAGAAATATATACGTGTAGATTCATCTGAGGGAACTGAGAGATGTGTGCTCATTCTGGTTTTCTGGGTTCTGTTGCATCTTCCTGGTGCCAGGGGGCAGGGCTTTGGGAGCAGTTTCAGCTTCAGATTTCAACATGATGTGACTGCCTGTTGGAAGCTGGGATAGAGAAATTAGCTTAAAGAACAGCAATGGCTAGGAATGAGGAAGAAACCACTTGAGGCTTTTCTGAAAATTTCCGATTTTAAGAGTGCCTGTTACAAAATTTGTCCTGATAAGAGGGAAGATTTCTGGGCCGGAGGTTCTGTCTAGTTGGCCCAGGTCATACTTTTCAGATGGTCATATCTTTTGTTTCCCGGCAAGATTGGCATTTGGGACCAGCCTGAGTACTGACTTCAGTGCCTAGGCACAAACTGTACTCAGACCCTGGGCTCCTGAAAAAGGGCAGAGGATGCTTTCTCTCTCTCTCTCTCTCTCTTTTTTTTTTTTTTTAAAGAGAGTGAGAGAGAGAGAGAATTTTTTTTTAATATTTATTTTTTAGTTCTCGGCGGACACAACATCTTTGAGAGGATGCTTTCTCTAGGATGGAAAGAGAAGGGTCGAAAGACGACAGGACTAAATATTAAAACCTTGTAGATTCCTCAGAAAGTTAAACAGAATTACTGTGAATAGATATCAGTAGACTCATATTTATATGAAAGTCTCTGCTTTCAGTATTTCGGGTGTATACCCAGAAGTGGACCTGTTGGATCATATAGTAGTAATTCTGTCTCAAAAAATAAAAAGGGCTGAGGATGTAGTTCAGTGATAGAGCACCCCTGGGTTCAGTCCCCAGGACCGCAAAACAAATAAACAAAAAAGAAATACCATGATGAGCTTCCTGGTAGCCACCTATTTACACACATTTGTAAATATTTACTTAGACACTATTCCTCGGAGTGGGATTGAGTCAAAGAGAATGCATCTTTTACTATTTTTATACAGAATGCTCCAATATATGAGTGTATTTTCCAAATTCTCTTCTCAACATAGGATATCATTATGTGAGAGGCAAATAAAGCATAATGGTTCAGAGCATAGGCTGGGGAATCTGTTTGCAAAGGCATGAATCCCAATACTTCCATTTTCTAGATGTGTGATGTTCATCAAATCAGTTTACCCCTCATATAGTCCTTTTTTAAAAAAAAAAAAATCCTGTTTTTCAGTTGTAAATGGACACAATACCTTTATTTTGTTTGTTTATTTTTATGTGGTGCTAAGGATCGAACCCAGAGCCTCACACATGCAAGGCAAGCACTCTACCTCTGAGCCACAACCCCAGCCCTTCATATAGTTCTTTTTAAAAATACTTTTTAGATATACATGACAGTAGTGTATTTTGACATATCATACATACATGGAGTATAACTTCCCATTCTTTTTATTTATTTATTTATTTTTTAGTTGGACACAATATCTTTATTTATTTATTTTTATGTGGTGCTGAGGATCGAAGCCAGGACCTCGAATGTGCTAGGCGAGCGCTCTACTGCTGAGCCACAACCCCAGCCCTAACTTCCCGTTCTTGTGGTTGTACATGATGTAGAGTTACACTGGTCATGTTTATATATGAACATAGGAAAGCTATGTCTGATTCATTCTACTATCTTTTCTATTCCCATCCCCCTCCCTTTCTTTTCCTTCATTCCCCTTTGTCTAATCTGTCCAACATAGACCCACCTCATATAATTCTTGTAAGGATTAAGAATTAAATTATTCCCTGTCTTCAGTTCCCAGTATCCCCAACTCCCCACAAATTAGCTATATTATTTCCTTTCTTTAAATTCTGAGGCTCTATGCATAAAATACTGGAAGTATCTCATAGAATCAATACAAGAGTAATTGGAGCTGAAGGGAGTTGTGTGATTAACGACCAGTAGGCCTCAAGACAACTTGGAACTAGGTTTGTCTGAGAAGGCTTGTAGGATGGTCTTATTTGGGAGCAGAAGTAAACACAGCTTATACATATCCAGGTTTCTCCAATAACAAGGTTATGAAATTATTAATGTAAAATCTTAACAGGCCTTGGAAGGGGCCTAAAGCTTAAGTTTGATAAAAAACATAATCAATAATTTATGAAAAAATGAAAAAGGTGAGAAATCTAGGATGAGCAGGAGATAAAGTTCACCTAACGGAGCAAAATGACAACCCAGTATAGCAAAATCATAATTCCTATTACATCATTTGGCTATTTTTGCTCCTCTATGGATTGCAGCTCAGAGGTTACATAGCTGGCTAGTAAGATGTCAAGACCCTTAGATGGAGGACCGATGTGAAGGATAAGCACTGATAGATAACACACAAGCAAAAAATGTGGTGCATATTTGTAAAGAAAAGGCTTAGAAGTAGTAACGAATGCCAGTTATCCAATAAAGTGATAAAACTGGATTCCAGTCCTGCATTTCTCTCAGCTATTAGGCTTTGCTAGGTGCCAGGTTTCTTTAAAAGCCAGCCCTGGTCCAGGACACTTTTCCTGGGCCAAAGAGAGCCTAAGAAGCAGAACTAGGAAGTTGTTCTTCATCATAAAGCAGTTTTTAGTGGAGGCGGCCTCAAGAAAGTCCATGAGTAACTATTTTCGTTTTCTGATTGGCAGGGCTCCGCCCTTCCCCTCTCCGACAAATGAGAGGCTGGGCCGGGTGGGCACTTAGCTTGCATCAGGCAGCCGGCCACTAGAGGACCTCTAACTTTCTCCCTTCTCCGGTTCAGTTGCGAAGACTGAGTTAAGGTGCAAAATGGTTGCCTCTTCGCTCTCTGTCCTACGAGCGTGCCGGTTGTACCAATGGGGCCTGAAGAATTGGGCGCGAATGTCAGGGCCTCCTCTGCTTAGGCTGGGTGGCCGCAGCACTTGGGCTTCTTCACGGACAACTGCGACACTAAGCCTGAAGCCCTTGGGCCGCTGCTGCTGGGACGAGCCGCTGCACATCGCCGTGCGCGGCCTGGCCCCCGAACAGCCGGTCACGCTGCGCGCGTCCCTGCGCGACGNAGCTTTCCTAGCATGTGTGAAGCACTGGGTTCAATTCTCAACACCACATATAAATAAGTAACATAAAGGTCTATTAGCAACTAAAAAAAAATTAAAAAACAAAAAACCCGTATGTAGGTAGTTTCAACTTTTTAATGGTCTTTAAAAGTTTCTCAGTTTTACAACTTTTCTCCTCATTCCCACAGTATGTTAAGGTTTATGTAAATTAGCAGTTATAAAAGGAGGAAGTCCTCTTCCTGTCAACTGGGAATCTAAGGAGATTATTGGAAACTTTTACATACATAAAGTTATTGGTCAGTGAAAAAAAATGAAAGGATGCTTAGCCTCATTAGTAATGAAGGAGATGCAAAAATAAAAATACAGAATGCATCTCATAACCTCAAGAGTGGCAAAGATTTAGAACTCTGACATGACCAATTGTTACCAAGTACCTGGAAGAAAGAAACTCATGTACGCAGCAGAAGCAGTCACAGTGTTCAGCTACTCTGGGAAAAAAATTTTCTGCAATTACCTACTTGAATATGGCTTTCTACTTGTTCTGGTACATGTGCACCCAGAGGAATACTTGGCAACAGCCGGAATATCCACCAACAGTGGAAGTGATGGATAGGTGGAGCTGTTTCCAGCAAAGGGAATGAGCCACAGCTGCAAGAATCAACTTGTTCCCCACAGTGTTAGGTGAAACAATCAAATACCAGAACACATTCAGTATCTTTGCATTGAGATAAAATTCACAAGGCAGGCAAGAGAAGCAAAATGTTATTTAAGGTGCATATGTACTTATGTAAGTAGTGATATTATCAAGAAAACTGGTAGGCCATGGTGGCCTAGAAGGATGGGTCATTCTAGGATAGCCTCAGCAAAGGCTGGAGATGTAGCTCACTGTTGGAGATGGCGCCCCCTGGGTTCAATTCTCAGTACTGCTGCAAACAATAAATTATATATATGTACGTGTGTGTGTGTGTGTGTGTGTGTGTGTGTAGAAAACTAATAGTAAGACATACACCAAGGGGGGCGGGAAATGGACAAAGGGATTCAGAGACTTACATTACATGGTGCCTAGCAAGTGTTTGTTGTGTTTTTCTCTAAACTGGATATGTAAAAGAGAAATTTTCATATTATATAAATGGTGAAAATACCTTATGCATGTAATCATGCAAAATGGAGCCTTTTATTTATTTTTTATTGTAGGGTTGAGGATTGAACCTAAGGCCTTGCATCTGCTAGTCTAGTGCTTCACCAGCCCTAGTAAGTAGCATTTTGAGTCTGTGCCCATTAGCATTTGAGACTTTCTGAGCTGTTCTGTGTGATGCAAAATATGGATATAGCACAGTTTATATTCATTCACCAGTCAAAGCACATTTGTTTGCAGTTTGTGGCAATTATATAAGGCTGCTACAAACACTTCGACACAAGCTTTTGTGTGAAGACAGTTTTTATTTCTCTTGGGTAAAGACCTAGGAATGGGATTTTGGGGTCATATAGGAAGAATACATTGGCCTTTAGAGGAAACTGTCAACTGATTTCTTCACAGACTGCACTATTTTGCATTACAATCAGCATTGTATGACAGACAGTTCCAGTGGCTGTGCATTCTCTGGCAGTTGGCATTGTCCAATTTTGGGGATTAGGAAAGGCCATATGTTTGTTGCTCTTATTGTTCATTTGTGTGTGTGTATTTTTTTTCAATGCTGTTACACCCAGGGCATCACTCATGCCAGCCAGGTGCTGTATCACGGGGCCATAAAGTGTTTTTGATCTCAAAAGAAATACAAGGTCTTTGTGAAAATTCGTGGGGCTTTTGTGATACAGAGGGGAATGTGGATTTAGCCTAGGCCACTCTCTGGATGTTTGGATACCAGAGGTCTTTAAGCATTTTTGATAGTGGAAAAGTTGTTCATCTCCCAGTAGGTAATATATGGCTTTTGACGGCACTGCAAAGACTTAAAAGGATGAGGAGATAATCCTTGCTTATTTTATAACTCCATTTTCTATTCTGTTTTGTTTCTCCCCAAGAACCTGGGCCCTATCCTGGGATTGTGGACCTGTTTGGACTTGGAGGTGGCCTTCTGGAGTACCGAGCTAGTCTGCTGGCTGGCAAGGGTTTTGCTGTGATGGCTCTGGCTTATTATGGCTATGATGACCTTCCCCGGAGCCTAGAGACTGTGCACCTGGAGTACTTTGAGGAAGCTGTGAACTACCTGCTCCATCACCCTGAGGTTAGATCTCTTCTTAGTTTTGTGGGCTGCTCCCCACCTCATGCGTGCTTTTGGTTTCACAGAAATCAGCCCATTCTTTTTTTTTTAATGTTTATTTTTTAGTTGTAATTGGACAAAATATCTTTATTTTATTTATTTATATGTGGTGCTGAGGATGAAATCCAGGGTCTCACACGTGCTAGTCGAGCACTCTACCACTGAATCAGCCCCACAGCCCATTCTTGGGGGCCTCTCCTAATCCAGCAGCCACTGCCTTACATAGACACTTCTCAGGGATACTTCTATGCAGTTCTACATTATCACATTTCCTGTTAGTAAAGAGGTTACTAGTTGATATTCTGGAATTCTGAATTCCAGTTTGTTTTAGTATTTCATAGGCTACCTTTGAGAACCTTGAGATCGACAGGAAGTAAACTGTAATAAAAGGCCATGACCTTCCCCAGGAGACGCCTGCTTGTAAGTCTTTGTGCTCAGCCACCCTCTCTCCCCCATACCCCTGTGAGAGCACAGGGTTAACCTTAAAGAAGGAAATTGACAGCCATCATCTGAGTTCCTGGAATAGTTTATGGTTTTTAGACTCAGTGTAGCCAAGAATGAGGAGGCAGTCCTTGCTAATTTTAAAATTCAATCAGGGCACAATATGGATGGAAGCACTGGAGCTCTCAGAAAAGGTGATATGGTTGGGCGTGGTGGCACACACTTGTAATCCCAGCAGCTCAGGAGGCTGAGGCAGGAGGATCACAATTTCAAAGCCAGCCTCAGCAACTTATCAAGGCTCTAAGTAACTTAGTGAGATCCTGTCTCCAAAGGAAAAAAAAAATTTCAAAAGACTGGGGATGTGGCATGTAGCTCATTTGTTAATCAGGCCTGGATTCAATCCCTGGTACAAAAAGAGAGAGAGAAAGAAAGGTAATATGACCAGGCACCATGATGCACACCTATAATATCAGCAACTCTGGATGCTGAGGTAGGAGATTACAAGTTCAAGGCCAGCCTGGGCAATTTAGTGAGCCCCTGGCTCAAAATAAAAAATAAAGGGCTGGGGATGTGACTTAGTGGTAGAACACCACTGGGTTCAATCCCCAGTTAAACACACCAATTATGTAGTTTCTAAAGCAGGAAGAATGTGTATGTGTGTGTGTATATATATATTTGTAGATGGACACAATACCTTTAATTAATTAATTAATTTATTTTTTATGTGGTGCCAGGGATCAAACCCGTGCCTCACACATGCTAGGCGAGTGCTCTACCGCTGAGCCACAACCCAGCCCCAGAATGTATATATTTTTTTAGGTAAAAAAACATACTTTTTCATGTTCAATGTCAAGGGGTGACCCTCCTTGAAGGGCAAGGAAGCGCCTTTTCTGAAGATTTGTTTCCTCACTCAGGATAAGGGCCTTAAGCAGGCCAGGCTATTCCTGCCTCACTATGTGTGACTGCACAGGACTTCCTGCAGTTCCCAGAGCACCGGCTCTCTTCCCTATGCTTGTGACATGCCATCTTCTTGGAATGTCCTCTTCACCTCCTTTTCTTGTCAAGGGTGAAGGTGATTAGAAAGCTTACAGGAGCCAGGTGTGATGGTATACACCTGTAATCCCAGCTCCTCAGGAGGTAGAGGCAGGAAGATCTCTAGTTTGAGGCCAGCCTCAGCAGCTTTTTGTGGCCCTAAGCAACTTTCAGAGACCCTTGTGAAAATAAAAAAGGATTGGGGATGTCACTCAGTGGTAAAGTGCCTCTGGATTCAATCCCTAGTACCTTAATAATAAGTATAATAAAGAAAAAGAAAAGGTGATTGGGTGTAGTGAAAAAAGTATAAGATATACACAAAGATAAGTTAAATTGAGCATTTTATTTTGCCAATGTCTTAACTCCATATGTTGTCACATCTACTTCCTCTGACAACCTGGATTGATTAAAATATCACTTAGTTCTTACCACTTTCATGAAACCAGTAAGGGTGCTGTTACGGAAGCCACAAAGAAACAACAAAGACTGCTGGGAGGGCTGGGGCGCAGCTCAGTGGTAGAGCACTTGCCTAGCATGTCTGAGGCACTGGGTTTGGTTCCCAGCACCACATAAATAAACAAAATAAAGGTATCATGTTTATCTGCAACTAAAATTAAAAAAAAAAACTGCTGTGAGAGGTCTATCAAATGGCCATCTGTTGATAACATAGAGGACTTTGGAATATAGGACAAGAGCAGTCAGTCCCACGGGATAGTACAAACCCAAGCTAACATTTGATAGGTTACTACTTTGGTTTTTAGGGATTTTGGGGGGTGGGGGTAGGGAAATATTGGGGATTGAACTCAGGGCACTTGACCACTAAGCTGCATCCCCAGCCTTATTTTGTATTTTATTTAGAGACAGGGTCTCACTGAGTTTCTTAGTAGCTCGCTTTTGCAGAGGCTGGCTTTGAACTTGTGATCCTCCTGCCTCAGCCTCCCAAGCCACTGGGATTACAGACATGCACCGCTGCACGTGACTTAGATTAATAATTTGAATGGATTACTGGGTGGTAACTCTAGGAAGGTGGAGATGGCTGGGTAAGTGGGCCACTAGGGGATTATATTATGCCACAGACTTCTCGCTTGAGCTCTCTCCACCCCATGGCTGTCCTGAGCTGAGCAGCTTTCCTTTGCCACACCTTCTGCCATGATGTTCTGCCTCGATTCAGGTCCAGAGCAATGGAGTAGGCTGGACATGACTGAGACCTCTGAAACATGAGCACATAAAAAATTTTCCTCCCTTTAGGTTGTTCTTATAAGGTAGGGAGGAAGCATATGTAGACTTCCCTAGGTTACAACATGGAGAGAAGGTAGAGCTCAGATTCAGGCTCAGATCCAGCTGATTTCCCGCATGGGCACTGTTCACTCTATTACAAGGATGGGAGATTCATTCTTCTTTTTCTTCTGTCCCATTTTCAGGTAAAGGGTCCAGGGATTGGGCTGCTTGGGAATTCCATAGGAGGAGAACTCTGCCTTGCCATATCCTCTTTCCTGAAGGGCATCACGGCTGCAGTCATAATCAATGGCTCTGTGGCCGTTGTTGGGGCAAGCATACACTACAAGGACGAGACGCTGCCCCCTGTGGGTATCATGAGAGATCGAATCAAGGTGACCAAAGATGGCATCAAGGACGTTGTGGAAGCCCTGAAAAGTCCTTTGGAAGACCAGAAGAGCTTTATTCCCGTGGAGAGGTCTGACACCACCTTCCTGTTCCTTGTGGGTCAGGATGACCACAACTGGAAGAGCGAGTTCTATGCTAATGAGGCCTCTAAACGCTTGCAGGCCCATGGAAAAGAGAAGCCCCAGATCATCTGTTACCCAGAAGCAGGGCACTACATTGAGCCCCCTTACTGGCCCCTGTGCAGGGCTGCCCTGCATATCTTGGCAGGTGGTCCTATCGTTTATGGAGGGGAGCCCAGGGCTCATGCCAGGGCCCAGCTGGATGTGTGGGAACAACTCCAGACTTTCTTTCACAAACACCTGGGTGGTGAGAGTTAAGGAGGGCTCTTCCAAAAATTTAACCCATTATCTAAAGGTTTGGAGGATAAAACTTGAATATATTCTAAGGACACCAGTTAAGATTAGTTCAACTGATTAGAGGAGTTATTATTATAACTCTTCTAAGTTGCATACTGTTCTCTTTAAATATTACTATTCAAAATAGTGTCTATCCAAGGGCTGGGGCGCAGCTCAGTGGTAGAGCACTTGCCTAGCATGTCTGAGGCACTGGGTTTGGTTCCCAGCACCACATAAATAAACAAAATAAAGGTATCATGTTTATCTGCAACTAAAATTAAAAAAAAAAACTGCTGTGAGAGGTCTATCAAATGGCCATCTGTTGATAACATAGAGGACTTTGGAATATAGGACAAGAGCAGTCAGTCCCACGGGATAGTACAAACCCAAGCTAACATTTGATAGGTTACTACTTTGGTTTTTAGGGATTTTGGGGGGTGGGGGTAGGGAAATATTGGGGATTGAACTCAGGGCACTTGACCACTAAGCTGCATCCCCAGCCTTATTTTGTATTTTATTTAGAGACAGGGTCTCACTGAGTTTCTTAGTAGCTCGCTTTTGCAGAGGCTGGCTTTGAACTTGTGATCCTCCTGCCTCAGCCTCCCAAGCCACTGGGATTACAGACATGCACCGCTGCACGTGACTTAGATTAATAATTTGAATGGATTACTGGGTGGTAACTCTAGGAAGGTGGAGATGGCTGGGTAAGTGGGCCACTAGGGGATTATATTATGCCACAGACTTCTCGCTTGAGCTCTCTCCACCCCATGGCTGTCCTGAGCTGAGCAGCTTTCCTTTGCCACACCTTCTGCCATGATGTTCTGCCTCGATTCAGGTCCAGAGCAATGGAGTAGGCTGGACATGACTGAGACCTCTGAAACATGAGCACATAAAAAATTTTCCTCCCTTTAGGTTGTTCTTATAAGGTAGGGAGGAAGCATATGTAGACTTCCCTAGGTTACAACATGGAGAGAAGGTAGAGCTCAGATTCAGGCTCAGATCCAGCTGATTTCCCGCATGGGCACTGTTCACTCTATTACAAGGATGGGAGATTCATTCTTCTTTTTCTTCTGTCCCATTTTCAGGTAAAGGGTCCAGGGATTGGGCTGCTTGGGAATTCCATAGGAGGAGAACTCTGCCTTGCCATATCCTCTTTCCTGAAGGGCATCACGGCTGCAGTCATAATCAATGGCTCTGTGGCCGTTGTTGGGGCAAGCATACACTACAAGGACGAGACGCTGCCCCCTGTGGGTATCATGAGAGATCGAATCAAGGTGACCAAAGATGGCATCAAGGACGTTGTGGAAGCCCTGAAAAGTCCTTTGGAAGACCAGAAGAGCTTTATTCCCGTGGAGAGGTCTGACACCACCTTCCTGTTCCTTGTGGGTCAGGATGACCACAACTGGAAGAGCGAGTTCTATGCTAATGAGGCCTCTAAACGCTTGCAGGCCCATGGAAAAGAGAAGCCCCAGATCATCTGTTACCCAGAAGCAGGGCACTACATTGAGCCCCCTTACTGGCCC
>NW_025999900.1:40875992-40884060 GCF_001458135.2 Marmota marmota marmota
AAAAAAAAAAAACAAAAAAAAAAAAAAAAAAAGTGCCTATCCAAAAAATGATATCAGGAATGAAAAGGGAGCCTTAAGTATATACACTTTTATTAAATTAAAAATTGGACCAGTATAGACAAAGCAATTGTCTCTTTCATTTCTTAGGTTACTGCTGCTACCCATGCAGCAACAACAAAGGATCTTGAGTAGGGGCTATGAGAGATTAAGAAAAACACAGAGGGCTGGGATGTGGCTCAAGCGGTAGCGCGCTTGCCTGGCATGCATGCGGCCCGGGTTCGATCCTCAGCACCACATACAAAGATGTTGTGTCTGCCGATAACTAAAAAAAAATAAATATTAAAATTCTAAAAAAAAAAAAAAAGAAAAACACAGAGACATTTTTAAGCAAGGCTGGGGCCAAGTGGGACACTGCCCTCTGATGGAGAAATAGTGACACAGAACTAGCTCAGCATGTTTATTATATAGGGTCTCATTATCAGGAAGTTTAACTACAGAAGCTTTGTAAATTGTTCAAGGCTTGTGAGTTATGAAGAGGCTTCTTTGTGTACTATAAAGTTACAGAGATAGAAACATTTTTGTAGTTATCCTGCTGTTACAGTGTTAGGAACTTCCTGCTGCTATCCTGCTGTACCCAGAAAACCCATTTACTAGAACATCTGATAACTATTGATGTCAGAGCTGAGTATAAGGCTATTCACATCCTCACCTTTAGGCAAGGACTATTTCCCAGGAGTGGCTTTTTCCTACACTGTAGTATCAGCCGATAACTGGGGCTCATTCACTTTCCATAGGATATTGTCCCCTCTATCACCCTCATTCCTGGAAGTCATATTTGGGATATATTATTATGTATCTTTCCAGATGTTATGCTTTAATATACTATGTGTAACAATAAAAATGCTTTTTATCGCACAAATATATTTTAACAAGAATATTTATTTTACAAAACAAGTAAATATTGGGGAAAGAGGACCTTCTATCTGACATAAACCCTATGCAACAGCAACACATGGGACTGACAAACATTTTATTCTGGGAAGGAAAATAGTGGTTGGGGAGGAAAACAGAGCCTCCAGGACACCTCTATGAAGCTCAGCACTAATGCTTATAACTGATCTGTGAGGCAAATAAAGGATGTGGGCAGGCAAAAGATCTGTCTACAACTTTTTAAGGCCAAAGTAATCTGCTAAGTCAGTTGTCTCGAGCTGTCCATGGATTGCATGTGGGTCACCACTCATGGAAACCTTGTGTATAGAGACATATGATATCTGGGAATAGCCAGTGGACATTTCCTCTGGTCAATTGTCCAGGTGTTGAGAGCCATAGCAGAAGGGGCCCCAGCAAACTTCCAGCTGCCAGCAAACTTCCAGCTGCCAGCTGATGATTGGCTCACAATGGCCCCAGCAAACTTCTAGTTGCCAACTGATTGGCTCCTCTGCGGTGATGCTCATTGGGCTGTTTCCCCACCCTTTCAGACCACGGAGCTGCTCATTGGGGGACTTTTTTGGCTCCGCCCACGCGACCCAGCCAATCGGCCTCAAGAGCAGGAGGAGTGGGGGAGGTTGAGAGGCTTGTAGGAAGCCTGTGGTGGAAGTTGGGCTCCAAAGGTTTTCCTCAAGAGCTGTGTGGTTTGGCGTGTGTTCTAAAAATAAAGTTTGTTTCTTTTGACAAGTGTGTCCTGTATTGTGCCCAGCCAGACTGCGGCATCCAGGGACAGTGTGAATCTCTTTCTTGCTCTGCCATAGCCCTCATAGCACCTGAGATGGGTGTGACCTGCCAAGATGTCAATCAACCTGCTGACTGCAAAACATTTGGAAGCAAAACTCCCCTTTTGAAACCTTATCCCTGCCTTTGATGTGCCCCTTTAAATAAACCTCGGGAGCCATCTTGTTTTTGTCTAGTTCCAGAACCCATGTGGACTAGATCTATCAGGGGCTTCGTTGCCTGTAAATATATTTCTGAATATCTATGCTTTGTTATTTGCTAATTATCTGAGATTGCAAGTTTTAGGGTGGCTTAGATTCCTGGGCAGAAAGAAGGATGTCTTATTGAGATGCTTGCCACTGTTCTCTCCCCAAAAGTCAGTGCTTGATATTCAGCATGTAGGGGAGGAAGATTTCTTGCCCTCATCCATTGCTAGGTTCCTGGCTGAGTCCCCTACAACAGAAGATAGATCATCATGAGAAAAGTACATGAACTTATTTAACATACGTTTTGCATGATATAGGGGTCTTCAGAAATGAAGTACCAAAGGAACATAGAAATCTGTGTATTTTTATGCACTTTGATGAGGTAATGTATAGGTGTGGAGAAATATGTTTGGATAAAGGGGGTGTGATATAATGGTAATTAACCAGGTTTGGGGATGGACTTTTTAAATCCTATTTAAAAGATTATTCTGTGTCCTTCTGTCTTCAGAGTAAGGTTGTTCCTTTTTTTCCAGGTATAGGGAGTGTTTTAGTCAGCTTTTTCACTGTTGTGACTAAAAGACTTGACCAGAACAATTGTAGAAGAGAAACGTTTATTTAGGGCTCATGGTTTTAGAGGTCTCAATCCATAGACAGCCATCTTCATTCTTCCATTCCTCGGGGCTTGAGGTAAGGCAGAGAACCTCATGGCGGAAGAGTGTGGCAGATGAAAGTGGCTCACATGATGATCAGAAAGGAGAGAGAGACTCTACTCGCCAGATATAAAATATATACCCCAAAGACACACTCCCAAAGACCCACCTCCTCTAGCCATACCCTACCGACCTTCAGTTACCTCTTAGTTAATCCCATCAGGGGATCGATTCACTGATTGGGTTGATTCATAACTTAATCATTTCTCCTCTAAACTTTCTTGCACTGTCTCACATGTTAGCCTCTGGGGAACACCTCACATCCAACTATAACAGGAAGGGTACTGCTTGAATGAAGGTCTTATGATCTACTTCAGGGGAAAAGTGTGGGAGCAAGTCAGAGATTGACCTGTCTAGGTTTTATGACCTGCATCTTCTGTTTTCTCAAATGCAAAGTTACCATATTTTATAGTAGCATGCCTTAAATTCCATCATTCCCCTGCCTAAAATTTTCACCATTCAGAGTAGGTTGATGGATTGTCCCATAAGCCATTGAACTGGTCTCTCAACCCAAGGTATGGGTCAGTACAGTTAAAGAGAGGTATATCTTATTGTGTGAGGCAGTGTTTGTAGGTAGGCTTCCACTAAAGTTGGGTGTCCACTAAAGTTAAGTCTCCATATAATTTGTGCAATCAAAGGCATTTCTATGGGATCAAAATGACTAATGTTTAGAAAGAACTTTACACCCAGTTTCTGAGTCCAGAGGACAGTCACTGAGAAAGATTTCTAGATATTCTCTAAGCATCTTCAGATGGTGTCATGAGGACAGGCAATCTGGCAGATTTTTCTGATTTGTGGTTTGCATCAGGTGTTCCAGTATACTTTCTGAGCACCTCACAAGGTAACCAGTACAAGAAGTGTTGTGATTTTTTCTAAGGTATATCTCAAGCTTTCCAACTTTAGCTTATAGGCCTTTGGGAAAAGTTAGTTTCTGTTTTCAGTACTACTGAGCCAGAAGTTGGGGAGAAAATTTGGAATAAACATAGGGAGCCAGATATTGGGAAAAAACTAGAATTCAGGATCTAGTCTAGTTTATAAGTATATAACAAAACCTAGAATCTGATATATCCACGAGGATGTACTACAGTTTTCTGTTGAAAAAAAAATTCTCTCAACAGTCACCTCCATTTCTATTAAAGATGGTCAAAGCAAAATTAATTTGTGAATCGCACAAAGTACTAGGGATTAAATCCAGGGCCTTGAACATACTAAGCATGCCCAACATGATACAAAGATTATGTAGCTTTCATTCTACAAATTTAGCTATGTGATAGGTATGATAATATAAAACCTACTAGTTCATAGAAGAATAATGGATCTGAATTGGATATCTGGCAAATGCACAAAATTAGGATTACCCACTCAGATAACTAAAGCTTTCTAGTAATACCATGGAAAAAACATTTCAAAATTTTTCATTTATGCTTATATGCAATCTTATGAATCTGTAGACTACAATTTAGCCAAGTGACTGAGGAGACACTTTAGGAGGGGACACCAAGGAGACAAATAGCAGCTATTTGAATGTCTTCAAAGTTCAAGTGAGTGGATAGAATATCTATTTGACTCCATATCTACTTTTTTGCAAAGTTTCAACTCTCTAAACTGCCAAAAGTATTAAGCCACATACTCAAGGCAGGATAAATACCCAGAAAACCATATTTAACAAATCAGAGTAAAATTGTTTATGGTAGTTTTATAGCAAAGTTGTAGATTCTTTCATATATTCCCACAAGTAGTAGTAGATCTATGGCCACACTGTGACTTTGACAATCAGTAGAGCAGAACAGAAGTGGTGCTGTGTGGCTTCCGAGGCTGGGTACAGAGGCCATGAAGGTCTGACTTGGTTGCTGGAAACATGCTCTCATAATCCTGAGCCACCACATCTGAAGGGTGACTACCTTCAGGTTTTGGTGCTATAGGGAGCCCAAAGTACAGGAGAGGCCAACTGCTGGGACTCCTGTGGTACGTCCAAGGGAGGTGAAACTGAGTTATCACAGCCCAGCTGCCAGATAATGCGAGTAAAAAAAAAAAAAAAAAAAAGATCCCAGATGATTCCAGACCCACATGTTTGACTCTTCCCAGAAAATGCCTTAAACATGCTGGAGCGGAGAAGAGTTGTCCCTGGGGAGCCCTGTCCAAAGTGTGGAAATGAAAACAAAAAAAGTGAGTGTTCTTATTTTAGGTGATTTATGTTTGAGGTTTATTTCAGTTATCTACGTAACAACAATATTTACCAATGTGTTGGCTTAAAGCAATATCCATTTATTTTTTTCTCAAGACTGCCAATTGGATAGACTTTAGTAGGAATGGATCACCTCTGTTCCAAGTGGCATTGGCTGGGGCAGTTTGACAGGGAGTTGGAGGATATGCTTTCAGGGTAGGGAGGTTGTGCTGGCTATCAACTGGCAGGGCTGTGGGTTAGGGAAGGTTCTCTGTTTCTCTCCACTTGAGCTTTTTTACTGGTTACTGGCATTGAGTTCCAAGAGTGAGTATCCCAAGTCAGCAAGGTGCAATCACATGGCCTTCCTTTGACCTAGTCTTAGGAGCTACATAGCATCTCTCTTGCCATACTCTATTGGTCATCATAGGTCTGTGTCCTTCGCAATACAGGTGATGCAGAAAGTGGTCAGACAGAGCCGAGTGGTGGGGGCACACGCCTGTAATACCAGTGGCTCAGGAGCCTGAGGCAGGAGGATCGCAAGTTCAAAGCCAGCCTCAGCAGAAGCAAGGCACTAAGCAACTCAGTGAGACCCTGTCTCTAAATAAAATTCAAAATAAGGTTGGGGATGTGGCTCAGTGGTTGAGTGTCCCCAAGTTCAATCCCCAGTACCTGTAAGAAAAAAAAAAAAAGAAAGAAAGAAAGTGATCAGATATATTACAAAGTAGAGCTTCAGAACTGCCTTTTGGATAGAATGTTAATGGAAAAGAGAGAAAACAAGACTAACTCCAAGTTTATTTTCCCTGAACAAATGGATGAATGGATGTGCTCCTTGCTGAGACAAAGAATACTGGGAAAAGTGCAAGTTTGGGAAAAATCAGCTTTCAGTTTTTGCCGTGTTATGCTTGAGTGCCTGTTGGACATCCAAGTGAAGATGCCAAATGACAATTAGGTCTACAGGAATGAATCTCTGAGGACACCTTGGGGCTGGGAATATAAAAAGCTGCTTTTATGTGAACTTCTGCAGACTGTGAACTTCTGAGCCCCTCCTCTTACATGCTGGATATCAATACTCAGCAAACTGGAAAGTGACAGAATAAAAACTGAATTGTCATTTTCATGTTCATTTTCTGTTAATATGTGCTATGAATTCAGTCAACAATTAAATTATAAAATATATATCCATTAAATACTAATAGGTTAAAAAAATGAGGTCTTGAGCTGTAGCTCAGTTGTAGAGCACTTGCCTAGCACTTGTGAGGCACTGGGTTCAATTCTCAGCACGGCATATGAATAAATAAAATAAAGGTCCATCAACAACTAAAAAATATTTTTTTAAAATGTACGGGCTTCCTTTTCTGGGTTAGGTTGTAGTGGCACCCCCTTTCTCCACAGAAAATCTTAACTGGGTTTCTCCAGAATTTCTCCATCTTCACCATGGCTGATTTTAGGACTGTCAACAAAAGAGTCTCTACAAAAGAGTTCTATGTAGATGAACTTCTATTTTCATGTTGCCTTATTTTACTTGGCTGCTAACCTGGAAGAAATTGGTGCTCCAAGTGCTGGACACCCCTTACTAGTTTTTCACAAACATGTATCCAGTATAGTAGTTTGTAGAAATATGTAAACAAGGCCTCTGGACTTGAGCTGGGCTTCACAGAGATGTTTACATTTCTAAGATAAGAGAAGTTACCAGTTGGGCTCCATGGTAACAGCTGGCAGCTGGAGAAAAGAAAGGGGAGAAGAAGCTCTCCCTTCACAGGTATTGTCCTTGAAGGGTTAACTTGCCAAGAACAGTGAAAAAAAAAAGCTGCTTTTATGTGAACTTCTGCAGACTGTGAACTTCTGAGCCCTTCCCCTTACATGCTGGGTATAAAATTCTGAAACTATCTGAACTCGGGGTTCAGGGGGTTGATTGATTACAGCAAAAGCTGTGCCCTCTGAACCTGACTGCAGCCAAATAAAACTGTTTCCTGCTATCTTTGATGCCTTGCCCCATCTGTCCCTACAACAAGGTATCTTGATCAATTCTCCCATAGAAAACAATTTCAATTCTTCCGTGAAAAATCTTCTAAAAGCATTTGATGATCTGAGAAGAAAGAAAAGAAATTCTCAGGTCAGGGAGTAAAGGTGGGATTGCCTAGGTAAGTAGACCATGGCAGCCAGCTATTTCTTGGGAGCATGAAATGACCCCCAAATTGCTAAACTGAAACATTTCATTACACCACATAAAAAAATCACATATTTAATATTCATTCCTGATCCTCATTAACAGTACTGATCTCATTAAAAGAAAAACAATAAACATAAGAGTCTGTCAAGATGATGATGTGGGATATAAGATTTCTGAAATTCTAATTTTCTCTTGAAAGCTCAGATTTCATCATAGGTAATAGAGTTGTTTTCTTTGCAGTAACAAGCTCACTGGGTTCTATTTTGAGGAAAGCCTGCCTACTACCCAAGCCTTTATGTCAATCATTCAGTCAAGTAAATTGGTGATCTATGAAAAAAGAGGCTATTTCCTCTTACAATGCAACTTCACAAGCACTTTTAATCAAGATTACCGTCATTCTGTATAGCAGAAGTATCTTACATGGGCTTCTTAATTTGTCGAACACCATTATAAAGATGTATCCCAAAAGGTGAAGTTTTAATAAAACCAGTAAATTTTACACCTTCACCAAGAATATTCCTCAATAAAATTGGCTTTTTTCTTTTCCCCTACCAATGCTGCTGGTAAGGGATGCAGACTTTGGCATCTTTGTTCATGCTAAAGCAGCCACAGCTTTGACCATAATTGCTTTTTAAACACCAGTGCAGGCAGCAAGGTAGACAGAACTGTGACCATCCACAGAGCAGGCCCAGCGGCCTGCTGAGGGGCAGAGCCGCCCCCCACCCCCCGTGCCTGCCAGGTAGGCGGAACGGTGACCACCGGCAGAAAAGGCCCAGTGGCCCGTGGCGGGACAGAGCTTCCAATCACTCCTGCAAGGTAGGCGGGCCTGCGACCCACCGGCAGAAGAGGAGCAGTGGCCTGCTGAGAGGCAGAGCCGCCCCCTCCCCCTGCGCAGCAAGGTAGACAGAACTGTGACCATCCACAGAGCAGTCCCAGCGGCCTGCTGAGGGGCAGAGCCGCCCCCCACCCCCCACGCCTGCCAGGTAGGCGGAACGGTGACCACCGGCAGAAAAGGCCCAGTGGCCCACGGCTGAACAGAGCTTCCAATCACTCCTGCAAGGTAGGCGGGCCTGCGACCCACCGGCAGAAGAGGAGCAGCGGCCTGCTGAGA
>NW_025999900.1:40887845-40905167 GCF_001458135.2 Marmota marmota marmota
GAGGGGAGGGGAGGGGGGATAGTAGAGGATAGGAAAGGCAGCAGAACACAACAGACACTAGTATGGCAATATGTAAATCAATGGATGTGTAACTGATGTGATTCTGCAATCTGTATTTGGGGTAAAAATGGGAGCTCATAACCCACTTGAATCAAAGTGTGAAATATGATATATCAAGAATTATGTAATGTTTTGAACAGCCAACAATAAAAAAAAAACAAAACAAAAACAAAAAAAAAATAAAATAAACACCAGTGCAACACAATGAAATAGGCAAATAACAGGATCATTATGAGAATTGTTTTTGATCTTCACCCAGAGGCCTGCAGATTACACTCGGTACATTCGTTCTAGAGAATTCTTCCCAGATGGCACCAGGAGGCAAAAGCACAAATATTCATAACACACTATGCCAGCAAGTGACTCATCATGTCTATTAACAGTAGAATGGATAAATAAATTGTGGATTATTAAAAAGATACAATGTGATGAAGTAGTGAAAAGTAATGAATTATAGTGACCCAGAATATGAAATAGATGAATCGTGGGAAACTATTGTTGAATTAAAAAAGCAAACTTCTTGGGGCTAGGGATGTGGCTCAAGCGGTAGCGCGCTCGCCTGGCATGCGTGCGGCCCGGGTTCGATCCTCAGCACCACATACAAACAAAGAAGTTGTGTCCGCCGAAAACTAAAAAATAAATATTAAAAGTCCTCTCTCTTAAAAAAAAAAAAAGCAAACTTCAGAAAAATTAGTAAAGTTGTCTTCAGTTAGATACACCCAGAACACACAAAAAATAAGTAAGCTGGACTTCATCAGAATGAAAAATTTTGGTGCTTCAAGAAATTTATTAATAAAGTGAAAAGGTAATCCACAGAATGGGAAAAATTATTTGCAGATCATATGTCTGCTAAGGAACATAGAATATATAAATCTGATAATATAGAGGAAAATCCAACACAGACTCAATTTCTGACACCAGATGCGTGTGGCGTTACACACCCAGCAAGCTACCAGTTCTGCAGTGGACATCATCACCTGGTTGTCCTCTGATGGAATTCAATTCTGACACCATCAGTGTCAGATCTCACATGTGGAAAGCTCGGTCCTCAAGAGTCATCATCCACTTTAGATGTCAATCACAAGCCCCTGTGCTTCCAACCAATATGGTATAAACTGGGATTTTCTGACCACCCTGCCTCCTTGAGCTTAATTAATTTGCTTGAGTGGCCATAGAAAGCAAGGAAATGTTTATGTTTATTATAAAGGAAACAAAGAGCAAGGCAATCAGGGAAGAGAGTGGACCTTCTGTGCCCTTTGCAGTAGGGCTACCCTACAGGAACCTCTATGTGCTCAGCTATCAGAAGCTCTCCAAACCTAGTCCTTTTAGGTTTTTATGGAGACATCATTGTATAAACTTGATAGGAGCATGGAAAACTGTGCTGAAATGTGATTGGACAAAAACGGTATGACCTAATGCTAACAGACTGAGTGGGTGTGTCTGTTTGGATTCTTCTTAGACTCTCTGTACAACATTCCTCCTTCTAGGATACAGGAAAAAGATCTTTTCTGAAAGGAGGGTTTTATGCTCTTATATTAGACAAAGCAGGTCAGAGAATGTCTGTATGGTCAACTCCAAGATAGAAAGGCAAGGGGAGAATTTCAATGATCTGCCACAATGAAGGAAAATTCTAGTTTTTATGTCCAATCTTGGAAAGGAAGTTATAAGCCAGGAACTATGGATGAAACCCCCCCCCCCAAACTATATATCATATCACAATACAGAACTCTTACAACTCAGTAATAAAAAAGACAAAATACCTCTCAATACAATGCTGGTGAGATTGCAATGTTTTGCAGCCACTTTGCAAATCTGCCATTATTCTCAAAGATTAAACACCACCTTGATATAGAACCCAGAAATTCTAGTCCTAGGTATAAATCCAAAATGAATGAGAACACATGACTGTATAAAAACGTGTACACAAACGTTCATCACAGCATTGCTCATGATAACCAAGAAGTGGATACAACCCAAATGACCAGCAACCAGTGAATGAATCATTAAAAGTTGCATATCATATATAACCAATGGAATATTATTTGGTAATAAATAGGGAATTAATTGGGCTGGGTTTATAGTGAGAAACTGATGTGACTCCATTTTTAAAATTAAATAAATAACAGCAGCTTCTACCTCAAGGCCTGTCCTAAGGAAGGGGGCGTAGCCCTTGTCCTTGGAAAAACCCACAGAGCACTCCTAAGCACATACCCACCCTGCTGAGTTGTTTGTCTGTAAATAACAGGAGAGATCTGCGGTGCCAGGTGTCCCTGACTCAGTTAGGCTAGGTGAGGACCCTAGCAACCTCCAATCAGTATGAGACAGGGAAAATACCTGGAATGCCAGATTACCCCCCAGTAGTCTATGGTGGTTGATAACTTGTTGGGAAACCATGTAGTTTAGCACTATACCCCTCGTGGCCTAAACCAATCAATTCAAAGGAATCCCCCTCTTGTACTAACCAATCACCCTTACCCAACTTGTTCCCACCATTGAGTGTGCTAATCAATGTTAAGAGTTGTTGTTTGACTTCCCTGCGGTCTGGAATGATTTGCTGTGTGATGTTGTGACGCATAGAATATCCCCTAAAACCTATGAAATCTCACTGAACAAAGGACCAGGACTCACTCCCTGGGACCACTGTGTCGGGAACGGTTGTGAGCCCAGGCTCCAGCTTGCAATAAAGACTCTTGTGTGATTGCATCGGATTCGGCTCCTGGAGGTCTATTGGGGTCCCACGAACCTGGCATAACAGTAGCTCCATTGTAGAGCACTTGATTAGCACATGTGGGGTCCTGGGTTCGATCCTCAGCACCACATAAAGATAAACAAATAAAATAAAGGTATTGTATCTATCTATAACTAAAAAATATATATTTTTAAAAAAGAAGGAATGAAATACTGATACACGTCTATATGATGTAACACAGATACCCCTTGAAAACATGTAAGTCAAAGAAGCCAGACATAAAAGACTACATTTTTGTCTGACGGTATTTCCAAGAAATGTTCAGAAAAAAAACTAATCTATATATAGAGAAAGTAGATTAATGGTTGCCTAAGGCTGGTAGCAGAGAGAACTGAATGGTCGAGGTGACCATGACCGCTAAAAGGCACAGGGTTCTTTCTGGAGTGATGAAAATGTGGCAGAATTAGATAATGGTGACGGTTCTACAACCTTGGAAATACACTTACAAACACGGAATCTTACACTTTAAGTGAATTATATGGTGTAAATCAAACCATATGAAGATGTTTTAAAGATTAGACATGCTCAGGCCACGGGTAAAGCTCAGTGATAAAGCACTTGCCTAGCCCGTATGATTCTTTTTCAGTGATTCCCAGCACTGAAAAAAAAAATAGACACACAAATAAGATTTGAATTCAGCTAAATAAAAACTTTGATCAGGTTGAGAAAAAATATATAACTTTTGCAAAACTGAAAAAAAAATTGTTTAAAGATACAAACGTTGGGGCTGGGATTGTGGCTCAGCGGTACAGCGCTCGCCTCGCGTGGGCGGGACCCGGGTTCGATCCTCAGCACCACATAAAAAAAAGTCATTATGTTGTGTCCATCTACACCTAAAAAATAAATATTTTTAAAAAAGTTACAAACATGATAAAACTATGAAGAAAACTAAGAAATTAATAAGCACAAAATTGAAGACGGTGATTACTTCCAAGTGGGATTAGGAACTTCAGAGGTAAAGGTAATATTCTAATTCTAATACCAGTGTTGGTCATATTATTTTTCTTTAAAGCTGGTGTATTTTACACATTTATCTAATCTATTCAATGTTTTTTTTTTAATATTTATTTTTTTAGTATTTGGCGGACACAACATCTTTGTTTGTATGTGGTGCTGAGGATCAAACCCGGGCCGCACGCATGCCAGGCGAGCGCGCTACTGCTTGAGCCACATCCCCAGCCCTTCAATGTTTAATTTTTAAAAAAGTGATACAAAAGAGAAGGAAGGGAGGAAGAAAAGAAGAAAGAAAGGGAGGAAGGAGAGAAAGAGAGGTACAAAAAGAGAAAGAGCAAGAAAACACAAGCACCTTGTTCCAGCAAGACTGCATGTCTTAGCCTAAGACCCTCTTTGTTCCTTGCAATCTTAATTGGTGACCACCATTTGGAACTGTCTCGGATATCCCCAAATGACTCCTATAAACAGAACAGTGAGTGAAGGTCTATTCTACCGAAATGGCTGGCATAATCTGTCTATGTTAATTTTTACCACCTCTCTCCATTTTATCCTTTTAATGAGAGAAATCAATGATACTGACTTCAGGAGAGCTGACTACTTCTGTACTGTTTTTCTGAACTTCTGACCCAGTTTCTAAAGTTTACCTGTGCTCTGGCTAGACTGATTTCCTGACCATCCTTCCCCAACATATGATGTATTTCATGTCTTAAATAGGTCTTCTTAAAATATTCACTTATCAAGCAACACCAACCTACAAACATCAAACTGTTTTAATTTCCAAAGGAGCAACAGATGTGGTAGTCAGGTTTCCATTACTATAACAAACACATGAGATAATAAACTTATAAAGAGAAAAGGTCTATTTTGGTTCCTGGTTTCAGAGGTTCTAGTCCATGATTTGGGCCTGGGGTGAAGCAGCACGTCATGGCGGGAGCATATGGTAGAGCAAAACTGCTCACCTCACAATGGGCCAGGGAGTAAAAGAAAGAAAGAAGAAACTGAGGTCCCTCAATCACCTACGAGGGCAAGACTCCAGTCACCTAAAAATGTCCCACCAGATCCCATCTCTTAATGTTTCCACTGCCTCCCAATAGTGCCATGGGCTGGGGACTGTCTTTAGCACATGCACCTTGACGGGACATTTAATCAAGCCACAGCAACAGATAATGGTCTTCAATGTGGAGTATCTCCTTTTTGATGATGGTCCTTTAGGAACAATCCATCACATGAATGTGGACCAGTTATTATAATTGTCTGTACATACTCATTTAAATTTTGTAAGTTAGTCTTGCCACAAAAATATCAAAGAAATTTAAGTGTGTATTAATAAGAGAAGGCAATCTGAAAATGCTACATAACATACTGTATGATTCCAACTACATGACATTCTGGAAAAGGCAAAATCATGGAAAGAGTAAGAATATCAGTAATTTCTGGGAGTTTGGGGTGAAAGGAGGAAAAAATGAAGGAATAGGAGAAATAGGTGATTTTAGGGCAGTGAAACTATGGTAGCATCATCTTTATATGTTGTCAACACCCACGTAATATACAGCATAAAACATGAATCTGAATATAAGTTATAAACTTTGGTTAATAGAGTATCAATTCTGATCCATCATTTATTACAGGTGTGCCACACTGAAGCAAGATGTGTATAATAGGGGAAATGTATGAGGAAAACAGGGCAGCTTTCTATTTTCTACCCTCAATTCTTTAAAAATCTCAACTGCTCTAAAGAACTAAAAATCGATCAATTTTAAGAAAAAATTTCTCCTTCTAAAAATGTATATATTCAAGTTTTTAGATATATAAATAAGTGATGTCCAGTTTTGGTCAAGGAATATAATATGCACAATGGAGGGCTGGGGTTGTGGCTCAGCAGTAGAACGCTCATCTAACATGTGCGAGGCCCTGGGTTCGATCCTCACCACCACATAAAAATAAATAAATAAAGGTATTGTGTCCAACTACAACTGAAAAAAAAAATTTAAAAAAATATGCACAGGGCTAGGGATGTGGCTCAAGTGGTAGCGCGCTCGCCTGGCATGCGTGCAGCCCGGGTTCCATCCTCAGCACCACATACAAACAAAGATGTTGTGTCCGCCAAAAACTAAAAAATAAATATTAAAAAAATATGCACAATGGAATTTTATTCATTTATAAAAGAATGAAATCCTGTGATTTGTGGCAGCATAGATATGCCTGGAGGGTATTAGGTTAAGTGACATAAGGTAGGCACAGAAAGATAAATGCCACATGTTCTCATAAGCGGAAGCTAAAGAGCACTGATCTTGTAGAAGCAGTGTTATGGTTGGATGTAAAGTGTCTCCCAAAAACTCATATGTTGAGGGTTTGTTCTCCAAGGCAGCAATGTTCAAAGGTAGGGCTTTAAGGAAGGGATTGGGTTATGAGGGCTGAGACCTCATCAGTGGATTAATAATTTGAAGGCATATTGGGAAATGTAGAAGGTGGGAACTAGTTGTAGGAAGTGGGTCACTGGGGCAGTGCCCTTGGGATTATAAATTGTTCATGCCCAAACCCCATTTCTTGGCTACCATAAGCTGAGCAGCTTTCCTCCACCATGCCCTTCTGCCATGACGTTCTGTCCCACCTCAGGCCCAAAGCAACGGAGTCAGCTCACCATGGACTGAGACCTCTGAAACCATGAACCAAAATAAATCTTTCCTCCTTTAAGTGGTTTATGTCAGGTATTTTTGTCACAGCAATGTAAAGCTGGATAATACAGGTAGTGAGTAGAATAGTGGTTGCTAGAGACTGGGAAGGGTGGGAGGGAGAGGGAGTTAGGGAGAGGCTGATGATCAGATACACAAATAGAGTGAGTTAGGAAGAATAAGTTCTAGAATTTCATGGCACAGTAAGGGGGACTATAATGAACAATAATTTATCGTATGTTTCTTTTTTTGTAGTGCTGGGGAATCAAACCCAGGACCTCAAGCATGCAAAGCACGTGCTGTATCACTGAGCTATATCACCAGCCTCTACTATATATTTCAAAATAGCTAGAAGAATTTTGAATATTCCAAGACAAAGAAATGATAAACGTTTGAAAGTATAGATTTACAAACTACCTGGATTCAATCATTGCACCTTATATCTATGTATCAAAATATCACATTGATGTTACCAGGCATGGTGTTGCACATCTGTAATCCCAGCTCCTTGGAACACTGAGGCAGGAGGTTCGCAGTGTGAGGCCAGCCTGGACAATTTAGCAAGACCCTGACCATCTCAAAATAAAAAATGAAAAGGATTGGGTTTGTAGTTTAATAGTAGAGCACCCCGGGGTTTAATCCCTAGTACCAGGCACACATGCACGCACACGCGTGCACACACACACACACACACACACACCTTATAACTATGTATAATTATTATGAATGTATGTTTAAATTCACGGGCTGACCAATGAAAGAATAGGAATGATCAGTATCTTCTATTGAGATGGAGGCAAGGCAGGGACTAAATGAGCAAATGATAAAAGCAATAATGTATGTCTTTCACTGGCTTCATGGATGCCAAGTGGCACCAGAACCATTGCTTCAGCATTAGCTATAATGGGTAGGCTGTCCTGGCTGTGCAAGCCTCCCCATCCAAAGGATGCCCGCCACCTTGTGTCTGTATTCTTTATTCCATAGTCTTTCTTTTGTTTCCATCGCTCACTGGTTATAATCTGTGTCACACAGTAGACATCTGTGATGGACCCGCAGCTTGTTCAGCCCATTTGGACATGAACTGTTTGCACCACTCCAGAGGTCTTGTGACAGGCTCTGTTCTGGTTTCAGAAATTGTGTTTGTATGTGTGTGTGTGTGTTATTGGGGATCAAAACCAGGGGTGTCTTACCACTGAGCTACTTCTTCATTCCTATTTATTTATTTATTTATTAGCTACTGGGGACTGAACTCAAGGGCACTTGGCCACTAAGACACATCCCTAGCCCTATTTTGTATTTTATTTAGAGACAGGGTCTCACTGAGTTGCTTAACACCTTGCCATTGCTGAGGCTGGCTTTGAACTCGTGATTCTCTTGTTTCAGCCTCCTAAACCGATGGGATTATAGGCATGCACCACCAAGCCCGGCTCCTTTTTATTTTATTTTTTTGTTTTTTAGACAGGGTCTTGCTAAAGTCACCCCGGCTTGCCTTGAATTTGTGGTCCTCTTTGCCTTGGCCTCCCAAATAGCTGGGATTACAGTTGTGCATCATGGCACATGGCTCCAGAAACTCTATTTTGGATTATGTACATCTGCAGAGGTCTTTGTTTTGGTTTATGGAATCCTAAATCTGGTGTGCTGTTTAGTGAACATCTGTAACTCTGTTGCCTTTTACCTGTGGGGATCTGATACCTGGTCTAACTCTGAGGTTTCTGTGTCTCCTCATTTCTTGTCTCACTTTCTTGACACTTTCTTTTCTGTTTATTGATTAAAGGATTGCCATGGGACAAATGTTTATGAATGTATATGATAAAGAAAAAAAACAGAGTCATTTGCAACTAAGCTTAAAATGCTAAACATCAATTGCTAAATATGAATTCAAGTATCTTGGCTTCTTAGATTTTATTAAAAAGGCAATATTCAGACCTAGAGCAATGAAGTCAGTCCACCATGAACTGAACTGCTGAAACTGTGAACCCAAAATAAGTTTTCCTCCTATAAATTGTTCTTGTCAGGTATTTTGTTCACAAAGATGACAAATTGACTAACACAGCATTGGAGGGAACACTATGACTGATATTTTTTGGCTTATAAACACTGACTCACAGAAAATGATCAGAAAATCAGACTCCAGTCTCAGTGGCACACACCTATAATTCCAATCACTAGGGAAGCTAAGCCAAGAGAGTCACAAGTTCAAGGTCAGCCTCTGAAACTTAGTGAGACCCTCAACAACTTATGAGATCCTACTTCAAAATAAAAAAATAAAAAGGACTAAGGATGTAGCTCAGTGGTAGAGCACCCTGGGTTCAATCCCCACTACAAAACAAAACAAAACAAAAAAAAACTGATGGTCCTGGTAAATGTTCCCAATCATGATTGTTACCTTAAAATACCGTATGCAATAAACTCTTACAAAAATTCTAATTGTGGCTGTTCTCAGTCTTTCATCATCCACAGTTTTGATTCTTTTCTGCAGAATTTACAATAAGATTTATGAAAAAGTCTCTAACAAGGACAGCTTTTTGACAAAAATAAACCTATTTTACCAGCAAATTTGGTTTCCTTTGATTGGCATGACAAAATTGATATGACAAAACATTATGTTTCTTGGTTCAAAACTACTGTACACACTGAATTTTTTTGTTTTCATCCTTTTGGTTTTGTTCTATATTTCCTTCTGCTTTTGTTTTGTATTTTCTTTTAGTTTTGTTTTTTATTTCCTTTTGGATTTGTTTTGTATTTCCTTTTTAAAACTTCGTGACTGTGGCCTCTCCAAAGTCTTCTGAGGTAGAACTACTAACAAAGTGATGTGGGCCGATACCTTGAGATGCTAACCATTATTCCAGAACAGAGAAGATTAAACCTAACAATGGGTTCCAAGTAAGCTTAGCCTAAGAACCACTCCTTCTAAACCTCTTTGTTGCTCAAATGTAGCTAAAAGTTTTTGACACAGATCCCAATTGTCAATCACTTTCCCTCCAATGTGGGACTTGCCGATCAACAACTGGGTCACATATATCTCCACACAGTGAGGGACAGTCAGGATGGTTTATTAGTGATGTCTTCAAAGGACAAGAGAGGAATATAAAAACAATGAAAGATGTCAGAATCAAGATGGAGTCCCTTGTGTCAACCCCACCAAAAGGTACATAAAGCCAGGAGATGGTGAAGGAAGGGTTTTTATGAAAAAGTTCTTGTTAATAACTATCACAGAAGACTCTGATGGAACATAAACATGTGCTTAGTCAATTTGAGGCAGATCTAAAAGACTTGCTATTAAAAAAATTCAGATCTTCAGAGCAGTTTTATGGAACAAGGAAAACAAAGATCAGGATATGTGATAGTAACCCAGAAAAAGGAAGAAATAATAATAATAATAATAATAATAATAAAAGCCCTTCTACAAGATACCTCCATAGAAGAGGTGGTGCTTTGTAGCTCTGACAAGGGCCCTCTGCTTAGGTAAAGATTAAAAAAAAAAAAAAGCGATTTTCATTGACCCTAAATATGTTTCTTCCAGTGGCCCATCTCATGGAGCCATTAAAAAGAGAAAGGAGCATCTGCATGATTTAGCTGGTTGGATACCTTTGGCTTTGACTTCCTTTTATATTCTGTTTTAGAGAGTATGATAGTACATTTTATTTGGGCTGAAATATCTAGCTGCTTTTTAAGGTAGTACTTAATCTATTTTAATTGTCAAGAAATGATAGGGGATGGCGTTATAGCTCAGTGGGAAAGCGCTTGCCTTGCGTGTGTGAGGCACTGGGGTTTGATCCTCAGCACCATGTAAAAATAAATAAATAAAAAGTTATTGTGTCCATCTATAACTAAAAATATTAAAAAAAAAAAACAAGGGCTGGGATTGTGGCTCAGCAGTGGAGTGCTCACCTAGCATGTGCGAGGCCCTGGGTTCGAATCTAAGCACCACATAAAAATAAATAAATAAAATAAAGGTATTGTGTCCAACTACAACTAAAATAAAATTTAAAAAAAACAATGATAGACATCCTGTTGTTTTTATGCAAATACTGGTGAAATCATAAAACAAACAAACAAACAAAAAAACCCCTAGGCTCTTAAAAAGACAACCTGGCTCCAACCACAGAATCCAGCTTCCCTGCCCAGAATGATTAGAACACTGTTAAAAAAAGCTTTGCCAGATGTCCCCTGATTTCTACTTTTTAGGTCCTATGCCTCTTATTTTGCTCTTTAGGCCATGTGTCTTCAACTATCTGATTTCAGAAGCCAGGGAATCTGTGTCCTTCTAGGGGAAGACAGTTGCTTCTACATTAATACCTCTAGGCAAATAATGAAAACATCAAAGTCTCAAAAGAAACATTGCCATCTTGGAAAAAATGAAAACAAAACTGAGGCATGGCCATGGGGTGGTCTGTTATCTCAGATTCTTCAAGACTGGTTCGGAGGGTCCAGGCCTTTACTCAGCTCTTTGCTCTCAATTTTAGTTCTTGTGACATTTCTCATTTTTGCCCCTTTTTATTTTACCTGCTTATATAAATGTGAATCTTCCAGGCTAAAGCAATTTCAAATCCAGCTAATGTCCATGCAGGGTTTCCAAGCACTATCCCCTGACAACTATCATTTGTCTGTTAACCCATCTTCTTCTGCACCCTCTTTAAACCCGAGAGTGAGAGATTCTCATTCCTCCAGGAACATGCAGGACAGCACCCAAACCAGAGGGGCCCTGCTCCCATGATCCTCTAAGATTAAGGAAGATAAAATCTCTCAGCAGGGAGTGAGACAGCTAAACAAGCCCTTCATCTATGGGGGTTAACAAGTGGGCCAGTCTTCAAGGCTGTGAAGATAATACCCCTGGAGATGAGAGATTGGAAAGTCAGCTTGGCCTTGAGAGAGTATGTGGTCAGCAGAGCTACCAAGAAGGCAGAACAAGGAGAAACAAGGCCATTAAAGTCAAACCTGCTGGGCCGGGGTTGTTGCTCAGAGGTGGACCACTCGCTGGTGTGCATGAGGCACTGGGTTCGACCCTCAGCATCACATAAAGTAAAATAAAGACATTGTGTCCACCTATAACTAAAAATAAATATTAAACAAAATAGAGGTAACTATAGATTATACATGTTTTGGACCTTAACACCTGGAATGTCCTAATATTATAATACTAAATATTAAAAAAAATCAAACCTGCAGCTGGCCATGGCTGTGCATGTAGGTAATCCCAGCTACCCAGGAGACTGAGGCAGGACTGCAAGTTCGTTGTCAGCCTGAGCAATTTAGTGAGACCTCATCTAAAAAAACAATCTGAGGCCCAGAGCAGTGGTGCATGCCTATAATCCCAGTGGCTCAGGAAGCGGAGACAGGAAGATCAAGAGTTCAAAGCCAGCCTCAGCAAAAGCAAGATGCTAAACAACTCAGTGAGATCCTGGCTCTAAATAAAATACAAAATAGGGCTGGCGATGTGGCTCAGTGGTTGAGTGTTCCTGTGATGTGAGGTAGTTCAGTAGTAGAACACCCCTGGTTTAAAAAAAAGAAAAAAATCAAACTGAAACAGGACAATAATCTGCCCACTTCTGAAATAATATTAGGACATTCCAGGTGTTAAGGTCCAAAACATGTATAATCTATAGTTACCTTTATTTTATTTGTATTGTAAAAATCACACTCTAGTGTGGAAATTTCAGATAGTAATAATATAAGTGTTGCATGAAGAAGTATCATGAAAAAGAGTCCAGGCACAACCCAAACTCCACCTCCACATGTGCTGATATCAAGAGACCACCTCCCTGTCTACCCACTAGCTGCCATGAAAGCTGTGTATCTTTGTCCTTTGATTGAGTCAGCCTGGGACTTCTGATCCCACATGCTGCCTCCATTTTGCATACTAAGCTTGCTCCTGTGCCAATGCTCTCATCTGATTCTTCTGATAGACAGCACAAGAACCCATGGAGTTAATAGTAACATCATTTGGAATTGTCCTCTTTTTCCCAGTTATTTCAGTTTTACTATATTCAGTTCTAGCAAATAAATCAAGATCCAAACAGGGTTTATTTCACATGAATGTATTAACTGGATTTTTTTTTGGGGGGGGGTCAAATAAATAGGGAATTCTCTTTAAATAACCATCTCCTCACTTCCTGAGTGGCCCACCAAAACCAAATCTTCAAGCATCCAGGGGACATGAGGCTTAAAAGGAAGGGGACAGGCGGAGGGGCTGGCATAAGCTATGATCAGTACTCAGGGTTGGGGTACAGCCAACCTGCAGCCCTCAAATGGCATGCTTGGATGGACATGCACTCTGACCCCAGTTGAGAAGCCCTTTGTAGAGGGAGGAGAGACTAGAGGGAAAACAAATTCCAGAAACACTAGTAATGGACAGAAGGGCTTCCTTCCCAGCCAGAGGGCCTGCTGCCACCCAAATCCTGGAGGCTCATAGTAAAGCTCTGAAGTCAGAAATGGTAACAGATGGCCAGGGACAGGGAAGGCAGTGGGCATGACTAGGCCAGACCTGGCTGAATGGAATGGGGTTGACAGTCAGATGGGACAGTGACCTTCCAAGGCCAGGCACGGACCAGTGGAAGGAATGTGAGTCAGACCTGGCAGTGCCTGTTGGCCCACTGGGAAGACATGTGGTGGTCTGAGGGAGCGCAGGAGGCTGATGCAGAATGCTGAGCTGACCAGGGGCTGGACTGCAGTGGAGGAGGTGGCCACAGAGTCCCTCTTTGAGAGGGAGCTACTAGAGTGAAACAGGAACAAGAGGATGACCTGGGGCTCCTGAGCTGAGCCCCAGAGGTGGTGAGAGGGGCTGAGTGGGCTGAGCTAGTGTGGAAGCTGGGTTGCCTGTTCAGAGGCCAGGGATCCTGCCTTCCCAGACCCGGGGAAGAACATGGTCTGTCCCTGGCATCCTTCCTGGTGATTTGATATTTACAGGAGTCACCAGTATAGTGCCTGATAGTTAATGTCTCCAACTTCCCAATGTGAGTTGAAACTAGGGCAAAGGTCTTGGCAAACACCCAACTAGGTGACTGAAAGGATCAAAGTTCTGAAAGGATCAAAGTTCTGAAAAGTCAGCCAAGAGAGGGCTCTCCAGTGTGATGAGGAAGCTCTTTACCCTGAGAGCCAGTGGCTGCTTTGAAAACCCTGCCTTCCCTGAATCTAATCTCCCTAAATGTTGGGAGCTCTCCCTTCAAGACTAAGAATGAGGCCCTTAAAAGGAGAGGCATGTGACCAATGACCCACTACATTATCTTCTTCCTCTGGAGAAACTGTCTGCCTGAGTTCTGATGCTCTGAACAAAGAGAACAGTCAAAAAGTTCAGGGTATTTCAGATACAAGACCACACAAAATGAAAATTCCTGTAAATCTCAAGCCACTGGGAAAGTCTAAGTGTTTGAGGATATGGAGGAGGCAGGCTCTGAGGGGGACAGAGGACCAAAAGAGCCTCTCTGGAGGTTTCATGACTCCCCGGGACTGCTGTGTTATGTTTTTCTTTTTCTAAACTTTTACTTTAAATAGTTCTATACTTACAGGCATCTTTCAAAAAAAAAAAAAAAAATACTAGGGCTCCTTATGCCCTTCCATCAAACTTTCCTTCATGTTCACATCTTACAGACCATAGCAAAACTATTAAATCAGTCAGTTACCATGGAGACAACACTGTGGTCATGATGTTCCTGAAATTAAGTTTGAGGAAAAGTGCTTATTTGTGGGAAGCCATTTGTGAATTGTTCTCGAACTAAAGTGATGTTGAAGCCATTAGGCAGCAAAGCCTGGTATCAGGAACTCCCAGCAGCAACCCTGCTGGTTTGAGAATGCCTGCCTCATGTGGCATCCTGCCTATTCCATCTCAAATTCAGCACCAGAGATGGGGTGACCTGCTGGAGACACACAGCCTCATGGAGATGGGTGTGGGTTGCCAAAGTGCCAATTAATCTCTCTACTGCAAGACACCTGCCCCATCAAGAAGCAAGCAGTGAACCAAGCCTCTTGCCACTGAAACCTTATCCCTGTCTTTGATGTACTCCTCCTTAAATAAGAATTGGGGCCCCTTTTTCAGTTGTTCCGTTCAAGCTCCTATCAGGATTGGAAGACCCATTAAGTGCTCCCCTTTTCATATCCCGTTTCTGTCTCTGTCTTTATTTTTTACTGATCATTTCAGACTTTTTATATCCCAGGCAACTTGCACTTCTTGAGCAGGAACCTGCCCTGTTGGGATGCTGGTCACCCCTGATACATATTCCAAAGGGTGGTATACAGACTTCAAAAAAATGAAAATATGGAGCTCTTCATCCCACTCCAACTGTAGATATGAAATGGGCCCAGGCCCAGGGTCATGAGTGAAGTTAGAGGTATGACACCAGAGTGAGTGGGAGTCTGTCCCAGCTCCAGTCTTTCCCCCTTTACTCTCAGGTGGCTTATCAGAAAAGGAGACGGATCCTGCATAGTAACTGAGACTCACAGAAAAGTAAATGAACTTGAGTTAACAGTGACTGACATCATGTGTCTATAGCAAGATACCTCAGAATTACCCACAAAGGATTCTTTTATCAAAGGACAAAATGACACTAATTAAGTTATTAATTGGCTTTATTGTTTAGTCTATAACTGGGCAAAAAAGAATAAGCATTCCCTTGAACTGAGCAGAAGAGGTCTGAAAGAAGAAGAAACAAACAACAACACACACACACACACAAAAAAAAAAAAAAAAAGCAAGAAGGGACTGTGCATGTGAAAATTAACTTT
The DNA here is from genome assembly GCF_001458135.2 of Marmota marmota marmota. Classification (NCBI taxonomy): domain Eukaryota; kingdom Metazoa; phylum Chordata; class Mammalia; order Rodentia; family Sciuridae; genus Marmota; species Marmota marmota. Next base: position 40,902,999 of record NW_025999900.1, read on the forward strand.
CCTTAAAAGGTGGAGCCAGGAAGATAGCACAACAGAAGAATGGATTGGCTAACTTCAGGTTACTTGATGTAAGGATTAAAAGATTAAGAATTAAGATTAAGAATTAAAGCAAAGAAAAACTAATGATCATGCCTCTTGGCTCATTTAGGAAACCCCTGTTATCACACTCTTCCGGTTTCTCCAACTTTAGGCAACAGCTTGGTTTTATTTGGTGCCTGGAATTTTAGCCTGAGTGGCTCCATTTTGATTTTTATTCTTGTCTGTTGGGGCCCAAAGAATGGTCTCCCATGATTTTTACTGAACACATTCATTAAGCTTCCTAGAGCACTCTTTTCAGCCCCAATGCATTTCTAGACATTGACAGCAGTTTGCCTCACTTGGCAGCAAGTGATGCCCCTATAGTCTTGCTTCAGGAACTTTCAGTAACATTAGCCATGATCTATTGAAGTGGAGCTTCACCCAGTGAGCTAGAGCCAATTCAGACCCAGAAAATACTCGTTATCTTCACAGTGCTCAGTTCGGGGCTGACCCAGGAGCCACTGCTTCTGCAGCTCAGACTTTCCACACTGAATGCTTAACTCACACCAGTGGATGTTCACCATGAAGCCAGAATTAGACAGGCAGTCAGTGTAGATAGGTAAATCGAGTCAGGTCGGGGTCAAGGAGGCCAATTTTGAGTGAGTCTGGGAAGTTGGAGACTGTCCCCTAAGGGATCTTATCAAGAATCAGCCCCTGCTCCAAATTGTTGCCAAGATAACCTGTCCTAGGAATTTCCCCTCCCTACAGGGGGCGCTATAAGGTTGTTAACATGTCCTTGTCTACTCCACCCTGCCCTTCCCCCTTCAGCCCACCCATTTCCCACCTTTTGGCCTTCCCACGGAGCATTCCTGGGCCTAGTCAGGTAGAATGATAAGGGGGGCGGGAAGGCAGGAGAACAAAGGAAGCCTAGGACATATAAAAAGGGCAGAACACCTTGCTTCTTGGGATACCAAGATACCAGCTATGGCCCCCTTCTCCCTTACGGGAGAAGTCTATGTTACCCCTTTTTAAATAAACCCTGGTTCATATGCTTGCCTCCACATGCTTCTCTAATGTTCAACCTTCAACATGTGGGGAAGCAGGACTCATCACTGATAACCAGCCTTATCAACCATGGTAAACCTACGGGACCCTCTCAAAGAGAAAACTTCCAGGTGTGTCATATCTGGGTAACCAGGAAATTCTGCTCTAAAGAGGGGAAGGGAGTTTGTCTAGCCATGAGGGTCTCATGCTTTGTTAGGGGCACAGAAACTAATATGTGGTCTAATTCTGGAGACAGCATGTTACAGATCTGGGTATGAGGTTCAGCCTTCAAGTTACTGGACAACATTGGCCATTGCGTGGGGCCACCCTCCTCTCACGGGGACAGAGCACTTTCTACGGCTACTGATTCTCTGCAGATCACAGCACCCCTGTGATCTGACACCACCTACTTCTTCCATGGAGCTCCCAGGACAGAACGCCCCAGAGGAAGTGGCTCTGGATGGCCCATGCAGGGCAGGCCACCTCTTCAGCTGCTTTTTCCTCCAGTGTTAAAGAGCCACTCCGTGTGTCTCCATAGCAAGCTGGGCATCAGGGAAGGGGAGGCAGGAGCTGCCTTTCTGAAATCTGAGTGTCCATTTCAATTTATGTGTTGGTGATTGCAGCAGCGCAGGTCAATTCTTTGCAGATGGTATGTGTTTAAAAATCTGTAGCTGCAGTTGCTTTATTAGGTAGAGTGGGGGAAAGGTCACTGAACTAGGAGAACTGGCTCCTGATCTAATAATGTTTTCTTGCTGCAACCTGCACTACCAAACCCTAGAACCTGGCAAGGGGTGATGGGGGATTAAGAAAGACATAGAAACATTTATAAGGAGAAAGCTGGGACAAAGTGGAACACCTTCCTCTGATGGAGAAACAGTGACCCAGAGCTAGCACAGCATGTTTATTACATAGGTTTTATCATCAAAAGGTTATTTGTAGGAAAGTTTCTGCAAAGCAGGCAGGCTTGAAGGTCATAGCACTGATAAACGTTACCGGTGGTGAGTTCTGCTCCCTCAAATGTTAAAGTTTGAACATTAGAGAAGCATATAGGCAAATATATATATATATATATATATATATATATATATATATATATATATATATATA
>NW_025999900.1:40905630-40916107 GCF_001458135.2 Marmota marmota marmota
TATATATATATATATATATATATGTACACACACACACACACACACACACAAGCATATAAAGCAGGGTTTATTTAAACAGGGATAACATAGACTTCTCCCAGGAGGGAGAAGGGTGCCATAGCTGATATCCTGGTATCCCCAGAAGCGAGGTGTTCGGCCCTCTTTATATGTCCTAGGCTTCCTTTGTTCTCCTGCCCTCTTCCCCTTATCTTTCCCCTTCCTGTGTACTTGACTAGGCCCAGGAATGCTCAGTGGGATGGCCAAAAGATGGGAAACAGGTGGGCTGAAGAGGGAAGGGCAAGATGGTGCAACCCAGGACACATTAACAACCTTATAGCTCCCTATAGGGAGGGGCAACTCTTGGGACAGGTTACCTTAACAACAGGTTGGAGCAGGGACAGGTTCTTGATAAGGGTGGAGGAAGGGCTCTGAAAGAATTAATATTTCAATCCCTCAGAGGACAGTCTCCAACTTGCTGGACTCACTCAAAACTAGCCTCCTGGGTCTGATCTGACTGGATTTACCTACCTGTACTGACTGCCTGTCTAATTCTGGCTTTAGCACTTGCAAGATATTGTGGTTACCTTGTTATACTCAGAACTCTGTCCCTGGCAGCTGGTGTCTGAACTCAAAGTCAAGACAGTTATTGTTCCATGCCTTAGCATCAAACACTCTGTACCTTTGCATGGAACTACCATACTTCCAAGGAAATCTCATCCTGCATCTTTGCACAGAATGTTTCCGGGGCAAAGTTTAGCCACAGCTCTGAGGCAGTCAAAGACCATGGTCCAAGTCACCATTCTCCATATTTTCCCCCCCATTTGTAAATGTTTATTCAGCTTGTTGTCACGGGCCAGCCAGGGGCTGTGTGGGTAAGCTGTGAGCATTTTGAGTGCCTGAGCGGACTGGACTGATGTTACTGTTCTGTCTGGGCTGAGCACGTACATGTCCTTTTAGCTCGCTCTGCCTTTGATCCCACACAGCACCTGAGATGGGTGTGACTTGCCAAGAGGTCAACCAATCTACTAACCACAAGACATCAGGAAGCTAGATTCAACCCCCTGAAACTTAACCCCTTACTTTTTTTGGATGGAATGTTCCATTGAACCTCCCCTTGTGTGTCCCCTATAAAAATAAAGAATTCAGGAGGCTCTGTGTCTCTCTCTCTCTCTTTCCAATGGACTCCTGGAGTCGAGAGCAGAAAAAGGTATTCTGTCTGTGTAATTATTTCGTGCCAATCCAAATCCACCTGGATTGTCCCGGAATGATTTAGTTGTGTGTCGCAGCAGCTTGTATTTTCAAAAACACCTTCCATGTACTCTTCTTTCTCGGTCTGCTCAGTGTCCAATTAGGCTAAGCTGTATGGTTAGCTTCAGCCAGAGACTCACTTGCAAGATACACAAGGTCAATAGAAGAGTGAACTCAAGGTACTGAGTGGCCCCCACTTGCATCTCATCATAGGGTGTCTGCCTTTCTACAGGAAGGCAACAGTTCCTGCCAGGCAGCCTCTTCTTTGAGCCCACAGTTCTTCACAAAACCTTGTTGGATCTCTTTGTTTCTAACCTTCCCATGCCTTTGCAAACACTGTGAAACTCTATGAAACTCTTAATGTTACCCAATTTGCCCATGCCATTTGCTTCCTGCCAGAACTCCAAGCCACACAACCCCAAACTGAACACTACCAACAATTAGATATGTGAGTTGAGAAGCAATACTCTTTCTCTGGGAATTGATACTGCAAACATATCACTGCTGTTTAAAATAGTATCTCATCTAATAGTCCCAACAAGCCTTTCAGATAAGCACAATGTATTCAGAGACTTCATGATGAAACTTTGCTGAAGACTCCTCAGCTGTTAAGGAGCAGGGTCAGACAGGACCATATGCAATCGGACTCCATAAGCATCAACCTGTTCTGGAAAGAGCTCCAGGTACCAGGAGCTGTAGAAAAAGGCTTGGTAAGGAATTAAGAGATAAGGAGGGCTGGGCTGTGTGTCTCACAGATCACCTGATACACGATTGCCCGGGATGCCTTTGCAAAAATTCAGATTTGTGCAACTGTATCTCTTTCAATCTTTCAGCTTCAGCAGTCGTATTAGTAAGTCTCTTTCCACACTCACCACATGATCTCCTGATTGACTTTGCTCTTAGCAGGCATTCTTCCTTTCAGAAAGCTTTGAATTTGCACAAAGAAGCCTCATACAGCGACTTGGAGGCTGTCCCAAAGGCGAGCCAATGGGAGTGGTGCGACTGGTCCCGCCGGCGTTGGCTTCCCCGGATGGAGTAAAGAACCCTGCCCCACAACCCCAGGTGGTTCTGAGACCATTCTCTCATTTTCTCCCTGGATCCCGAATGGCTGCGACACTGATCCTGGAGCCCGCGGGCGGCTGCCAGTGGGACGAGCCGGTGCACATCGCCTTGCGCGGCCTGGCCCCCGAACAGCCGGTCACGCTGCGCGCGTCCCTGCGCGACGAGAAGGGCGCGCTCTTCCAGGCCCACGCGCGCTACCGCGCGGACGCGGAGGGCGAGCTGGACCTGGCGCGCGCGCCCGCGCTGGGCGGCAGCTTCGCGGGCCTGGAGCCCATGGGGCTGATCTGGGCCATGGATCCTGATAAGCCGTTTTGGCGCCTGGTGAAACGGGATCGTGCGACGGCCCTTTGTGGTGGAGCTGGAGGTGCTGGACGGCCACGAGCCCGACGTCGGGCAGCAGCTGGCCCGCGCGCTGCACGAGCGCCACTTCATGCCGCCCGGGGTGCGGCGAGTGCCGGTGCGCGAGGGCAAAGTGCGGGCCACGCTCTTCCTACCTCCAGGTGAGCCTCCACTTGGCCTTTATTGTTTCCGTCTAGCCCTGTCTCTGGTATCCGTGTTATTTCGCCTAAGAAAGAGGTAGATCCTAACATCCCAGAGGTCCGTGTTAAGAAGATAGCAATGGAATAAAAAGCTGCCTGGGGAGGTGGTCCTGATGCTCCAGATCTGAGATTCTTCAAATCCAGGCTCAGCTATAAAGACATCATAAGGAAAAGGGAAAGACACTTCTAATAATTTTTAAAAGCCATTGTAGGTAGTTTCAGTTTTTCGGTGTTCTTTTAAAAGTTTCTCAGTTTTACAACTTTTCTTCCCATTCCCACAGTATGTTAAGATTTATGTAAATTGGCCATTGCAATAGGAGGAAGTTCACTTTCTGGAGATTATTGGGTGTTTATATACATAAAGTTATTGGTCAGCGAAAAAAAATGAATGGATGCTTAGCCTCATTAGTAATGAAGGAGATGCAAAAATAAAACTATAGAATGCATCTCATAACCTCAGGAGTGGCAAAGATTTAGAAGTCTAACATGACCAATTGTTGCCAAGTACCTGGAGGAGAGAAACTCACATTCGCAGCAGAAGCAGTCACAGTGTTCAGCTACTCTGGTCACAGTGTTCAGCTACTGCAGTTACCTAGTTGAATATGGCTTTTTACTTGTTCTGGTACATGTGCACCCAGAGGCATGTTGTTTGCTAACAGCCCGAATATCCACCAACAGTGGAAGTGATGGATAGGTGGAGCTGTGTTTCCAGCAAAGTAATGAACCACAACTGCAATAATCAACATGGACTAGTGTTCCCCACAGGTTAGGTGAAACAATCAAACCCCAGGAGAACACCTTCAGTATATTTGCACTGAGATAAAATTCAAAAGACAGGCAAAAGGAGCAAAATGTTGTTTAGGTACATATGTACATATATAAGTGGTGATATTACCAAGAAAACTGGCAGGCCATGGTGGCCCAGGAAGATGGGATGTTCTAGGCCAGCCTCAGCAATTTAGAGAGATCCTGTCCAAAAACAAAAACAAAAACAAAACAAAAAAGGCTGGAATATACCTCAGTGATGGATCTCCCCCTGGGTTCAATCCTCATTACATGTGTGTGTGTGTGTGTGTGTATAAATACATACTTGAACACACACATGTACATATCAAGAAAACTGAGAGATGGGGAGGTGGGGAAGGGACAGAAAGACTCAGGGAATTACAATGTATGAGTACTGAACTATTTTCTAAACAGAATGGTGCCTAGCAAGTGTTTGTTATGTTTTTCTGTAAACTGTATATATGAAAGAGAGATTTTCTTATTATATAAATGGTGAAAGTATCTTATATGTGTAATCATGCAGAATGAAGCTTTTTATTTTTTATTATGGGGTTGAGGATTGAACCCAAGGCCTTGCACCTCCTAGTCAAGTGCTCCACCTATATACTCCCAGCCCCAGTAAGTAGCATTTTGAGTCTGTGCCCATTGGCTAATCAGATTGTCTTTGAGACTTACTGACCTGTTCTGTGTGATGCAAAACATGGATATAGAACAGTTTATATTCATTCATCAGTCGAAACACATTTGTTTGCAGTTTGTGGCGATTATACAAGGCTGCTACAAACACACACAAGTTTTTGTGTGAAGATGGTTTTTATTTCTCTTGGGTAAAGACAAGGAATGGGATTTTGGGGTCATATGGGAAGAATACATAGGCCTTCAGAGGAAACTGCCAACTGATTTTTTTCACAGACTGCACTATTTTGCATCACAATTAGCATTGTATGACAGACAGTTCCAGTGGCTGTGCATTCTCTGGCAGTTGGCATTGTCCAATTTTGGGGATTAGGAAGGGCCATATGTTTGTTGCTCTTAATTTTCATGTGTGTGTGTTTGTGTGTGTGTATGTATTTTTTTTTCAATGCTGTTATACCCAGGGTATCACTCATGTCAGCCAAGTGCTGTATCATGGGGCCATAAAGTGTTTTTGATCTCAAAAGAAATACAAGGTCTTTGTGAAAATCTGTGCGGCTTTTTTGATACAGAGGGGAATGTGGATTTAGCCTAGGCCACTCTCTGGATGTTTGGATACCAGAGGTCTTTAAGCATTTTTGATAGTGGAAAAGTTGTTCATCTCCCAGTAGGTAATGTATGGCTTTTGACGGCACTGCAAAGACTTAAAAGGATGAGGAGATAATCCTTGCTTATTTTATAACTCCCTTTTCTGTAATGTTTTGTTTCTCCCCAAGAACCTGGGCCCTATCCTGGGATTGTGGACCTGTTTGGACTTGGAGGTGGCCTTCTGGAGTACCGAGCTAGTCTGCTGGCTGGCAAGGGTTTTGCTGTAATGGCTCTGGCTTATTATGGCTATGATGACCTTCCCCGGAGCCTAGAGACTGTGCACCTGGAGTACTTTGAGGAAGCTGTGAACTACCTGCTCCATCACCCTGAGGTTAGATCTCTTCTTAGTTTTGTGGGCTGCTCCCCACCTCATGCGTGCTTTTGGTTTCCCAGAAGTCAGCCCATTCTTTGGGGCCTCTCCTAACCCAGCAGCCACTGCCTTGCATAGGCACTTCTCAGTGATACTTCTGGGCAGTTCTACATTATCACATTTCCTGTTAGTAAAGAGCTTGCTAGTTGGTATTCTGGAATTCTGAATTCCAGTTTGTTTTAGTATTTCATAGGGTACCTCTGAGAACCTTGAGATTGACAGGAAGTAAATGGTAAGAAGAAGCCATGACCTTCCCCAGGAGGTGCCTGCTTGCCAGTCTTTGTGCTCAGCCACCCTCTCTCCCCCATACCCCTGTGAGAGCACAGGGATAACCTTAAAGGGGGAAATTGACAGCCATCACCTGGCTTCCTGGAATAGTTTATGGTTTTTAGACTCAGTGTAGCCAAGAATGAGGAGGCAATCCTTGCTAATTTTAAAATTCAATCAGGGCACAATATGGATGGAAGCACTGGAGTTCTTAGAAAAGGTGATATGGTTGGGCGTGGTGGCACACACTTGTAATCCCAGCGGCTCAGGAGGCTGAGGCAGGAGGATCACAATTTCAAAGCCAGCCTCAGCAACTTATCAAGGCTCTAAGTAACTTAGTGAGATCCTGTCTCAAAAGAAAAAAAAAATTTTTAAAAGGCTGGGGATGTGGCATGTAGGTCATTGATTAATCGTCCCTGGGTTCAATATCTAGTACCCCTCCAAAAGAGAGAGAGAGAAGAAAAGAAAGGTAATATGACTAGGCACTGTGATACACACCTATAATATAAGCAATTCTGGATGCTGAGGCAGAAGATTACAAGTTCAACGCCAGCCTGGAAAATTTATTGAAACCCTGTCTCAAAATAAAAAAATAATGGGCTGGGGATATGACTTAATGGTAGAACACCGCTGGGTTCAATTCCCAGTTCCACACAGACACACACCCCCTCACACCAATTATGTAGTTCCTAAAGCAGTCAGAAAGTATATATTATACACACTCACACACACACACACACACACATACATATATATATTTAGTTGTAGATGGACACAATACCTTTATTTTATTGTTTTATTTTTTTATATGGTCCTGGGGATCGAACCAAGTGCCTCACACTTGCTGGGCCAGTGCTCTACTGCTGAGCCACAACCCAGCCCCAGAATGCATATATTTTAAAGATCAGAAAACACACTTTCTCATGTTCAATGTCAAGGGGTGACCCTCCTCGAAGGGCAAGGAAGCTCCTTTTCTGAGGACTTGTTTCCTCATTCAGGAGAAGGGCCTTATGCAGGCCAGGCTACCCTGCCTCACTATGTGTGACTGCACAGGACTCCCTGCAGTTCCCAGAGCACCAGCTCTCTTCCCTATGCTTGTGCCATGCCATCTGCTTGGAATTCTCTCTTCACCTCCTTTTCCTGTCAAAGAATCAGTTGATTAAAAAGGTTATACAGGATAGGCTGGGGTTGTGGCTCAGCAGTAGCGCTCGCCTAGCACGTGTGAGGCCCTGGGTTTGAGCCTCAGCACCACATAAAAATAAATAAATAAAATAAAGGTATCGTGTTCAACTACAACTAAAAAATAAATATATTTTTAAATTTTTAAAAAATATATTTTTAGTTGTAGTTGGACACAATACGCTCTACTGCTGAGCCACAGCCCCAGTCCCCTAAAAAATAAATATTAAAAAAAAAATAAGTTATAGGAGCCAGGTGTGGTGATACATACCACTAATCCCAGATACTCAGAGGGCAGAGGCAAAGAGATCTCAAGTTTGAGGCCAGCCTCAGCAGCTTAGTGAGGCCCTAAGCAACTTTAAGAGACCCTGTGTCAAAACAAGAAAGGGTTGTGGATGTAGCTCAGTGGTAAAGTGCCCCTGGGATGAACCTTAGTATCAAAATAATAATAATAACAATAATAATTATTATTATAATAACAAAAAACAAAATGATACATGGTGTAGTGGAAACAGTTACAATATCAAAATAATAATAATAACAATAATTATTATTATAACAACAAACAAAATGATATATGTGTAGTGGAAACAGTTACAATCTGGAGAATAGATAGAGCTAGATTCAGGCTCAGATCCACCCAATTTCCCCTGTGGGCACTGTTCACTCTATTACACTGTTGGTAAATTCACTCTTCTTATTCTTCTGTCCCATTTTCAGGTAAAGGGTCCAGGGATTGGGCTGCTTGGGAATTCCAAAGGAGGAGAACTCTGCCTTGCCATATCCTCTTTCCTGAAGGGCATCACGGCTGCAGTCATAATCAATGGCTCTGTGGCCGTTGTTGGGGCAAGCATACACTACAAGGACGAGACGCTGCCCCCTGTGGGTATCATGAGAGATCGAATCAAGGTGACCAAAGATGGCATCAAGGACGTTGTGGAAGCCCTGAAAAGTCCTTTGGAAGACCAGAAGAGCTTTATTCCCGTGGAGAGGTCTGACACCACCTTCCTGTTCCTTGTGGGTCAGGATGACCACAACTGGAAGAGCGAGTTCTATGCTAATGAGGCCTCTAAACGCTTGCAGGCCCATGGAAAAGAGAAGCCCCAGATCATCTGTTACCCAGAAGCAGGGCACTACATTGAGCCCCCTTACTGGCCCCTGTGCAGGGCTGCCCTGCATATCTTGGCAGGTGGTCCTATCGTTTATGGAGGGGAGCCCAGGGCTCATGCCAGGGCCCAGCTGGATGTGTGGGAACAACTCCAGACTTTCTTTCACAAACACCTGGGTGGTGAGAGTTAAGGAGGGCTCTTCCAAAAATTTAACCAATTATCTGAAGGTTTGGAGGATAAGACTTAAGTATATTCTAAGAACACCAGTTAAGATTAGTTCATGTGATTAGAGGAAATAACTCCTCTAAGTTGCATACTGTTCTCTTTAAATATTACTATTCAAAATAGTGTCTATCCAAGGGCTGGGGTTGTAGCTCAATGGTAGAGCACTTGCCTAGCATGTACAAGGCCCTGGGTTTAATCCTCAATACCTCAAAAAAAAAAAAAAAGTGCCTATCCAAAAAATGATATCAGAAATGAAAAGGGAACCATAAGTATATACACATTTATTAAATTAAAAATTGGACCATTACAGGGGCTGGGGCTGGGGCTGGGGCTCAATGGTAGAGTGCTTGCCTAACATGTGTGAGGCACTGGGTTCAATTCTCAGCACCACATATAAATAAATGAATTAAATAAAAGTCCATCAACAACTAAAATAATATTTAAAAAAAAAGAAAAAATTGGACTTACAGACAAAGCAATTGTTTCCTTCATTTCTTAAGATACTGCCCACACAGCAACAAAAAAGGATCTTGATTAGGGGCCATAGGAGATTCAGAAAAACACAAACATTATAAGCAAGGCTGGGGCCAGGTGGGACACTGCCCTCTGATGGAGGAATAGTAACACAGAACTAGCTCATCATGTTTATTATGTAGGGTCTCATTATCAGGAAGTTTAACTACAGAAGCTTTGTAAATTGTTCAAGGTTTGTGAGTTATGAAGAGGCTTCTTTGTGTACTAAAAAGTTACAGAGCTAGAAACATTTTTGTGGTTATCTTGCTGTTATAGTGTTAGGAACTTCCTGCTGCTATCCTGCTGTACCCAGAAAACCCACTATACTAGAACATGTGATAACTATTGATGTCAGAGCTGACTATCAAGGTTGTTCACATCCTCACCTTTTGGCAGGGACTATTTCCCAGGCTTGGCTTTTGCCTACACTGCAGGGTCAGCCAATAACCAGGGCTCATTCACTCTCCATGTCTCTCCCTTTTTTATTTTTTAACTGCGACTCATGCATGTCTCCTCAGAGGTGTTTGAACTGGGATTGGATGAGCTTGCCTGGGACAAAACAACAGAATTAAGAGTAAGAAAATAAACCCTATGAGATACCATGCAGTATGTTTTAGCATATTTTAAGAATTGAAAGCATTTACATCATTTAATACCTTTTTTGCAAAACTGGAAGTGATAAAATGGGAATTCTACTTTCCTGTGTAGCTTAGAGGTAATCGTGCAGTTATAAGAGATCTAAACTAACATTGTTATGATTCCAAATTCCTAATAGATGCATCTTTATCTTTTTTTTAATCCCATTGGAAGCTATCATATAGAATAGGTAATAAGTGACATGATATTGTAATGGTTGTCTGACATTAAGACTTTGTATCTGATCACCCAAGGCCATTACAATACCCTCTAGTGTATTTAACTTAGCTTTGAATTTATTATCATAGCCTCTTCTGATTCTGGTCTCATTCCCCCGTCTGATTAAGGGAACCCTTACTGCTATAAGGGGAAACAGGGGATGACTGCTTTGGCTGCTTCAGGCTGAGAGGGAGTGATGTGGAGCAAGCAGTTTGGGTTTGTCTTTTAGGAAAGTTTTGGGTCAGTCTATTGGTCCATGGTAAAAGTCTGGTTTGGAAAGAACTGGTTATATAGTCATTTTTGAGGTTGGTGTTTCTATGAGAGCAACAGAAGACATGAGTACTGGAATGAAAGAGTCCTTTAATTAGGTTAAAAAAATTATTCTCATTGACCCTAAATATGTTTTCTTCCAGTGGTCCTTGCTCATGGAGTCATTAAAAAAGAGAAAGGAGCCACTGCATGATTTATGGGGCTTTGACTTCTTTTTATGTTGTTTTACGGTTTATAATGGTACTTTTAATTTAGACTGAAATATGTAGCCGCTTTTTAAGGTAATAAATCTATTTTGATTGTCAAGAAACAATGATAGACATTGTGTTGTTTTTATGCTAACACCAGCGAAATCATAAAAGAAAACAAACAAACAACAACAGCAAAAAAAAAACCTAGGCTTAAAAAAACAACCTGGCTCCAACCATAGAGTCCAGCTATCCCTGCCCAGGATGATTACAATACTGTTAAAAGGGCTTTGCCAGAGGTCACCTGGTTTCTACTTTTTAGCTCCCATGTGACTTATTTTGCTTTTTTAGGCCATGATCCTCAACTATCTGATTGCAGAAACCAGGGGAACCTATGCCCTTCTTGGGGAAGATGGTTGCTTCTACATTAATACCTCTAGGAAAATAATGAAAACATCAAAGTCTTAAAAGAAACATTGCCATCTTGGAAAAAATGAAAACAAAACAGGCATGGCCATGGGGTGGTCTGTTATCTCAGATTTTTCTTTTTTTTTTTAAGAATCTTTATATATATATATATATATA
>NW_025999900.1:40916696-40940376 GCF_001458135.2 Marmota marmota marmota
AAAATAAATATATATATATATATATATATATATATATATATATATATATATATATATATTTATTTATTTTTTAGGTTTTAGGCGGGCACAACATCTTTGTTTGTATGTGGTGCTGAGGATCGAACCTAGGCCGAATGCATGCGAGGCGAGTGCGCTACCGCTTGAGCCACATCCCCAGCCCTCAAATTTTTCAAGACTGGTTTGGAGGGTCCTGGCCCTTACTCAGCCCTTTGCTCTCAATTTTAGTTCTTGTGACACTTCTTATTTTTTTTCCTTAGTTTATTTTACCTGCTAATATAAATATGAATCTTCCAGGCTAAAGCAATTTCAAATCCAGCTAATGTCCATGCAGGGTTTCCAAGCACTATCCCCTGACAACTATCATTTGTCTGTTAACCCATCTTCTTCTGCACCTCTTTAAACCCGAGAGTGAGAGATTCTCATTCCTCCAGGAACATGCAGGACAGCACCCAAACCAGAGGGGCCCTGCTCCCATGATCCTCTAAGATTAAGGAAGATAAAATCTCTCAGCAGAGAGTGAGACAGCTAAACAAGCCCTTCATCTATGGGGGTTAACAAGTGGGCCAGTCTTCAAGGCTGTGAAGATAATACCCCTGGAGATGGGAGATTGGAAAGTCAGCTTGGCCTTGAGAGAGTATGTGGTCAGCAGAGCTACCAAGAAGGCAGAACAAGGAGAAACAAGGCAAACCTGCTGCTCGGCATGGCTGTGCATGTAGGGATTCCAGCTACTCAGGAGCCTGAAGTAGAAGGATTGAAAGTTCCTTGCCAACTTGAGTAATTTAGTGAGAATCTGTCTCAAAAAACAAACTGGGGATGTATTTCAGTGGTAGAGTACCTCTGGGTTAAAAACAAACAACAACAACAACAAAAACTAAGACAAGATAATCATCTGACCTAATAATATTAGAACATTCCAGGTGTTAAGGTCCAAGACATGTATAATCTAAAGTTACCTTTATTTTATTTTCATTGTACAAATCACACTCCAGTGTGGAAATTTCAGATAGTAATGATATAAGTGTTGCATGAAGAAGTATCATGAAAAAGAGTCCAGGTACAACCCAAACTCCACCTCCACATGTGCTGATATCAAGAGACCACCTCCCTGTCTACCCCTAGCTGCCATGAAAGCTGTGTATCTTTGTCCTTTGATTGAGTCAGCCTGGGACTTCTGATCCCACATGCTGCCTCCATTTTGCATACTAAGCTTGCTCCTGTGCCAATGCTCTCATCTGATTCTTCTGATAGCACAAGAACCCATGGAGTTAATAGTAACATCATTTGGAATTATCCCTTTTCTTTTTTTCCAATTATTTCAGTTTTACTATATTCAGTTCTAGCAAATAAATCAAGGTCCAAACAAGGTTTATTTCACATGAATGTATTAACTGGATTTTTTTTTGGGGGGGGGGGTCAAATAAATAGGCAATTCTCTTTAAATAACCATCTCCTCACTTCCTGAGTGGCCCATCAAGAGCAAATCTTCAAGCATCCAGGGGACATGAGGCTTAAAAAGAAGGGGACAGGCAGAGGGGCTGGCATAAGCTATGATCAATACTCAGGGTTGGGGGGCCCTGGTTTCCAGCCAACCTGCAGCCCCCAAATAGCATGCTTGGATGGACATGCACTCTGACCCCAGTTGAGAAGCCCCTCGTAGAGGGAGGAGAGACTAGAGGGAAAACAAATTCCAGAAACACTAGTAATGGACAGAAGGGCTTCCTTCCCAGCCAGAGGGCCTGCTGCCACCCAAATCCTGGAGGCTCATAGTAAAGCTCTGAAGTCAGAAATGGTAACAGATGGCCAGGGACAGGGAAGGCAGTGGGCATGACTAGGCCAGACCTGGCTGAACGGAATGGGGGTTGACAGTCAGATGGGACAGTGACCTTCCAAGGCCAGGCACGGACCAGTGGAAGGAATGTGAGTCAGACCTGGCAGTGCCTGTTGGCCCACTGGGAAGACATGTGGTGGTCTGAGGGAGCTCAGGAGGCTGATGCAGAATGCCGAGCTGACCAGGGGCTGAACTGCAGTGGAGGAGGTGGCCACAGAGTCCCTCTTTGAGAGGGAGCTACTAGAGTGAAACAGGAACAAGAGGATGACCTGGGGCTCCTGAGCTGAGCCCCAGAGGTGGTGAGAGGGGCTGAGTGGGCTGAGCTAGTGTGGAAGCTGGGTTGCCTGTTCAGAGGCCAGGGATCCTGCCTTCCCAGACCCGGGGAAGAACATGGTCTGTCCCTGGCATCCTTCCTGGTGATTTGATATTTACAGGAGTCACCAGTATAGCGCCTGATAGAGTTCACCCAACTGAATGGTGAACAGCCAACTCTAACCAGTGGCCGTTCACCATGGAAAAGCTGTAGGACCCTCTCAGAAACCTTCCAGGAGCGTCATATCTGGTTAACCAGGAAATTCTGCTCTAAATAGGGGAAGGGAGTTTGTCTAAACAGAGGAAGAAGGTCTCACATTTTGTTAGGGACACAGAAACTAATACATGGTCTGATTCTAGAGTTACCATGTCACAGATCCAGGTATGAGGCTCAGGCTTCAAGTCACGGGACAGCACTGGCCATTGCGTGGGGCCACCCTCCTCTCACGGGGAAAGAGCACTTTCTACAGCTACTGATTCTCTGCGGATCACAGCACCCCTGACAGCTGGCCTGACACCACCTACTCCTTCCATGGAGCTCCCAGGACAGAACGCCCCAGAGGAAGGGGTTCTGGATGGCCCATGCAGGGCAGGCCACCTCTTCAGCTGCTTTTCCCTCCTGTGTCAAAGAGCCACTCTGTGTGTCTCCATAGCAAGCTGGGCATCAGGGAGGGGAGGCAGGAGCTGCCTTTCTGAAATCTGAGTGTCCATTTCAATTTCTGTGTTGGTGATTGCAGCCGCGCAGGTCAATTCTTTGCAGATTATGTGTTTAGAAATCTGTAGCTGCAGTTGCTTCATTAGGTAGAGTGGGGGAAAGGTCACTGAACTAGGAGAACTGGGTCCTGATCTGATAATGTTTTTTTGTGTTGTTTTTTTTTTTGCCATATTTTGCACAGCAGAACCCTATAAACCAGTGAGAGGTGATGGGGGATTAAGAAGACACAACAGATATTTATAAAGAGAAAGCTGTCAGAGGTGGGACACCTTCCTCTGATGGAGGAACAGTGACCCAGAGCTAGCACAACATGTTTATTATGTAGGTTTTATTATCAAAAGGTTATTTGTAGGAAAGTTTCTGCAAAGTAGGCAGGCTTGAAGGTCACAGCACTTGGAAGGTATTGTGCAAATTCAACAGCTCTCTGAATGAAAGGAAGAATGTCTGCTAAGAGCAATGTCTAATCAGGTGATCCATGTGGTAAGTTTCAAAAGAGAAATACAAAGACCACTGAAGCTGAAAGATTAAGAAAGGTACAGTTTCAGGGAGTTGTACCATTGTGTCTTAAAGAGTTCAGGGCTCTTTACTCATCCCAGTCCTAACAAACCTCTACAACGTTTTCATATTTCTCTCCCATTTTTCTCTTTCCTAACAGTCATGTTAAAGGGCGATGAGACCTGCAAAGTGACTGTTCATCATGTAGAGCACTTCTGTGGCTCTCTGAGCCTGGGGAAGCTCCCAGCCACAACTAGCATGGCTGAATTCCCAGACTCTATCCTTGTGAGTGTACCCCTCCCCCATAGGTTGTCTCATAAATAATTTTAAGTACCTTAAAACTAGATGCCTCAATAGGCTTAAAACTCTTATTGGGCCACAATCTAAATTAGAACACTTGTCCATGGCCCCAATTTGGAATTTGGGACCTTGTTCCAAAAATTCTCCAGGATTTAGACAATTTCCTCCAATGAAATGACAAATGGCCTGAGGTTCCTTACCGCCAATCTTCCTTTTACCTTCACTCAAAACCCATTATTCCAGCCCTGCTCTGCCTTGCAACTAATCCTGCTGACTCACAACTCTCTTCCTCATTCACTGCTCCAGAAATAGCTGATAAAGCCCTCCTTACAGGTCCCAGGGTCTCTTTCCCCACTCATCCAACCCCCTACTCAAACACCACACTAATCCCCCTTAATTCCCTGGCCTCCTGGGAATACCAGGTACAAGCCCTGGGAGTCCCCTACAAGTCAGGGAATATCCGCTGCTTCATTGCTTTCCTATGCAAACAACTAGAGCCGACGATATTTGCCATCTGGCCTTTTCCAGAAAACATTTGGTGATCTCCGGAGTCAAAGATACGAAGGGAAGGCTCCTTCTGAGACCAAATATACAAAGTGGGGCTTAACAGAAAGATCATCCAAGAGTCAACGTATAGCTTCCTCTGGGTCAGGGTCTGTGTTAAGTGCTAACGTGCATAATTTTATGGACTCTGCAAAATCCCCATGATATAATGGCTATCTTTAAAATCTCTGCTGCACAGATGAGGAAACGGAGGTTTAGAGTGGTGGTCCTAACCAGGTGTGAGGTACACACCTGTCATTCTAGCCACTCAGGAGGCTGAGGTGGGAGGATCATAAGTTCAAGGCCAGCCTCAGCAACTTAGTGAGATCCTATCTCAAATAAAAAAATAAAAAGGGCAAGGGATGTAGCTCAGTGGTAAAGTACCTCTGGGTTTAATTCCCAGTATCAACAAAACAAAATAAAACCAACATAAAAACAACAATAATAAAAAGAGTGCTATCCTGGCTGGCCCCAATGCCTCAAGGTTTTAGCTAAGCAGCCCTCATCTCTGAAGCCAACAAATCTACCTTCTGTCAACCCATCGCTGTTCTTACCACACACTCCCTCTCAGATCTCCTCAGTTGTTGAGAGCTATGTATAAATTATGGGTTTGTTTGAGCCATAAGGGTAGGGAAGCTGCTTTTCTGGGAACTCCTGAGTGAAATTCCCCAGTTGAAGAAAGCCCAGATGATGCTGGTACCCTGCCTCAGCTCACAGTCTCAGGATCAAACCCAGCTGCCCGGAGATGGGTGTAACCTGCGAAGCACCCAACAACCTATTTACTGAAAGACCTCTGCCACGCTGAAACCTTATCCCGGCCACGCTGAAAGCTTTGATATTCTTTCTCTTAAATAAAGGATTGGGGCCTTTTTCAGTGGTTCAGTTCCAGTTCCTATTAGGGCTGGAAGACCCATCAGGCTCTCCTCTTTTCAATATAAATTCTGGCTTTCTTTATTTCTTACTGATTACTTCATACCTTTTATTTTCCTAAGTGGCTCACACCTCTGAGCAGGAATCTGCCCTATGAGGGTGCTGGTTACCCCAGCATTCAGTCATAGCTCATGCCTCTCCCTTCCCCAAGCCAGAATCTAATTACTGCATGTACACCTCCCTGGACTACCTTTCCGCAAGAATCCTCATTAAACCTGCAAAGAGAATAACCTTCTTCTCCCAGCAAAAAACTCTTCTGCCCCTGTGGTTTCTCACTCCTGTCCTGACCCCTTGACTTCTTAATGAACCCTTTTTACATATAAAAGACCAACCACTTCCTGACTCCCTAGACCAGTTCATAGATGGAAGCTCCCCAAAATAGCTCCTTTACCTTCAGGCTATGCTATAATTTGAGGTAAAACTATTGTGAGTTCTTCCTTCATTCTAACCCAAATAATTGAAGCCTCCCCTCCACCCTCAGGCACAACTTCCCAACAGGCTACTAGTGATCCTCATTTGAGCCTTATCACTAGCTAGGGACAAATCAATCAACGTTTTTACTAATTCCAAATATACCTATAGCATTATTCCCTCTAACATCTTAATTTGGAGAGAGCAAAATTTCTTCAGAGAGGAACAACCATCCTTAACACTGACCAAACAAGTTGCTCTCTTTGGCCACCAACAAGTTGCTCTCTCTGGCCATCACTCTCAACCATCGCAAACTCCTAATCCAGTCTTAAACTCTGTTTCTACAAAGCTCCAATTTACCCCTGATAAAACCAAAGCTCTGTTATCCTACTTTCACAATCTGTTCCATCCAATCTTTGCTCCCTTCAACTACTCCTAAAGAATCCCCCAAACCTCTCCTTTTCAGATTTACTGCACCTCCAACAAATTTCTCAGTCCTGTACCACCTGTCTCAGGCTAATCCCAACTCCAATGTGAGACCACCCCCATTTCCCACACCCCAAACTAGGGGAGCCCTTCCTGCCTTTGGTTGGAAACTTGATTTCCCCCAAATGCCCCCTATAGGAAAAATCTAAATGTCTCCTAGTCTTAGCTTTAAAATCAGACTACCTTCTCTAAACTCTCACAAGACATGTTTTCTTCTGTACTCCCCTCATCTGGCAGGAAAAAGACCAAAAAAATCTGTGTCCCTTTATTAGAGTAAAACTACCCCTCATCTATCTAGTTCAGGAATCCAAATTACTTATTTTCTCTAGTGGAGATATCACTCAGAGCACTAACAGGCTCACAACAGCAACTTCCCTTACTTCTTAGCTTCTGCCAGATCTCTGTTTCTCCAAGGTTTGCAGAACTTGCAGAGGTTATTGCCCCAAACTGGTTTGAGACCAAAAGGAAAAAAAAAAAAAAAAGTCACTTTTAAATCCAAGCTGCTTGTGGCACCTAAATGGCTATCTATTACACTGCTTTTGTTAACAAGTTCTTCCCTAAACACTACAGTGCGGGGGAAGGAAGATGGAACGATCTCATATATATGTCTTTTTTACCGAGAATCTTTACCTAAGAGCTCTCTCATTCTTCCAATATCTAAACAGACTCTAATCTGAGCCACAAGTGCATTCTGATCTGACGAAGATGTTCTGCATGCTTCTTTACTAGAGTAATTACAGTTCACTTTACACCTAGCATTTCCAACTGCACAGACTCCTGTATTTAAGTCATAATGTGAAAGTCTGATAAGCTCTATTTTAATTTCTAACAGTTTAAATCTAATAGAGGCTTTAATAACATCTGTAGCATTGCCTCATACCTGTAGAGAGCTACCTATAAACAGCTATAAGTTCTCTTTTTTCTATTTTATGTATGTGTGCACACCTGTGTATTGTGTTGTTGTGTCTACATTGTGCTTGCATCCATATATCATGTACATGGTATCAAAATGGGCATATAGATAAGAGAGCACTCAAAAATCAAAATTTAAAAGAGAAATGGATCCAAATACCTTTTAATTCGTGTGAAGATGTCTTTAAAATTACTAACCCACAAGTTTTGCTAGATGGTCAGACAATTAACAGAGTGTTGCTTTCTATAAAATGTCTAAAATGTAATGTTCATTGTTTCTAGGATTTTTCTTCAATAGAGAAGAGACAGCTAGTACTGTTAACTACACTTGTCTGATGTCTTGGTTTTTATAGTTAAAAATGAGTAAATAGATTTAACATCAACATCAATGGGATTAATCATAAATATGTTTGTTAGAGGAGACATCTCATTCATTTACAAAGTTAAAGTGCTAAAATATCAACTACTAAATATAAAATCATGTACTCTTGAATTCTTAAATTCCATAAGGTAATATATAAACATTAAATATGTTTTTATAAATTGGTAAATAAAAAAGGAGTTTAAGATTGCTTTTTTAAGATTATTTCTGGGTCTTCACTAAAGCCAGGTTATTAAGAGGTAAAGTTCTAACAGGTTGCAATTCTATATGCAAAGAGTCCAAAAAGTTTCAGTTGTGTTTCAATTAAAGTACTGAAAATAGCATAAAGCATTTCATCTCATTAAGAGGAGTAATTGGGGGCTGGGGCTGTAGCTCAGTGATAAAGCGCTAGCCTCACACATGTGAGGCGCTGGGTTCAGTCCTCAGCACCAAGTACAAATAAATACAAAGAAAGATATTGTGGGGCCAGGGAAGGCTTTTTCCTAAGGTCAAATATTAATGTACTGATATAAACCAAAGTTTAATCCCCTACAGGTTAAAGTAACAAGGATTTCTTAAAACATTAATCTGCTCTTATCTATTCTGAATTTTCCTAAATGTATTCATATCTTCCAACTTTACAAATCTTTAAAGTATGGGTTAAGAAGAACTTTTACCAAAATGGTGCTTTTCAAAGTAAAGTTTAAAGTAAAGGTTTGGTATAATAAAAATTATATTTTTTTAGTTCATAGATATTATACTTCATTTTGTATTTTCCTTGTAAATCTTAACTATTATCTGTTGTGTCTTACAAAAATACAACTTCTAATATAACAATCTGATTTATTTGAGATAATAGGTTATCATCTACATTAAAGGTTAAACCCAGTACTCTTACTTTAAAACTAATAAAACTGGCTTGCTGGATATTTAAGACCAAAACTTGGAGACTAAATTTAAGGAATAAAAAGGCCCAGAAAGAAAATAGCCAATATTTGGCTCTTGCCCTCTGAGGTCAGCTTGAAGCCAGGGAACAAAGGGACTTCTCTAGGGGCTTTCTGACTCTGGGCCACATGGCTTTCCAATCAGAGAAATTAATGAGACCCTGGAGAATGAGAAAGTCAACTAGTGCACATGTTGCAAAAAGGAAAGTAACGGGAGAAGGAGATATCCCTGATATCCCTGATGATTCCAAGGGAAACCTCACAATCAAGGAGACCCTGACCCATCCTGGCAGATGGTGCTAAAGGAACTCAGAGGCTGCTCACAAGTTCCCAAGAGTGATCTCCCTGAGGGAACTCAGCTGACTCTTAACAATAGATAAGAACAAGGTTAATTTGACCAGCCTGGTCTTAACACCTAGCAAAAACAGTTAAAATGAAAGTAGAGCCATACCTGGGCATTTAAAAGAAGAGACAATAGTTCATTTTTTAAAAATATTATTTTTAGCTGTAGTTGGACACAATATCTTAATTTCATTTTTATGTGGTGCTGAGGATCGAATCCAGGGCCTTGCACATGCTAGGCGAGCACTCTACCACTGAGCCACAACCCCAGCCCTCCCCCCACAATAGTTCTTTTAATGGAATTTAAGACATACACCTGTATCAGCCCCACAGCTTCCCAGATTCTGAGGCATTTTTCCTCGGTAAGGCTACCAAAAATTGGACTGGCCTCTGTATCTTGTCTTCCTTACTCCTCAAATTGACATTTTACCTAACAACCAAAGCCTATTCATTCCAATCACAGAATACACCAGATGTAGGAGAGGCCTCCAAATTATTCCCTTCCTCATAAGGCTAAAATTTTCTGCTGGGATTGACACAGGAGCAGCAGGATTGGGAATCTAAATTCATTACTATAAAAAGTTACCAAAACAGGTTTTTGAAGACATCCAACAGGTTGCTGACTCAGTACTGACCTTGACTCCTTGGCATCTAGTCCTGCAAAACCAGTCGGGGAAGAATGCTGATTCTATGTCAACCCATCAGGATTGCAAAGAACCAAGGTTAAACAGCCCCAGGACTGCCTGAAACAGCAGAGACAAGGAACAGCTGATTACCTGTAGTTCTCATTGGGGGATCTAAAACAATGCAACTCCTGGCTACTCCCTCTTATACCCCCCTTAATATTCACTTTTCTCATAATAATCTTTCTTCTCTGTATGTTTTAAATATTTTTTTTAGCTGTTGATAAACCTTTATTTGTATACGGTGCTGAGAATCAAATCCAGTGCCTCACACATGCCAGACAAGTGTGCTACACTGAGCCCTAGCCCCAGCCTCCTTCTCTGTATTCTTAATTTGATACAGAAACAGCTTCTTAGTAAGGTGACTTGTTTAGCTCATACTGCCTCCTAAGAACCCATCAAAGCCATTTTCTTCCTGAGCTTACAATTTGATACTCAGAAAGGAGACTTTGCCTATGATGACCTTGAAGCTCCTTCTATACACACCCCTCTTCAGCCTCAACTTCAGGATCTCTGTATTCTCTTCTAGAACTCTGAAAAGGCCGGGTGGTACCCTTAATTCACCCCTTTTCAGGAAGAAGCAGCCCGACAGGATATTGATGCTGCTATTCATTATCCCCTCTCAGAGTCTGGAATGAAGGATATGGAAAGGAATAACCCCCAGGGAGAAAAGGAGGACACTGGATCCCTGGGAGAGAAGGAAAACAATGGGCTCTGGACTTTCACAATTTCCCAGCAACAATGGGCTCAACTTTCACAATTTCCCGTTCTACAACTGTTTCCTTGACTGCCCAACCAGAACATTTTGCTGTGATTTAATCTAACTAAACCTATAAAATCCAGACCCCTATTGTAACCAGCTGCCATTTTCTTTCTTGAAAACGTGGTCTTGTGCTTAGTAAAGCCTTGTTGCTCTGTGGAGGTCTGTCTCCATTTCTTTTACTTTCTTTTTTATTTGCTTTCATAAGGAAAGGGAAAAGACACTTCTATTAATAATTTTTTAAAACCATCTTTATTTTTATTTTATTTTTTTTTAATATTTATTTTTTAGTATTTGGCGGACACAACATCTTTGTTTGTATGTGGTGCTGAGGATCGAACCTGGGCCGCACGCATGCCAGGCGAGCGCGCTACCGCTTGAGCCACATCCCAGCCCCTTAAAGCCACCTTTAGGTAGTTTCAATTTTTCAATGTTCTTTTAAAAGTTTCTCAGTTTTACAACTTTTTTCCCCATTTCCATAGTATGTTTAGATTTGTAGAAATTGGCAGTTGCAATAGGAGAAAGTTCACTTCCTAGTAGCTGGGAATCTAAGGAGACTATTGGAGTTTTTATATACATAAAGTTACTGGTCAGTGAAAAAAAAATGAAAGGATGTTTAGCCTCATTAGTAATGAAGGAGATGCAAAATAAAACTAGAATATATCTCACAGCCTCAAGAATAGCAATGATTTAGAAGTCTGACATGACCAATTGTTGCCAAGTACCTGGCGGAAAGAAACTCACATATGCAGCAGAAGCAGTCACAGTGTTCAGCTACTCTGGGAAAGAATTTTTCTGCAATTACCTAGTTGAATATGGCTTCCTACTTGTTCTGGTACATGTGCACCCAGAGGCATATTGTTTGGAAATAGCCCAAATGTCCCCTAACAGTGGAAGTGATAGATAGGTGGAGGCATGTTTTTCCAGTGTTAGGTGAAAAAATTAAATCCCAGGAGAACACATTCAGTGTCTTTGCATTTAGATAAAATTCAAAAGGCACAAGAGAAAGCAAAATGTTGTTTAAGGTGCATCTAAGTGGTGATATTGTAAAGAAAAGTGGCAGACCATGGTGGCCCAGGAGGATGGGACATTCTATGACAGCCTCAACAGTTTAAAGAGACCCTGTCCAAAAAAAAAGCTGGAGGTGTACCTCAGTGGTAGATGGCCCCTGGGTGCAATCAATTGCAAAATTAAAAAAAAAAAAAAAAAAAATATATATATATATATATATATATATGTATGTATATATATGTATATACATAGCATTAACCTTGTTAATATCCTGTGGCCATGGATTGTCTCAAATATCTTAGATAATCCTTATTTTTTCCTTTAAAAACTTTCTCTTGCCTCAACCTCTTTGAATGTGCTAATAGTTTAGTGTGACGTACATAGCTCCATTGCAATCCTATTCTATTACAAATAAATACCATTATTCTTTGGAGAACCTCTGATTGTTACTTAATTTGACACATTTGGTGTCAGAAGTGGGAACTAAACCAAGACCACTTTTGGAGGGGATTCCTGACTTCAGGAACCAGGTTTGATACCAAAATCAAATGTGTCTTTCTGTTCCCACATCTTGTCTTTTTCTGTCCTGGTGAGTCTTCTCTCAGCTTGAGCCCCACTCTTTTTGGTAGAGGCTCTCTGCTGACTTTATTTGTAATCTGGCTTGAATAAGGCTTCCTTACAGAAAGGACCTTGTATCCCTTTGAGGAATAACCACAAAGATTTTTTATTATTTTTTTCTTCTTGTCTTTACTGCGAAGCCCATTTTCACATAAGGACATCGTTTTGATGAGTACCCAAATTTCCAGGAATTTATATTTTTTAAAGATTTCAGATCTCTCTAGTTGTTCTCTTTTTGTTCAGCACACTTGGTTTATTTTGTTTGATCTGCCGGCCTAATTTAAAATCACCCTGTGGGCTGGGAATGTGGCTCAAGTGGTAGCGCGCTAGCCTGGCATGCGTACGGCCCCGGGTTCGATCCTCAGCACCACATACAAACAAAGATGTTGTGTCCGCCGATAACTAAAAAATAAATATTAAAAAAAAATTAAAAAAAAAAATAAAATCACCCTGTGAGTTGTGCATCGCATGAGGGCCTGGGTTCAATCCTCAGCACCACATAAAAATAAATAAAAATTTTGTGTCCATCTACAACTAAAAATAATTAATAAATCGTCCTGTGAGCATTTTCATTTTGGTTTGGGTATTATACATGTTAAAATAAGTTATTTGACTTTTAACTAATTATTTTTTCTCCCAACTTATTTTTGAAAATCTTCTATGAGCAAAAATTAACATTCTAAGTGGTGCACATGAGGTATAGAATTCAAAGCCACTAGGCAGCTGCCACCATTTCTGAGAAATTCTAATATCTGAAGATAAACACTCCTTTGTGATGATTCCCTAGTCATAGGAAAGCAAGATTGTCCTTAGGGACCTGTCATACAGTCTTTGTGCAAATAGGGACACCTTGGTCAGGGTAGGCAAACAAGGGAAAAATCTGTCCAACAAGCAAAATGTTTGCCTACGCCCTTTCAATTCCCTGACAGTGCTTATAGGATTTTCTTTACTCTTGAGAGGATAAAAAACAAAAATGGGACACCTAAATTCTAAAACATGCAAAGAAGTTTCCTCTTCGGGACTCCAGCCAGCTGTATTATGGTCCCTTCTCAAGTGCATTATTATTATTTTTTTAATCCATGCAAAATGGTAATTCTCAAACTGCAATTATGGGGTTAATATGAAAAATCTTTTTGTTAGATAGTAGCTAGCAATGAGCAGAGAAATGCATGGCAAGGTCACAAGCATTCTTTTAGTTGTTTTAGGGTCTTCTTTAAACTACTTTCAAAATAGATGAGAAAGCAAAGGGTGGCTGTTAATTTGTAGAAAATAAACAGAAGCAAAGGAGCTAATAGTAAAATATGTCAAAAGAAAAGGATTAATGGGATGAACTCTTGACAGGGCTCATTGAGGTTGGTTTAAAGTGTCTCCACATGTCTGGGAAGGAAGATTCCTTTAGTAGCACAGGCACATTAAGGTGACTTCTGACCAGCCACTGACCTCAGTGCCCATGTTAACATGGATTGGCTTATAGATGAAGCTCCCTCAAATAGGATGGCCACCATGACAGTTCTGGAGAGGACCAACTAAGGTCAAAACTCCACTGCTGGATGGAGGAGTCGAACACCTGATTGGAGAAAGCTGCTGAAGGAAGAGCCCAGTTCTCCTGCTAATCATCAAAAGTAATAAATTTGGAGACAGCATTGTTTCCCTTGCCGTTCCTTCCCTGCTTAGAGACAGTTCACTCTGTACTGAGAGTGCTGCTCGAGCCTCACTTTGCTCTTATTTCACTTTCTCCTCACTTTCTCTGTATTTCCACTTATAATAAAGTTCTCTTGCATGGCTTTTGGTGTCTGACTTTGAATTTTCTTTTGCTGGAACACAGAACCAAGGTTTGGAGTTACAGCTCCCTGCTTTCCTATGACATTTTTAGCTCTTTATCACTATTTTTCCCTCCCTATTTAATGTTGACTTTTTCATTTATGTTGAAGTAATGAGAAATTGAAATAAAATAGAACAAAGACTGCTTGAAAGTTTTTCTTTAGCATTTCAACCAACACAAGAAAAGGAAATAATTATCAAATTAATGGTTTCACAACTCCTAGCAAGCTGTATGGATGGTATCCTAGACTCTAAGAGTCATCCTTTTTGAGTTCTATAGCTTTTTCTTGATTAATAATGGCTTAGGGTGACAAAGCGGTTCTGTTTTGTTTTGTTTTTGTTTTCCCAAAATTACCTTTATGACTTCATCAAAATCTTAGAGTAATAATAAAAGATCTCTCTGTCTATAGAATTTTTTTAAAATTACTTTTTCTGCCATGTTGGCCAGAAAAATATCCAAGAAAATAAATGCAAAAAATCTTTCAAAATCAATTTCTAATTTCAATACCTAGAAAATTTTTTTCTTTTAATTTCTTTTAAACTTATTTTAAAGACCTTTTAGTTTATTTTAATAAATCTTCTAATTTGTGAAAAGAGAAAGTTTTTATATGTAAAATAATTTAGTGTGATAGAAAAATTTTTGTCCTAGAGTAGAATACTAGATTGTTCAAGAATGGGAAAAGAGAAATACAGGTAAAATCAAAGGTTTAAATAGTTGTCAGTTATCTGAGGGAGTCACAAAAGGTATATGAAGGACAATTTAATGAAAAGAAAAATCTGTGTGATCAATTTGGCTACAATTATAGGAAAATTATTTGTAGGTTTTTCTAAACAATGGACACTAATACACTGATATAAGACCAGAATCTAAGTCTCTATGTCTGAAGCAACAAGGTTTTCTTGAAATATTTGTCTTCCATTATAACAAATTTGCAAGAGGTTTTGATTGTTAATTCTGATATCTGTTTTTTTCTTTCAGCTTCTTTTGAGTTCTATAGCTTTTTCTATAGTACAATTTATATTAGTTGATGACTTTTTAAAAAAATTTGTTTTTAGATATACATGACAGTATAGTGTATTTTGACATACATGAGGTGCAACTCATTCCAAGTTTGATATCATTCTTGTGGTTGAACACAATGTGGAGTTACAATGGTCATGTATACTTATATGAGTATAGGCAAGTTAAGTCTGATCCATTCCACTGTCCTTCCTATTCCCATACTGCATCCCTTCCCTTTTCTCCCCTTTGTCCAATCCAATGAATTTCTATACTTCCCCTCCCTGTCCTCCCTTCTTATGGATTAGCATCCACATATCAGAGAGAACATTTGACCTTTGGTTTTTTGGGACAGTCTTATTTCACTTAGTATGATAGTCTCTGTTCCATCCATTTACCTGCAAATGCCATAATTTCATTTTTCTTTATGGCTGAGTAATATTCCATTCCAAATTATATTTTTGTAATATAATTTGGTATATATACCACATTTTCTTTATCTATTCATCTGTTGAAGGGCACCTAGGTTGGTTCCATGCTTCACTATTGTGAATTGAGTTGCTATAAACATTGATCTGGCTGCATCACTGTAGTATGCTGATCTTAAGTCCTTTGGATATAAGCCAAGGAATGGGATAACCCTAACCCTAACCCTAACCCTAATGGGATGCTGAGGCATTAGGATTTTGAGTTCAAAGCCAGCCTCAGCAAAAAATCGAGGCAGAAGCAACTCAGTGAGATCCTGTCTCTAAATAAAAAAAAAAAAAAGAAGGCTGGGGATGCGGCTTAGTAGTCGAGTGACCCTGAGTAGTTCACTCCCTGTTACCAAAAAAAAAAAAAAAAGAAAAGAAAGAAAGAAATTAAATAGTGGCAGCCATGTCCAAGGAGCCTTGCAGGGATTTGATACCTTTTTGAAGCTTGTGTAAGACAAACATATGAGTGAATGTGGCAATGAGTGCAAGACAGAATATTGGAATGGTGTCATCTAGAGAAAAGGTATCCTGTTAGAATGCTTGGCAGTATAATTCATAGCAGTTCAGCAGAGAAATACATGTCACCTCTGCAAAGGTCCTGTTTTACTATGACGCAAAAATTGGGTCATGTAGGGGTTCATAATAAACTTTTTGTTAAATAAATTTTTGCAACCGTCAAAAAAAAAAAAGTATGTTTTCATCAGGTTTCACTTCCAGGTAGGTGAACGGGCCTCATATAAGCAGAAACAATGACACAGCAAGAAGTTTTTCTTTACTTTCTGGTAACTGGCTTGGTAAACATAGGTGAGTTTTGTGACAATAATTTGTTTTTTGCCTGCTGTTTTTATTAGGTTTTGATTGCTTGGGAAAAAATGAAGCTTAAAGGAAGTATCTTTAAAAAAAAAACCATTTATTTGTTTTTAAAGTCTTTAAATCATTTTGTAACTCCAGTTAAGACATTCTAGTTAAATGAATGACCATTATTTCACTATGATGTGTGATTTATTTTGATCAAATGTATTCAACCTTTGACATATTTGGCAGGCTTCCTTAGGGTTAAAGTTCTAGATTAGGTCTTTTTGGTTTCTGGATTTTGCAGTTGGATATTATTGTAAAGATAATAAAGTGATTAGGCTTATTGGGTATATCATATTGTATGTAAAGCATTTGCAATCAAATGGATGGAAGAGACTCTAACAAGTTCTCTTGAATACAATTTTATAATAGCACTAAGCTTAATGAACTAAATAAAAATTCCAGAACTCTAAGGAAGCAACAGATGGGCTCATGGAACTGCTATTAGAGGGTCAACAAAGCAAGAATTAAAAGAGACTGAATGAGCTGATATAATTTAGGGTTTTGTTTCCTCTCTTATTTAAAAAAATATAATTGGCTCTTAAATGTTTTTGTTTCCTACATTTAACAAAACTTCTTTCTTAAGCTATCATTTACAACAATATCCCAAAATATACTTTTATAAACAAAGATGGAAGCATTTACTTTTCTCCCACTTGATTCCTCCAATATTCAAAAGCTACTTGTAATTTACATTTCTGTGGTAATATGATCAATGCATAAGTTGCATAAAAAACAGATTCTATGTGCAGGACACAATCTGAAATATTGGCATACTTGAAAATATGCATATAATACTTGCCTTCAAGGATTTCCAATAAAAACTGTCACTCCCAAGTGGGTTCTGGAATCTCAAGTTATTTTAGGTGCAGTAGGTGAAAATCTAAAGTCTACCTTGGTTTGGCAAACTACCTGGGAGAATTGGTAGAGGGCAGGTAGTAATGGGGATTGGACCCCCGGGTGCTCTATCTTTGAGCTACATTCCCAGCCCTTTTCATTTTTTTTTAGACAGGGTCTTGCTAAGTTGTCCAGGCTGTCCTTGAACTTGCAATCCTCCTGTCTCAGCCTCCTAAGTAGCTGGGATCATAGGAGTGCACCACTGAACCCAGTGGCCTGGAGAATTTTATAAATTTGATATTACTATATGGGAAATATCTTTTCCTGTTGCACATGTGTAAACAGTTAAGCCACATCTGATCAAACAAAACTCATTGTATAAGTAAGTTGTTTTTTCTTTGACTGCCTTTGGTAAAAATGGGTGTGATTATAGAGATAACACTTATGATTCCAAAGAAGAACTATAACATACCTGTCCATTATAGCTCTGATCATTGTTTGTGAGGTTTTTAAGTTATCTGCCTAACATATTAGATCCTAAATTCTTCCAGATTCCTCCAATCCTCTTTTCTGCAATGATATTGTTAGGAACAAAAATTGCTCTTTCCTAAAGTCCTATAAACCAGAGCTGATAACTTGAAGTAAATTTCAAGGGACAGACTCATACCTGAAATGTGGGCCACAGTTTTACCAAACTGCCCAATGTCATAAACACAGATATTAAAACTGCAAACTGGATGAGAAATTGATGTAAGAACAGACTCAACATTATAATGAGCCTCTTGCCCCTCTTAGTTTTTTTTTTTCCTTTTTTGCATGTGGGAGGATAATGATGTAGTTAAAATCTCACAGTCAATAGTCATTGCAGATATGTTGAAAGAACAGTGGGTAACTTTGGCAACTTCTTTAATGCCTTTTTTTTTGGTTCAAATTATACAAGCTTTCCTCCTTTTTTTTTTTATATCACTCTTGATTGAACCTAATCGTGGAATAACAAATGATAATATTACTCCATATTCTTTAATGGCTAAGAAAGAAAATGTGTGTGTTATTGCTAAAAATACATGCTGGATCTGAGAAATTGAAACTAAACTACATAAAATAAGAGAACAGCCTCTGTGATTACAACAGGACTCACCTTGTTCCCTTGGTGATTTCTTTTTTCTTTTCATAAATGTCATCACTGGGTTCTTGATTCAAAACTATTCAGCAAAGTGGACCCTTTATGTTCTTGGTTTTGTTTTCTTTTGTCCTTTTTCAACTTCATACCTATTCAATTTCTGTAGAAGTATAACTCCTGGCTCAGCACTTTGATACAAAAGCCATCATCTACATACAGAACAGATAAACAATGAAATCTAAATAAATAGAGTCTCAAAAAACACTCCTTCTAAACCTCCTTTTTACTCAAAAGTGAGTAAAAGTTGCCAATCGGTTCCCCCTGATGTGGGACCAGACCAGACCAACATCTATGATGGGTCCATCCTGGCAATGAAGGCCAATCAAACTTAACTACAGGATGGTAAATCAGGAATGTTTTCAGAGAAATGTTCTTGATCAAAAGGGGGAAATGTGGAAGATCTCAAAATCGAATCAGGCATTACTTATGTCGACCCTAACTAAATAAACAAATCAAGGAGGTTATAAAAGAAGGGGTGTCACACATAATTGCCTGATACTCTCAAAGAAGACTCTGCCAGAATCATAACCTTGCACAAAGGCCAATGCAACATACACCAAACTATAATTCTGGAACAACTGAGCCCACCTGTTGTCTGTGCAACATTAGAAAGACTCAATCCTTGTTATTAGTCCTACTGGCCAAAGATTATTGTTTCAAAATCTCTTATGAAATCCTTCTCATTTTTTCTTTTAAAAAGATCCACTTGCCCCAACATAGTGGAAACACTCATAGTAAACTATGGCATGAGGATTCCCATTCTAATGCCATTCGATTCCAAATAAATATCATTATTTTTTGGAGAATCTCTCACTGATACTTTCTACTTTGCGATTTCCTTGTAAGAAGATAAAAGAAGTCCCTTTCACTGATGACAGTGTGTGTGGGGTGGGGAGCTGAAACTGGATGTCTTCCCCAGGAGGCATATGAAGGCGTGCATGAAGGAGTAAATGAAGGAGTGACTCATGGCAAGGGACAGAGGCAACAGTCAGGGAACCCAGCTGCAGACAAATCTAAAGAAACGGTGGCGGGGAGTGATCCTGAATTACACTTTCGAACATTTAGCAACAATTCAACTGTTAAGGGAAAATGCTGAACACTAACAAAGCAGGGGAAGTATTTAATTATCCCATTTTAGGATAACAAATTCTAGAATAAAGGCAGGAATTGATCAGTCTCAATTTAGGAAGAGAGGATCTTACAAGGAGGACACTTTCTTGTATGTGACATTACAAGAGTCAGATGCTCTGTTTCTGTGTTTGATGAGGATGGGGACTTCCATGACCCTAATTATGGTGAATTGGAGAAAAAGAACTGCTAAAATGATCTACTTTTCCTAAAATATAAAAGAAATTGACATTCCTAAATTCCCCAAAGACTTAAATCCTCCCATTCAAATGTTAGAGACAGAGCTATTAAAGAGAATGTACGACGTTGGCAGTGAAGAGTCAGAGAGTTCACAAATAACGTTTTTTTGTTTGTTTGTTTGTTTTGTGGTACACCAATTGAACCCAGGGAATTTTATTTTTAAAATTTGTTCTAATTAGTTATACATGACTGTAGAATGCATTTTGACACATCATACATAAATGGAGCATAACTTCTCAGTCTTCTGGTTGTACATGATGTAATAAAGTTCCATTGGTTGTGCAGTAATCTATGCACATAGGGTAATAATGTCTGATTCATTCTACTGTTGTTCCTACTCCTATACCCTCTCCTTCCCTTCACTCCCCTCTGCCTAATCCAAAGTACCTCTACTCTTCCTTAGCACCCCCCCCCCCCCCCGCCATTTTGAATTAGCATCCACATATCAGAGAAACATTCGGCCTTTGGTTTTTTGGAATTGGCTTATTTCGCTTAGCCTGATATTCTCCAGCTCCACCCATTTACCTGCAAATGCCATAATTTCATTCTTCTTGGTGGCTGAGTGATATTCCATTGTGTGTATATATACCATGTTTTCTTTATCTATTCATCTGTTAAGGGCATCTAGATTGGTTCCATAGTTTAGCTATTGTGAATTGAGCTGCTATAAACATTGATGTGGTTATGCCACTGCAGTATGCTGATTTTAAGTCCTTTAGGTATAAACTGAGGAGTCATTTGGTGGTTCTATTCCAAGTTTTCTGAGGAATCTCCATACTGCTTTCCTTAATGATTGCACCAAATTTGCAGTCCCACTAGCAATGTTAAGAGTTTACCTTTTCCCCCACATCCTCGCCAGCAGTTATTGTTGCTTGTATTCTTGATAATTGCCATTCTGTCTGGAGTGTGATGAAATCTTAAGAGTAGTTTTGATTTGCATTTCTCTAATTGCTAGAGATGTTGAAAACTTTTTCATATATTTTTTTTGATTGATTATATTTCTAGCCCTTGGGTCATTCTGTTTAAGTAATGGTTGTTTGGCCAAGGAGTCTGGCCATGTTTACTGATTATCTAATAGAATTACATAAGTAATCAATACAGCTCCCGAAAAATTTAATCTCTTAAATGTTCTAGTGAGTTGAAACTAGGGCAAAGGTCTTGGCAAGTATGCAAGTAAGTAACTCACAGAGTTCAAGGTTTTGGGAAGTGAATCAAGAAAGGGCTCACCAGGATAATGATGAAGCTCTCTTTGTACTTGACAGCTAGTGGCTTTTTTGAAAACCCTGTCTGCCATTTAACCTAATCTCCCTGCATGTTAGGAACCATCTTTTAAAGACTAAGGATGATGGCCTTCAAAGGGAGAGACATGTGACCCCAATGACTTGTTAAAATATCAGTTTCCTCAACAGTAACTGTCTACCTCAATCCAGATGCTTTGAACAAGAAAACAATCAAGAAATCAGGGGATTTTACACAAGATCATAGATTATGCATAATTCCTGGAAATTTAAGATAATTCCTGGAAACCTTAAGCTTGTGTTTGAGGATATGAAAGAGGAGGGATCTGAGGAGGACACAGGGAGCCAAAGATCCTCTCTGGTGGTTTCATTACTCCCAAAGATTGTTGTGTTTTGTTACTCCTTTTCTAAACTTTTTACTTTGAAATGATTTTATACTTACACAAATCTCTCAAGCAAAAAAATTGTTAGAGTTCATACACACTTCATCAAACTTCCCCTAATGTTAGCATCTTACAGATCATAGCAAAAATATCAAAATCAGTAATTATCATTGACACAACGCTATTGACATGACAGTATTATTGAAATTAAGGTATTGTATCTTGTTTATTCGAAAGGTTGTTAGACTGTAAAAATGGAAACACGCGGCGCTCTGTTGTCCTACCATAACGATAGGTATGAAATAGGAACAGGCCCATTATCTGAGTGAGACCACATTTGAGGCTGAAACAACTGGGAATCTGCCCCACCTTGAATTTTTCTCCCTTTACTCTCACTTGGATTCTCAGAAATGAAGATGGATTTCAGATGTTAACTGAGAATCAAAGACAATGAAATGAAATTGAGTTACCAATGGGTGGCACTGTATATCTATAGGAGTATCTCTCAAAATCACCCCTGATGTTGTTATGCTTTGTCAATGGACAAAATTGCAATTTATTTTAAAGATCTTAATTGGCTTTATTTTTAATTTCAAAATCCAAACATAATTAGTTCGGGTTGGCTATTTGGTATTTAGCATATGTAACTCTATTTTGATTTTTAGTCTGGTCTATTGAGGCCCAAAGTATGGTCTCCCATGATTTTTAGTGAACACATTTATTGAGCTTACTAGAGCACTCTTTTCAGCTTCAATGCATTTCTAGACATCGAGAGCAGTTTGCCTCACTTGACAGCAAGTGATGCCTCTTCAATCTTGCTTCAGGAACTTTCAGTACTCTAACATTTACCATGATCTGTGGAAATAAGGCTTCAACCAGTAAGCTAGAGCCAATTCAGACCTGGAAAGTACTCATTATCTTCACGGTATAATGGTACAGCTTTTTTGAAAACCACTTTGCAATTTAACCTAATCTCCTTGAAAGTTAGGAATCTTCTTTTAAAGACTAAGGATGAGGGCCCTCAAAGGGAGAGATGTATGACTCCAATAACACATTAAAATATCAATTTCCTCAACAGTAACTGTCGACCTCAATCCAGATGCTTTGGACAAGAAAGTTTGGGGCTGACCTAAGAGCCACTGCTTCTGCAGCTCAGACTTTCCATACTGAATGCTTAACTCAAACAAGTGGCTGTTCACCATGGAAAAGCTACGGGACCCTCTCAGAGAGAAAACTTCTAGGAGTGTCATATCTGGATAACGAGGAAATTCTGCTCTAAAGAGGGGAAGGGAGTTTGTCTAGCAATGAGGGTCTCATACTAATATGTGGTCTAATTCTGGAGACAGCATGTTATAGATCTGGGTATGAGGTTCAGGCTTCAAGTCACTGGACAACACTGGCCATTGTGTGGGGCCACCCTCCTCTCACGGGGACAGAGCACTTTCTATGGCTACTAATTCTCTGTGGATCCCGGCCCTCCTGACAGCTGGCCTGGACACCACCTACTTTTTCATTTGAGCTCCCAAGAGAGAACTCCCCAGAGGAAGGGGCTCTGAATGTCCTATGCAGGGCAGGTCACCTCCTTAGCTGCTTTTCCCTCCTGTGTCAAAGAGCTACTCCGTGTGTCTCCATAGCAAGCTGGGCATCAGGGAAAGGGAGGCAGGAGCTGCCTTTCTGAAATCTGAGTGTCCATTTCAATTTATGTGTTGGAGATTGCAGCAGACCAGGAAATTCTCTGCAGGCAGAGGATTCCCAGATTGGGTGACAGCCTATAATACTGTATTTCAAAATTTGCAGCAGTGATTACTTCATTAGGTGAAATGGGGAAAAGGTCAATGAAATCTCAGAGCTGGGGTCTAACTTGATAACTTTTTATAAGATAATAATTTAATGACATAATCTGTCACAAATGACAGGTGTCCTGAGCTGTATGGTTGGATTTAGACTAAGACAGGCCATTGGCAAGATATTGTAGTGCTAGAATATAGAAAAACGAAAGTAGAGGCCTCCTAAATGCTAGGTAGATGCTCTACCAGTGAACATATTCCCAGCTCTCTTGCTTACTTTCTTCCTCCCTCCCTCCCTTCGGAGCCTTCCTTCCTTCCTTCTTCCAATGTTATCTATGCTTTTGTAATTAGTAATTTTATGAAAAGCTTCTCTGATGTCCAGTTTACATGGACTACTTATTTTCTAACTGAATTCTGAAACTAATACTGCCCGTGACTGTATCTGCAAGTGGATATGTACTCTTTCTACTGAAGCCATAGTGTTCTTACATGTTAGCTCATTTAATTGCCCCCACATATCTTTTCAAATGAGGAAACTAGATTCAGAGACTTCATCGCCTACCTTACTAAAGATCCACACTAGAGGGCAGTCAGACAGGACCCCAGGCAATCTGTATAATCATCAAACTGTTCTGGACGCAGGAGGGATCAGGGCCGTGTTGCTCACAAATCACCTGAGTTAGTTACCTGGGATGTCTTTGCAAAATGGAGAATTTTGGAACTGTATGCCTTCTACCCGTATTTCGACCTCACCACGCTGGAAAGCAGGATTAATCATTACTCTTAGCATTACTTATCGCCATCCAGGGCAACTCCTGTACCCTACAAACACTAGGGGGCCCCGCACAGCGGATTGCAACCAATAGAATATGCGAAGGGTTCAGTGGCGACTTCCTTTCCGCGACGCCTAGAGAGGCCAGGCGGGGGTCAGGAGTCCTCCCAGCCGTCCTTCCCTTTCTCCCGGGTGAGGATGGCTGCGACACTGATCCTGGAGCCCGCGGGCCGCTGCTGCTGGGAAGAGCCGCTGCACATCGCTGTGCAAGGCCTGGCCCCCGAGCAGCCGGTC
>NW_025999900.1:40942100-40946038 GCF_001458135.2 Marmota marmota marmota
CGGTGCACGAGGGCAGGGTGCGGGCCACGCTCTTCCTACCACCAGGTGAGCAACCTCTGTCACTGTTACCCGCTGCCTGTGCTGCTTCATAGGTGCAGTGCCTGGACCTTCTCGCTTTCTCCAACCAAAGTCTCCTAGCGGCCCTTACAGTCAGTGGTCTCTGGGAAACTGCAGATCTTTCAGATTATGGCTGGGTTAATGTCCTGGTCCCAGAGTCAACAGCAGGAGCAATATTGGAAGTTACTTAGAAAAGGCTTAGAAAAGATCCAAGCCCTGATGAAATAGAATTTCAATAGTTAAAAGATACGCTCCCCCACTGTGGTTTGTGAGCACATTCAGGTATTGTGACAAGCTGCTCTCCTGTGGTTATTCAAGCAGAGTGCAACAGCAGCAGCCCAGCAGCATCACTGGGGAACTTGTTGGAACTTAACAAGTTCAGGAGGATAATGAATAACACTTGCCTACTCAGGAATTAAGTCTAATTGTTACACTCTAGTGATTAAGATGTGGTGATATAAGAATGGACTAATAAGTTATAGGATAGAATAGACATTTCTTAAATTGATACATACATATACGAAAATATGGAGATTGATATAGTAGCATAAATTATTGGGAAATGGCAGTATTATTGAGATTTATTTAGATCCCTACCTCACATCATACACAAAAATGAATTCCAGATGGATCAAAGATCTATATGAGAAAAACAAATGTAAAATGTGAGTATCCTATAACCCTATACAGGGAGGGTTTCTTACATAAACTCAGAAAGGACCAATAATAAAGGAAACTGAAAAACCTCGGTGAGACAAACAAGAAGATAAAGAGATAATTATGTGACAGAAGATGTTAAAATACATATAATAAGGGATCAGAATCAAGAATATAGTAAAGAAAACTTCTACAAACCAACAGAGTAAAACATAAGCTTCGTAGAAAAATAGGTCAAGGATATAACATTGAATTTAAAACATAAATAGGAAAAGAATGTCAATAAGCACATGAGAAAATTCTCAACAGAAATATCCTTTTTAAAGTACTGTGGAATACCATCTCATACCTTTCAATAAGGCAAACATTTTTAAATGATGGTCAAGTATTGGTGAAGATGTAGTAAAACAAGAACAGTCCATATTTCTGGTGAGACTGTGCAATAACACAACTTTGGAAAACAGCTTGGCAACTTTTAGCAAAAATTGAAATCTACATATTATATAAATAACCTAGGCATGAAAATTGAACATAGTCCTAGCTAAATGCAGCTGGAGTTTAGAGGATGTGTGTCACTGCAGTGCAAGTAATAATAAATTGCAACAACTTTAATGATCAT
Source organism: Marmota marmota marmota (assembly GCF_001458135.2). NCBI lineage: Eukaryota > Metazoa > Chordata > Mammalia > Rodentia > Sciuridae > Marmota > Marmota marmota. The sequence goes on from NW_025999900.1 coordinate 40,943,434, forward strand.
CAAAAAAGGAAACAGATAAATTGTGCTATGATTATTAACATGTTATGCATGGTGCAGAGATTCCCCACCCTCAGTTTGGAAAGAAAGGCAATAATAATCTGAGTCTTTGTTAGTTATAATATTACTACAAAAATAAAGATCTGGAAACATGTGACAGCAGGTATAGATGAAATGTGGACTCAGTTTTTGATGGCAATCATGAAAATCATAAGCCTAGACCTAGAATGTATAAGCACTGCCTGAGATTTGGAGTTCCGTGATAGTAAAAGCAAAAGTGACTCCATTTTGTTTAGTAACTCCATTTTGTAAAACAACCATGCCAAATAGAAGGGTCATGACCAGGGCAAGATGTCCTTTTCCTTTTGCTATAGAAACTTTTAGGAACAAGAAACTACCTAATGGGGCATTGTTTCTAACTAGGGTAATGGGGCTCTGTTTCTGAAACTGGGGTGACTGGGCTAATTATGATTGGCTAAGCGTCCCTCCGCCTGACTGCACTCTCCCGCTTCTGTAACTTGGCTTGCTTGCATTGGCTAGACCCCCAAACTTCCCTTTTGCAGTTTTCAGGCTTATAAGGAGCGCCCTTGCAATTGATTGGGGCTGATAAGGGGAACAGTTTTATGTTCTGGTCAGTCGCCACCCGTGCTTCAATAAAGGCTTGATTCAATTATTCGTGAGTAGTCTGCAAGTCAGTTTATGAAACCCAGGGATGAAGCTTTAACTATAACAGTTCGTTTCCAGATGTTTCCAAGATGACCAATGGTACCTTCTGACGTCACAACTCACTTTTTTTAAAATTTGTATTGAGGATTGAATACAGGGGTGCTCCTGAGCCACAGCTACAGCTATTTTTATTTTTTATTTTTAGTCAGGGTCTTGCTAAGCTGCTGAGGCTGAGCTCATACTTCTGATCTTGCACCAGTCTCTCGAGTCGCTGGGATTACAGATGTGTGCCACCTCAACCAGCTTAGTCATCACAATTCCTGGAAATTCAAATCAATTCAAATTTAGAATCACAAGCATCAAAAACAAACTCTGGGTTACCTAAATAGGAAAGGAATTTATTGTAAAGCCATTGGTTAAGAACAAAGTTGACAAGAACACTGGGGATCAGGATCAGAAAACTGAGAGAATCCAAGGGAGATTCTACCACCCAAACAAACCACGACAGGCCATCACTGAAGCTGGATGCTTGTGGCTCCTGTGGACTCAATGGCAACACTGCTGACCTGAGTGAATACTAACCTGTGTTAACTCTATCACTCATGGGAATGAGACTGGGTCACAAGGGAGGTTGGGTCTCATGCTTGCCTTTTGCAGTACAAGGTAGAGCCAGGGAAACAGGATAGGAGGCTTCAGTGCTCAGCACTCCCCAGCCTGCCCCTCTCCCCACAACAAATAAATGAGAGTCCCCTCCAAGTTGTTTGAGGACTAGATCTATGCTCTGTTTCTTTCCAAGGACCTGGGCCTTTTCCTGGGATCATCGACCTGTTTGGACTTGGAGGTGGCCTTCTGGATTACCGAGCTAGTCTGCTGGCTGGCAAGGGTTTTGCTGTGATGGCTCTGGCTTATTATAACTATGATGACCTTCCCCAGAGCGCAGACATCTTTCACCTGGAGTACTTTGAAGAAGCTGTAAACTATCTACTTCATCACCCCCAGGTTGACTGATCTTTTAGTTTTTTGATTCCTAAATACTTGCCCCAGACAGGGTCAGATTTTCAACCCTGTGACCTGAGAGATTTACTCTATGACAAAATTAAATATTCAGCTTCTTACAAATTTACAAAGAAAAGTAAATATCTTTTTTTAAAAAAACTTTTTTTTTTTTAGTTGTAGACGGACACAATACCTTTCTTTTATTTATTTATTTTATGTGGTGCTAAGGATCAAACCTAGTGCTAGGCAAGTACTCTACCAATGAGCTACAACCCCAGCCTAAGAAAAGTAAATTTCTGAGCTAGGACTACCCCACAGGGCATAGAATAAATAGGGAAACCGTATGTTTGAATTCCAGGTAGGGGGACCTAGCATCCCAGTATGTCCAGTACAGTGGGTTTCCTGGGACATAGACCATGAGTGCTAGGACCAGGATAGCATCAGGCTCACCAGGAGGGTTGGTCACCTCAGAAGTGTCACTGTTTTGTGGCTCTGTGAATCTGTGTCCAACCTCCAGGTATGTTACAAAGAGTTAAATGATCACACTGGTGGAGCCCTTGAAATGGGCAGGTACTCATTCCCATGGCAAAGGATCTGGGCACAGTGGGTACAGAGTGAGGAAGATCAGGTTCACGTCCACATGAGCTTAGAATATAATGTGGGAACAGGGGCGAGAGGGCTAGGAAACAAGGAAACTTAAAATTCCAAGTGCTAACAAGGACACTAATGGGGCACTGATTAAAAAAGAAAAAAGTGGGGCTGGGGTTGTGGCTCAGTGGTAGAGCGCTCGCCTAGCATGCAAGAGGCATTGGGTTCAATCCTCAGCACCACATAAAAATAAAATAAAGACATTGTGCCCACCTAAAAGTAAAAAATAAATAAATAAATAAATATATATATATATATATATATATATATATATATATTTTTTTTTTTTTTTTTTTTT
>NW_025999900.1:40946061-40962524 GCF_001458135.2 Marmota marmota marmota
TTTTTTTTTTTTTTTTTTTTTTAAAGTGGAGTGGATGGGACTAGATAGAGCTCAGGAAGAGCCTCAATTAGCAAAGATTTAAATGCTGACTATTAGTATTATTGGTGGTGGTAGTGTTGTCAATTGTCAGGAGATAATTCTAGTGATTTTTAAAACATTTTGTTACCTGCTACCATTTACGTGTTGGAAACAAAATGCATACAGAACAAAATTAATTATGATTAGTGTCAGATCAATGTACGTAGACTGATACTTTAGGTTTGGGTTTTTCATACATACTTGATTATGATTTCATACACATACATATACTATTTGCCTGCTAGGTAATTAATTCCAATATTCTCTAAAGAAATAACTATTGGGCTGGGGTTGTGGCTTAGCGGTAGAGCGCTTGCCTAGCATGCAAGGCACTGGGTTCAATCCTCAACACCACATAAAAAAACTAAATAAACTAAATAAAGGTATTGTGTCCATTTTTATCTAAAAATATTTTAAAATAAAGAAATAACTGTTAATTTCATGAAGAATTTTTTTCTTTGAAGCCCAGGCCTTTTCTTCCCCAGTACTTTCATGGGCATCCTAGAGCCTTACTTACAAATGGAATGTTACTTAGGTTCACCTTAAATTTCTTTGGACTACCATGAACTTCCATGAGTGCAGGGCCCACTGAAGTATAAAGGCACCACACACTACATAGCAAGCAGTTTTGGGATTTGAAAGCTTCTTATTGATGAGCATCATGCTCAGAGCTTTACATGTGGTTTCTCATTTGAACTTCACATGGATTTTGTGGTATAGGGTTGAGCCTTATTTTACTGTTAAGGAAACTGAGCTTAACAGAGGCTGAAGAGTGTTTCCAAAGCTATGATATTGATAGAGCCCAGGTGCAGGCTCACGTCCACCTAACTTCTAGGTGGGCACTACTCACCCTACCACACTGTTCACAGTCTCATTCTCCTTATTCTTCTGTCCCATTTTCAGGTAAAGGGTCCAGGGATTGGGCTGCTTGGGAATTCCATAGGAGGAGAACTTTGCCTTGCCATATCCTCTTTCCTGAAGGGCATCACGGCTGCAGTCATAATCAATGGCTCTGTGGCCGTTGTTGGGGCAAGCATACACTACAAGGACGAGACGCTGCCCCCTGTGGGTATCATGAGAGAGCGAGTCAAGGTGACCAAAGATGGCATCATGGATGTTGTGGAAGCCCTGAAAAGTCCTTTGGAAGACCAGAAGAGCTTTATTCCCGTGGAGAAGTCTGACACCACCTTCCTGTTCCTTGTGGGTCAGGATGACCACAACTGGAAGAGCGAGTTCTATGCTAATGAGGCCTCTAAACGCTTGCAGGCCCATGGGAAGGAGAAGCCCCAGATCATCTGTTACCCAGAAGCAGGGCACTACATTGAGCCCCCTTACTGGCCCTTATGCAGGGCTGCCCTGCATATCTTGGCAGGTGGTCCTATTGTTTATGGAGGGGAGCCCAGGGCTCATGCCATGGCCCAGCTGGATGCATGGAAGAGACTCCAGACTTTCTTTCATAAACATTTGGATGGTGTTGAGGTGACCATCCCGGCAAAACTGTAATTTTTATTTGCTCTCTCCTGAGAATAGTTGCCACAGTTTGTGTGTCTGGATCCTGTTTCCTTTTTAATAAGTACTTACGGTTTTTTCCAAAAACACGTTTTTATCAACTGTATCGCTTATCATTTTGGGATTGGAGTCACTCTGCAGAAAACAGGAAACATAAGAGGTAGAAAAAGCTTCCTTCTCACTCTTGCACACCATGCAACTGACAAGGCTTTAGCTCTGAAAACAAAAATGAGTAACACTGATGAACAGTGCTTGTGCATAGTTGAGAGTTCAACAGTTGTTTGCTAAATGACTGATTAATAAGTAAATGATTGGCTACCATGTAAGAAAAGCATATGCAGTGCCCTTCTTGTCTGTGGGTTCTGCGTTGTAGTTTCAACCAACTGCCAATCAAAAATATTTTAGAAAAAAATTGTGACTGTACTGAATGTATACAGATGATTTTAATGTTAGTTTTGATAAACAAAATAGTTTAGTAATTACTGACACAGGATTTACATTTTATTAGGTGTTACAAGTACTCTAGAGGTAATTTAAAAATACACAGGCAGATATGTGTAGGTTATATGCAAATACTACATTATTTTATATAAGGGACTTGAGCCTCTGAAGATTTTGGCACCTGTAGGCATCCTACCCAATCTCCCACAGATACCAATGGATGACTATAATACCAGAAAGGTTATAATTTCCCCTTTGAGTTTCTTCTTTTAGAATGGAAGCAACACCTTAGCCATAAACTATTAGTTGGATATAAACTTAATAAAAATTTCCAAATCAACTATATTTTTGTTCTGTGGTATTTTCTCTTTGGATGAATATGGATTCCCCTAACAAAAAAAATTCTGTTAGATTCATGTTTACCTATATAAACACTCATGATTTTGTTGTTTCAAAAGCCAGCAAAACATTTTTTAGATGAATTACCTAAGTTATTTGTGTCAGATCAGTCGGGAGAGGCTTTATTGAGATATCACTCCCAGGTGGAACTCGATGAGACCCACAGAGGGGACAGGGGAAGGGTCTGAGGAGAAACCGCGCGGAAGCTCGACCGGACTGGACTTTTAGGGGCTTACAGCAGGAAGGGAAGGGCTTGGGACAGGAAAAGGTGTTTCTAGGGTCCCTTGCCCCCTTGGAGTTGGTCAGGGGAGTTGGCTGAACTCCAGGTTTGACCAGGGGGGTCCTGTTGATTGACAGGCGTTAGTCAGGAGATCTGGCTGATTGACAGGCGTTTCTGCCGGCATCTGATTGATGTTCTTTTTTGGCGCGGGCTGCTTTGTTCTAAGTTGCCACTAAGTCGCCACCAAGTCGCCACCACTGACCTAACATTCCAGCCTTTTTGGTGATATAGGGCGGCGAATTTCGTCTGGCTACTTCCTGCTTGTTTAGGGGCGTCGTAGGGGGGGAAGTGGCTCGGATGTAGGTTCAGTGGGGAGGTATAGGGGTGTAGGACCTTCTGGTTGTAGGTTACTCTGGCAATTTCACTCACACGCTTTCGAGCGAACCTGAGGAGGCAGGGAGCAATCATTAGTAGAAGCCCTATTACTAAAATAGGAGTGAGAATGGGAGTCAGCCACGCAATGAGGGTTGAATTTAGTCAGCCTGGCCAGGGGTCATTTGATGGTTGCTGTTTAAGCCTTTCACCCAAACGACGGAGGGTGTCAACATTCTCTTTGACCAGTCCAGTTTCATTGATATAATAGCAGCATTCTTCTTTCAGGAACAGACAGGTTCCTCCTTTATTTGCTGTGAGGAGATCTAGAGCTCGACAGTTCTGCAATGAGACTCGGGCAAGAGATGTTATTTGCCTTTGTAGGGAAGTGAGAGAAGCGGCTGATGCCTCTACTGCTTCTCGAAGTTGTTCAAGGTTTTGAGTAGCTGTTACTGCATAACCAAGTCCTCCTGCCCCGAGTCCAGAGGCAGCGAGGGAGGAGGCCAGGGAGAGTCCAACTACTACTGGTAGAAAGACAGCCCTTCTTGTCCTGGAAAGGGAGGTAGTAACAAGCCATGTTAACTCAGCCTCACTGTATAGAGTTAATTGGGGAACTAAGGTGGAAGGAACACAAAAAGCAAACAGCATGTTGAGGCTTAGATTTTTTGTTAGGGTACCATTGCACCAGAAAAATAACCCAGGTGGAGCAAAGGTTAAGGAAGAAATTTGAACAATCTGGTCACAGGGTGCAGAACCTGAGGAAGTGTAGCAGCAAGAGAAATCCCCTGATGAGTTACGAAAAAGAGGTACTTCCTCAAAGGCTGGAGAGGGAGGTCCTTGGGGTCTAGATGAGGTATTGAGTGGAAAATCAATGGGAATTGCAATCAATGGAGTACGATCCAAACCTGTGCAGAGGAAACAGTCTGAAATGTTATTCACTTTGGTGTAATTGAGAAGCTGAAGGCCCTGACGTATTAGGGCCATCCATGAGAAAGGGTCAGCTTTAGGATGGGCAACTGCATCCAGCTGGTGTTGGAGTTCTTTCTCCTGCTCCTGGATGGTTATGTGAATTTGAGGGAGCACTTGTATATAAGTTCTCCATATTCTGATAGAGGCTGAGGGGTGTTTGGCAAAACCCCATGAATAAAATTTACCATCAACACCAGAAGCCCATTTTGGGTTCCATGGGTCCCAAATAGTCAATTTGGTGTATGCTCGATTCTCATAGCAAGGCTTATCTAGAAAGCGTTTTTTTGCATGAATTATAAGGGTACCCGCCATAGATGTCAGGCCAGTGCTTACAAGATTCCTCAGTTTGGTCTGATATGAAGCATAGCATTGCTGAACATAAGTGGGACGAGATGGCCTGGTTGAATCCAGTAACATTAAGGGTGATGGCCCAATTACAGCCAGTGAAAGGGCAATCGCCTTGATCCACAAACTGAGAGCAGGTGGTGCCATCCTGTTGCCATGTCGCTTGGATGTAGAAGCGCCATCTGTGGGTTGGGATAGAAGCTTGAGAGAAATTAATGATTAGTAAAAGGAGAGGGTTGGCAAGAAACCTTGAGTTTGGTGGGCCCCAGCATGGAAGTATGGGGTCGTTGGGGGATGTGGTGCCTCCAAGTAATGTTGAGGCCTTTGGAGACTAGTTGAACAACCTGAGAAGTGAAGGCTGGACCGTTGTCTGACTGAATGAAGACAGGAAGTCCAAATCTGGAAATGATCTGCTCAATGAGGATGGAGGCGACGGTGTCAGCAGTTTCCCTGGATGTAGGGAAGGCTTCTATCCAACTGTAAGAGAGTGCTATCCCCAAGTCACAAACAGCTAAATCCTGTGTCAAGGCCTGACCAAAGAGGTAGGGACTGTCCCTGAAGCCTTGGGGTATAGTTGGAGGGTGGCTCCTAGTAATTGGAGAACATCTCTGCCTAGGAGAGGAACTGGACAGGACGGAATGACCAAAAAAGAGTGAGTGAATGGGTATCCCTCCAGGGCACAGGCCAGCTTTACAGTTCTGTTTGGGGGGGGGGAAGGTTTGTCATTAATCCCCATAACTGAGACCTGGGAAGGAAACAGAGGCCTAGAATGGGCAGGCAAGACAGAATAGGTAGCCCCTGTGTCCACAAGGAAGGTTATGGACTTACCCGCTGCCTGGAGCATTACCTTGGGCTCGGCGAGGATGATGGAGGTCTTCGAATCTGATCTTCTTCAGTCTTCTGTGAACCCCAAAAGTTCAGGAGAAGGGACTGCCTGACTGGTCATACCCCTGCGTAGAGGCGCCGAAGAAGGGCCAGCCAGGGGCAGTCAATCTTCCAATGTCCTGTCTGCTTACAGGTGGGGCATGGCCTGGGAGTAAGCCATGGGTCTGGGCATTGGTGAGCCCAGTGACCTTCACATCCACATTTGAGGCAAGCCTCTGGTGGAGAGGAATTCTGGTTCCCCTCTGAAACTTTTGCTGGAGACGTAGGCCTCAGGGCTGCTGCCAAGGCCTGGGTTTGGAGTGTTACCTTTTTCTGTAATTGAGCCTGCTTCAAAGGCCATTTTCACCAGATCTCAGATAGGGGTCTGAGGGCCCTCCTTAGCTCATTTGAGCTTTTTTCTAATATCATGGGTTGATTGAGTAATGAAATGAGTTGCTAACACTGTAGCCCCAGAGGGAGACTCAGGATCCAGCTTAGTATATTTGATGAGAGCCTCTGTAAGGCGGTTGAGAAATAAGGCTGGATTTTCATCGGATTTTGGGTAATTTCCCTCAGTTTATCAAAGTTAACTACCTTATTAGAAACTGATTGCATGCCTGCTATAAGATATTGGACCATGTGAGCACAGTGACGGCGACCTTGTTGGCCATCTTGATAGTCCCAGTTAGGTTCGGTTAGGGGAACAGCTGCTTCACCTGTGGGGAGAGTCATATCTGTTAAATGAATTTGATCAGCATGATCTCGAGCAGCCTGCTGAATGTGGGCTCGCTCATCTGGGGTCAGAGTAGAGGACAGAACAACATAGACATCGTGCCAGGTAAGATCATAAGTCTGGGAGAGATATCGGAATTCCTTAATATAAGCAGAAGAGTCAGCAGAGAAGGACCCAAGACGTTTTTCAATCTGGGAAAGATCTTGAAGCGAAAATGAGACATGCATTCGGAGTATCCCTTCAGCACCAGCTACTTCCCTGAGAAGACAAAGGAACTGTGGGTTATCTGATAAGAGGGATCAGTGGGACTGTGTGGGCATTGACGGGAGAAGAGAGGGGTGAGTGGGTGGAGGTGATCATGGCTGTAGGAGAGGAGGAAGAGGAGAGGGGTGGAGGGGGAGAGGGAAGGGTGGTATATCAGTGGAAGAGGTGGGCGGAGAAATCAAGGTAGCAGGAGAGGAAGAAGAGAGTGGGGGAGGTGGAGGAGGAAGGGTATCAGTAGAAGAGGTGAGCAGAGTGGGGGAGGAGGAGGCTCCGAGGGATCTGGAGATCCCACCCACTGCAGCAAGGTGGGACCCATTCTGCCTGCCCTTGGGAACCAGGGCAGCAGAGGGAGGCATGCGTGGGGAGCCAGCGAGGGAGAGAGGAAGGGCGCACGTGTCTGGTGGCCAGGCAGACTGGCCAGAGCAGCAGCTACAGCAGGGAGGGGGGAGGGGACGCGGTACCGGTGGGAGGGAGAGCAGACATGAAGAGCAGAGGGAAGGAGGGAGAGGGCAGGTCAGGAGCAGAGGGCAGGACGGGAGCAAATCTCAAAAAGCCTGAATGTTGTTTCCCACTTCCCTGTCCGGCGACAGAAATTGTCCAATTCAGTGAGGGTTTAAAATCAACAGTTCCTTCTGGGGGCCATTGTGACCCATTGTCTCAGTGCAGTAAAATACCAGGCAGTTCTTAAATGAGCCCTAACTTGGCAAAATTTGAATATAGACACCCAAAGGACTTTGGGGTCTAAGGAGAGGACTCTGCGTTTCCCATGACCTTCCGGTACCCTCGGGGGTGAGTGGGAGCAGAAGAAGGCGTCCCAAATTCTGTCTGCAGGCTGGGCACAATTCAGGAGCCACTTGTCAAAAGAAACGAACTTTATTTTTAGAACACACACACCACACCACACAGCTCCTCAGGAAAAACCCTCAGAGCCCAACTGCCACCACCAGCTTCCCACAAGCCTTCAACCTCCCCCACTCCTCCTGCTCTTGAGGCCGATTGGCTGGGTCACGTGGGCGGAGCCAAAAAAAGTCCCCCAATGAGCAGCTCTGTGGTCTGAAAGGGCCGGCTGGCAGCTGGAAGTTTGCTGGGGCCCCTTCGGCTGTGGCTCTCAACAGATTGTAGCTCTGTTCATTCTTTTGAGAGTTTTTAAAGTTATCTCTACCTATAGGCTGGATGAGATCCTACATTCTTTTAGTTTCTCCAATCCCATTTTCTCTGACAAAATCACTAAGAAAAGGAACTATTTGGCTGGACATAGTGACACACATCTGTAACCCCAACTGCTCTGGAGGCTGAGGTAGGAGGATCACAAGTTTGAGGCCAGCCTATGCAACTTAATTAGATCCTGTCTCAGTACAAAATAAAAGTGCAGAACTGTGGATATAGCTGAGTGGTTGAGCACTCTTGGGTTCAATCCCCAATACTCCCCCCCGCAAAAAAAGAACAGAAACTATTTTTTCCAAAATCCCTAAAAGTTTAAAGCTGGAAAACTTGAAGTAAATTTCAAGGGTGAAGACTCATAGCTCATGTTGATATCTGAGCCACAAAGAAAGTTCATGAAACTACTCAATGCCATAAATAGAGACATTTAAACTGCAAATCATGACAAGAAATTGATGTCAGAACAAAACTCCATACCATAGCAAAAATTTTTCTTTTATTTTTATTATCCTATGTATTTTCATATGGCAGTATGATGCTATATTTAAAATTTCATAATCAATAGCTACTATGGATAACTGACATAACATCTAAGGAATTCTTAAGTCTACTTAGATAGTGGATAATGTTGGCAAAATTTCCAAGTGCAATTTAGGCTCAAATTATACTAATCTTCCATTTTATAACACTCTTAATTCAATCCAATCATGGCATTTCAAATGATAAGGTAACTCTAGATGGTTTAGCTGTTGCTAAAACTACATATTGGACCTGGAAAATTGAGCCTGAACTACATATAAGAACAGCCTCCACTGTTAGAACAGGACTCACACTAATGGCCACTTTTGGTCATTCGATTTATATCACTGGTTAATTTTAGCAGTAAGTTCTTGATTCAAAACTACTATGCGAAGTGGATTTGTTTTTTGTTCAACTTTGTACTTATTGACTATCAAAATTCTGCAGAAGTACAACTCCTAACAAAATAACACCAGCCAACCACTTTGAGATGATAGCCATCACCTATGGAACAGATAAAGCCGAACTGAACAACGGAATCCAGGTAAACCCAGCCTCAGAACAACTCTTTCTAAAACCTCCTTGTTGCTGAAATGTGGCTGTGACACTTCATCCTAGCTACCAGTCCTTCCCCCTGATGTGGAAATAGATGAGACTAACAAACACATCAAGTCCATACTGGCCATGAGGGATGATCAAACCTAACTGTAGGACAGTTGATCCCACATCTTTGCCACCTATTTTCTCAGCTCTCATACCAGTTACAACAAGGAAAGAGGTTTTAAACATTAGTCAACAGATACAATGACAGCATTAACTTGCTTGGTGCATTGTTCTTTGTACGGCCATCCAGGAGTAGGGCATACAAGCAAGCAAGCAGTTTTACAGATCAGTGGGCTCAACACTGGCAAGCCAGAGTTAATTATAAAAGACAGGAAAAGAATCTAAGGGAATCACAGGATGTGAGTCCACGTCAGTAAGAGCAATTAATCCAGTAGCCACAACCCTTTACCCTGGTCACTCATGGGACAGGGAAGAAAAACCAGGGGAAGCCCTGATCATAAGACAAATGGAATAACTTGTTTTTCTTCTTTCTGTTGTACAGATGGGAAATACCTCCTCTGCCATCTACATACTAGTAGAATGTATCTTAAAAAAGAGATGCACAAACTCTTAAAAAAGAAATACCTGGTATTTTTCTGCATCCAAGTCAGCCTGAGTATGAACTGGAGGATGGAGAGAAAGGGCCTCAGAGGAGAGTATCAATTACACATCATCTTAGAGTTAGACCTGTTTTGCAAAAGAGGGTACATGGTTTGAAGTCCCCTACATGCAAGCCTTCTTCACTTTGAGAGAGACAACTCCAAATTATCTTAAAAATGCCAGATTCTGCCGCAGTCCTGCTGGCTGCAGCAAAATAATCAGGGGGGGGTGATGAATAACTTGTGTACGTTGATACAGCAGGAGTAGGAGCCGTTTATTGCAGGACAGGAGCAGTATTTATACATTCCACACAGCTTATCTAATTAGCATAAACTAGATACATCAGTCAACCAATCAGGAATCTCTACACCTAATGGCTCGGTTTTGTTACTTCTCAAACCATTCCCTCTGACATTTTGCCAGGCACCATCCAGACTTGTTTACGAACTCTAACATTCCCCTGGCAAAATGCCAGGTGTTATTTTGACTTGTTTACAGACTCTAACATTTCCCCCTTTTGTTTAATTTAAATAACGACCATAGTGGTTTTTACAGAAACACCATAAATAACCTGCTACAAACAGAAAGGGAGGATACAAAATGCCACAATACCAAGCCAATTGATGGCTCCATGCAAGAAGCCCTTGGAAAAATTATACCAGCAATGACACTGTTAGCAAAGATACCGAGTTACAATTTGTTGTAGATTACAGTTTGTTGTCTCAGTCCAGGTAAAGCAGTGTCTCAATAGATTAACTCACAGTCCAGGTAAATCACAGTCCAGGTAAGTTCTGCAGGCAGCTAGCTTAAATCACAGTCCAGGTAAGTTCTGCAGGCAGCTAGCTTGATCCGAAGTCTCGTCTGTTTCTCAGCCGAAGTCTCGTCCGGTTTTCAGCAACACTGGAAATTCTTCCACCTTGGTCTTTACCGGCACTGGGACGAAGGCAGGAACTCCGGATGGCTAAAGAAAATCCTGTAGCATTCTACTAAGAAAACAACCTTCTGAACAATTTAGTACATTATCTCAAGGTTTTTTTGCATTTGAAATAAGCATTAATAGTGCTCATTACTCATCAGCTTCCAGGTGTGGGAGAACCATTGTAGCTTAGTTATTGGCATTGAAAATGACCAAACATCAGGGACACCAGTAGCATCTTCTGCTGGCTGTAGTGCCTGGGCAGCCCCAGATGGCCCTGGGGAGTGTCCCGGACTCAAACTGCTACTGGGCACAGGGAGCAAGAGCCTGCGAGACTGTGCCTCCAGGTCAGGTCTAGATTTGGGCTCGCGGCAGTGGAAGAGCCAGCTCCCCGGCCAGGAGGCGGGGAAGGGCCAGTCGCCGCCGCCTCTTGGAAAATCCTTGCTGCGCTGTGACCGGCTTGCACACTCGGCAGCCGCCTCTCCGCTTCACGCACCCTCCGGTAACGAAAAGTATTTAGTAATAGCCTTTTGCTGCAACTTTTTTCCTGATAATCCTTCTTCTTCTGAACTTTCTTTTTCTTTCTGACTAGAGTTCCTGGGCTCTTATCAACACATGCCCTAACTATTCTTGGTTCCACTGGGGTGCCTTCTTCCCTTAGTAATTTACTTCTCACCCCTTCCATATTTTCATCACAAAGACAATACAATACACTGAGACAAAACAAGACACAAACATACTGTATCAATCTTCTCCATTTTCTTGAAATGACCATTTTTCCTCTCGCCCTATCTGCCTAGGGACGAGCAGATTGCTCCCGTCCTATCTATGGACGGGCAGCTTTTTTTCGTCACTTACCCCCGAGTGTCCCGGGGCTCCCCGTACGGGCCACCATCTGCCGCAGTCCGGCTGCAGCAAAATAACCGGGGGGTGACGAATAACTTGTGTACGTTGATACAGCAGGAGTAGGAGCCGTTTATTGCAGGACAGGAGCAGTATTTATACATTCCACACAGCTTATCTAATTAGCATAAACTAGATACATCAGTCAACCAATAAGGAATCTCCACACTTAATGGCTCGCTTTTGTTACTTCTCAAACCACTCCCTCTGGCATTTTGCCAGGCACCATCCAGACTTGTTTACGAACTCTAACATTCCCCTGGCAAAATGCCAGGTGTTATTTTGACTTGTTTACAGACTCTAACATTTCCCCCTTTTGTTTAATTTAAATAACGACCATAGTGGTTTTTACAGAAACACCATAAATAACCTGCTACAAACAGAAAGGGAGGATACAAAATGCCACAATACCAAGCCAATTGATGGCTCCATGCAAGAAGCCCTTGGAAAAATTATACCAGCAATGACACTGTTAGCAAAGATACCGAGTTACAATTTGTTGTAGATTACAGTTTGTTGTCTCAGTCCAGGTAAAGCAGTGTCTCAATAGATTAACTCACAGTCCAGGTAAATCACAGTCCAGGTAAGTTCTGCAGGCAGCTAGCTTAAATCACAGTCCAGGTAAGTTCTGCAGGCAGCTAGCTTGATCCGAAGTCTCGTCTGTTTCTCAGCCGAAGTCTCGTCCGGTTTTCAGCAACACTGGAAATTCTTCCACCTTGGTCTTTACCGGCACTGGGACGAAGGCAGGAACTCCGGATGGCTAAAGAAAATCCTGTAGCATTCTACTAAGAAAACAACCTTCTGAACAATTTAGTACATTATCTCCAGGTTTTTTTTGCATTTGAAATAAGCATTAATAGTGCTCATTACTCATCAGCTTCCAGGTGTGGGAGAACCATTGTAGCTTAGTTATTGGCATTGAAAATGACCAAACATCAGGGACACCAGTAGCATCTTCTGCTGGCTGTAGTGCCTGGGCAGCCCCAGATGGCCCTGGGGAGTGTCCCGGACTCAAACTGCTACTGGGCACAGGGAGCAAGAGCCTGCGAGACTGTGCCTCCAGGTCAGGTCTAGATTTGGGCTCGCGGCAGTGGAAGAGCCAGCTCCCCGGCCAGGAGGCAGGGAAGGGCCAGTTGCCGCCGCCTCTTGGAAAATCCTTGCTGCGCTGTGACCGGCTTGCACACTTGGCAGCCGCCTCTCCGCTTCACGCACCCTCCGGTAAGGAAAAGTATTTAGTAATAGCCTTTTGTTGCAACTTTTTTCCTGATAATCCTTCCTCCTCTGATAATCTTTCTTCTTCTGAACTTTCTTTTTCTTTCTGACTAGAGTTCCTGGGCTCTTATCAACACATGCCCTAACTATTCTTGGTTCCACTGGGGTGCCTTCTTCCCTTAGAAATTTACTTCTCACCCCTTCCATATTTTCATCACAAAGACAATACAATACACTGAGACAAAACAAGACACAAACATACTGTATCAATCTTCTCCATTTTCTTGAAATGGCCATTTTTCCTCTCGCCCTATCTGCCTAGGGACGAGCAGATTGCCCCCGTCCTATCTATGGACGGGCAGCTTTTTTTCGTCACTTACCCCCGAGTGTCCCGGGGCTCCCCGTACGGGCCACCATCTGCCGCAGTCCTGCTGGCTGCAGCAAAATAATCAGGGGAGGGTGACGAATAACTTGTGTACGTTGATACAGCAGGAGTAGGAGCCGTTTATTGCAGGACAGGAGCAGTATTTATACATTCCACACAGCTTATCTAATTAGCATAAACTAGATACATCAGTCAACCAATCAGGAATCTCTACACCTAATGGCTCGGTTTTGTTACTTCTCAAACCATTCCCTCTGACATTTTGCCAGGCACCATCCAGACTTGTTTATGAACTCTAACATTCCTCTGGCAAAATGCCAGGTGTTATTTTGACTTGTTTACAGACTCTAACAAGATTCAGCACGTCTGGCTGCTTTCATCTTAGGATTAAATCAGGGAAGAAGTTCTTCCTCTAAAAGGAGAATAATACACTGTTCTCCCACTCATCCTTTCCAGGGACTTAAATCAATACCCCAAATTTATCCCTCCCTTTTGCCTTTAAGAGAAGCAGATATGGGCCTAGATGGGAGACCCACCAGAGTGCCTGCTCCATTCTCTTTACATAACTTAAGACAGATAAAGTCTGATTTAGGGAAATTTTCAGATGACCCTGACAAATACATTGAGGCTTCTTAGGGACTGACTCAAATTTTGACTTGGCATGGAAAGATGTTATGTTGCTCTTTAATCAAACCTGACCCCGACTAAAAATGTGGTAGCCCTATAGATAGACAAGGTCTATGGGGATGAATTATATGCAGCCAATGGGAATAGGAATATCCTGACTGGCCAAGAAAAAAAAAAAATGAACATTTCCCCATGGGAAAACTAGTCATTCCCCAAGATCCCTGTTGGGACCCTAAGTGTTCCATAAGGGACTGGAAACAAACATTTTCAGCTCTGCATGATAGAAGGGATTAAGAGGATTTGTATTAAGCCTTTAAATTATTCTACATTATCTCAGGACATTCAGGGTTCCAAAGTGACCCCTTCCACCTTCCTGGAAAGGCTCTGACCAAATATATCAGCATGACCTCAAGGTCTACAGAGCCAACTGATCTTGAGAGATCACTTTATAACCAGTCAGCTCCAGGCACCCAAAGGAAATTCCAGAGAGTTCCCTTAGGACCTGAAAAAAACTCTGGACAATCTTAAAATGGCTACTAAGATTTTTTTTACATAGAGATCAAGAGGAAACTAAAAGGAAGGAAGAACAGCACAATAGAAAGGTAGTGGTCCTAGTGGCTGAATTACAGAGGTCAACCCAAAACAAGGCTCCCAAGAGAAAGGGAAGTCCCACGCAGCCTGCTTTAATTGTAGGCAGGAAGGCCACTTCAAGCAGGATGGCCATGGGAGTCAAAGAGTCTGCCCAAACCTTGTCCTATTTGCAAGGGGGACCACTGGAAGTCAGATGTCCCTGGAGATGGATGTCTCCAAGTTCAGATGCTTCCCCCAAGGTCCAACAACAGGACTGAGGAAGCACATGGCATAACTTCTTGATTGTCATCTCTGTAAGGAAACCCTAAGTGACCACAACCATAGAGTGAAACGAATTACTTTCCTTTTGGAAATAGGAGCCAGTTTTTCCATCCTCCTTTAGAATTCTGTTCTCCTCTCAACACTCCAATTCATCAAAAAAAAAAAAAAGAATCTCTAAAAGACCCTTAACTAGAAGCTTCTCAAGGCCCTCACCTGTGAATGGGAGGGCAATCTTTTCACTCTTTCCTTTTTTTTTTTTTAATTTAATTTTTTTTTAGTTTTCGGCAGACACAACATCTTTGTTTGTATGTGGTGCTGAGGATCGAACCCGGGCCGCACACATGCCAGGCAAGCGCACTACCCCTTGAGCCACATCCCCAGCCCCCACTCTTTCCTTCTTAATCATGCCCAAAAGTCCAGCTGCTTTACTGGGGGAGGGACATTTTGGTCCATATGCGTATAACCATTCTTATGGCTCCAGGACAAGTTCTCTGCTACTGTTGATGGAAACTGACACTAATCCAGAAACTTGGGAAATTCCAGGCAAGATAGGAAAGGCAATTGGAGCAATTCCTGTTAAAAATCCACCTTAAGGATCCCATCAGAGACAGTACCCCTTAAAACCAGAAACAAAGAAAAATCTGTAATCCCAGCAGCTCAGGAGGCTAAGGCAAGAGTTCAAAGCTGGTCTCTGCAATTTAGCATGGCCCTAAGCAACTTAGCCAGAACCTGTCTCTAAATAAAATATAAGCAGCCCTGGGGGTGTTTCTTGAAGGGGATTATGAGATCAAGTCTCTCAATCTCTGTGTCCTTTTTATGGCTGATGATGGGTGCACAGGCACTCCTCACCATTGACATCTTGTGCCCTCACCAGAAGCTCAAACAAAGGGGGCTTTCTGATTTTGGACTGAAACATCTAGAACTATAATTTAAACATTTTCTTTTTATAGGTCAATTGCCTCAGGTATTTCTTTGTAGAATCAAATGCTGAATAATACAAGAGTATTTGGGGAAGAGGGAAATATCTGGGAAAAGAGAAAGAGTGGCTTCTGGGCTAATGATCTGCTTCTAGTTCTGTTATTGTGGGTTTGGTGTTTATGTATATATGCATGCATATATGCGAAAACTCATTGAATTGTAAACATGGAATTCTTTTTAAAAATTTTTATTTATTTATTTATAGTTGTAGGTGGACACAATATATTTATTTCTTTTAATTTAAAAATTTTTTTAGCTGTAGATGGATACAATGTCTTTATTTTATTTATTTATTTTTATGCAGTGCTGAGAATTAAACCCAGTGTCTCATACATGCTAGGCAAGTGCTCTACCACTGAGCTACAACCACAGCCCCTGGAATTTTTTTTGTTATTGTTTTTTTGTTTGTTTGTTTGTTTTGTTTTGGGTTTCTGCTGTTTTAAGAATCAAAATTAGTCTCAGGAATGCTAAATAAACCTCCACCACTGAGGTACAAACCTGCCCAGGATCTTTTTAATATAAATTTGTTATGGCTTGAAAATGTCTGTCTGTGATGGAAACTTAATCCCAAATACCACTGTGTTGAAAGGTGGGCCCTGTAAGAGAGATTGAACAGATTAATGCTTTTACAGCAGGAATGGGTTTGTTATCCCTGGAGTAGGTTCCTGCTAAAAATGAGTGTTGCCTCACCACCACTAGTTTTTCCCCCTTTTGGTGCTGAGGATTGAACCCAGAGCTTGGTGTATGCTAAAAACGTATTCTACAAATGAGCTACATCCCCAGCTCTCCTCTCACTTTTTAATGTTCTTTTGCTATTCTACTATGGAATGACACAGCAAGAAGGTACTCACCAAATGTGGGCCCCTCTAACTTGGACTTTCAGTCTTCAAAATGTAAGAATAAATCCTTATTCTTTATAAGTTATCTGATATCAGGTATTCTAATATCAGCCTAAGAAAAATTTATAACTTATTGAAAGGTTAAAAAAAAAAAAAAAAGGAAAGGAAAAAAAAGCTGTCAAAGAATCCAAAGAGTGGGTGGACTTTGTCGTGACTGCATTCACTGCTCATGTCACCACCCAACAACTTGGACTCAAACAAGTGGGAGTGGTGACAGGCATAGTATGTTCCTCTGGCTATGTCCAGCCCTACTGCAAAAACTTCTGACGTCCTCTCAGCCCGCCCAGGGGCTAGTTCCTGGATCTCAGACCAGTTCTTGGCGTGGAGTCCACAGGTATAAGGTCCCAGATACACCGTGATCCGTTCAGCCTCCCAGCGCTCCTGACGCCTCGGTTCTCCAAACCCGCACTGGGACTCAATCACGCGTACCAGCCACCACTTCCAAGAGTCTCTGCTCAAAGTCCAGCATGGCAGCGACGCTGATCCTGGAGCCCGCCAGCCACTGCTGCTGGGACGAGCCGGTGCACATCACCGTGCGTGGCCTAGCCCCCAAGCAGCTGGTCACGCTGCGCGCTTCCCTGCGCGACGAGAAGGGCGCGCTCTTCCGCGCCCAC
>NW_025999900.1:40963487-40968717 GCF_001458135.2 Marmota marmota marmota
CAGTATTTATACATTCCACACAGCTTATCTAATTAGCATAAACTAGATACATCAGTCAACCAATAAGGAATCTCCACACTTAATGGCTCGCTTTTGTTACTTCTCAAACCACTCCCTCTGGCATTTTGCCAGGCACCATCCAGACTTGTTTACGAACTCTAACATTCCCCTGGCAAAATGCCAGGTGTTATTTTGACTTGTTTACAGACTCTAACAACATAGTACTTTGCTATTGTGACACATGCATGTGGTAGAAGATTCAGACATAAGCTGCACAAATGCCCCCTTTGTTAAAATTTGGGGGGTTTTCTAGGTTTTTTTTTTTTTCATTTTTTAATTCTATCAATTCTTTAATTCTTTTGTTAATGCTTTGTATTAGATAACTTTTAAAGATGGGAGAATTTTTTCATCACTGTGAGAGAATGGTCATCAATATTCCAATCATTGGAAGCAGAGTAGAATCTTTATTAACCAATAGCATACAGAAGGGTGTTGATATAAGGAAATTCACGTGGGGGGGGGGGCAGGTCCTTTGAGGGGAGGAATTGGGAACATCTTTCTGTAGAGTAATTAAGTATAAACTCTGCACCATGGTGATTAGACTCTGATCTCTCTTCCATCTCATTTACAGATTCTAGGGTTGATGTGGGAAAATTATGGTGGGATAACTTAGAGAAATCATTTCCTCACTTCCTTTTACTTCAGCATTGCAGAATATTGTGCAAGTATATTTGAAAAGACAATGGCTGGTGAGGATAGAACCTAGCACATAATCTGTTCCAAGAAGTCAGAATTAATTATTCAGAAGCAAACAGATAATCTTAGAGGACTTTTAACACAAAAACTGAAAGTCACAGGTAACACTCTTTATTTTCTTATGTGTTTTCAACTCTTCTATTAAATTACTTACTAGAGAGGAAGCAAGTCAAGCTATTTGCCTATTTGTTAACATTTTGTTTCTTGTTCACTAGAAACTATAAAATAAAGAGGGAAATA
The DNA here is from genome assembly GCF_001458135.2 of Marmota marmota marmota. Taxonomy (NCBI): domain Eukaryota; kingdom Metazoa; phylum Chordata; class Mammalia; order Rodentia; family Sciuridae; genus Marmota; species Marmota marmota. Next base: position 40,964,484 of record NW_025999900.1, read on the forward strand.
AAAATCTAAAGACCTGAAAAATCAAGAAACAAGTATGTCTGTCTGTGAACAATGGACTCAATTTTCTATAGAAAAATGTAGAGGAATTTTTTTTCTTTTGGGTACTGGGAATTGAACTGAGGGGTGCTCTACCCCTGAGCAATATCCTCAGTGCTTTTTATTTTTTATTTTGAGAAAGGGTCTCACTACATTGTTGAGGAGCTCTTGCTAAAGGTTGCCGAGGCTGGCCTTGAATAGCCCATCCTCCTGCCTCAGCCTACCAAGTCACTGGGATTTATATTTTTTAAAAGGCAATTTTCGGGCTGGGGTTGTGGCTCAGTGGTAGAGTGCTCACCTAGCATGCACGAGGCACTTGGTTCAATTCTCAGCACCACATAAATGTAAAATAAAGATATTGTGTCCACCTAAAACTTAAGAATAAACATTTTTAAAAAGGCAATTTTCCAAAATTGATGTCCAAGATATCATGCTTCATATTCAAGAAGCTCTGTAATCCTGTTCACAATAAATTATCTTTAATGTATCATAGTAAAACCATTTATGATAGTTTTATGACATAGCTATAAATTATTTGCCATTCTCCCACCAAGAGTGGGACCTAGGTCCCCTCCCTTCAAATCTACATGGGCTTGTCACTGGACAATCAGTCGAGAGAAAGTGGTGCTGGGTAGCTTCAGAGATCACCTGGTTTTCTGGGAACACGCCCTCACAGTTCTGAGCCGCCTCTCCTAAAGTTTGACTACATTCAGGCTTTGGTGGTGTAGGGAGCCCAAGACACAGGAGAGGCCAATTGCTGGGACCTCTGTGGCACTGACAAGTGAAGTGAGATTGTGAGTCATCTCTGCCCAGGTGCCAGATAATCTGAGTAAAATAAAACCCAGATGATTCCAGACCCAGACACCTGAACCTTCCCAATGAATACCTCAAGCACCCTGGAGCAGAGAAGAGCTGTCCCTGTCAAGCCCTTCCCGAAGTGTGGAAATGTGAACTAAATAAATGTTCTTGTTTTAGATGACTAGTGTTTGGGGTTTATTTCAATCACCTACTATGGAATAAACTATCCCAAAGCATTGTGATTTAAAAGAATATCTATTTTTCTCAAGACTGCTAAGTGGACAGTATTTAATAGGAGTGGATCACCTCTGTTCCAAGTGACATTGGCTGAGGCAGAGTGACAGGGGGTTGGAGGATCTACTTTCAGAGCAGGGAAGTTGTTCTGGCTGTCAGCTGGGAACTCAGGCAGGGCTGTGAGTTAGGGGGTTCTTAGTTTCTCTCCACTTGGGCCTTTTCACTGGTTACTGGCATTGAGTTCTAAAAGGAGGATCCCAAGTCAGCAAGGCGCAATTGCATGGCCTTCCTTTGACCTCGTCATGGGAGTTAGATAGCATCTCTCTTGTCATTACTATGGGTCATGGCAGTCATGGACATCTACCAAAGTCAAGAAGAACACACTCTTGAAAGGAGGGTGCCAAGGTTCTAAAAAAACATGTGGGCTGGGAAATACTGTAGCCATCTTAGAACATTACAATTTGCCTTCTGGCCACTCATCCCTCCCACATGCAATCACACACATCCCTCTTCTGAGGCTCTATATTCCATTCTTTAGAGCACCTGGCTCAAGCTCCATCCAGGTCTAAGAGCTCCTCATCTGTTATCAGGTCCAGATACAGATATGGCTCCTTGGAACAGTTCCTTGAGTATCATTGAGTATTGTTTTTCTCAATCCAAACACCTGTGAAATAAATAAGTTAACGATTCCCACAGAGACACATATACAATACCATGATGGGAAAGGTATAAGACAACTCCTAATGACCTATTCAAAAATGGGGAAAGTGGGAGTAACAACTGTCATTGGCCCTTAGCAACTCTGAAATTCACTGAGAACAGGAGCCATCATCATCATTATTACTAGTTTTTCTGTGTCAGTTGTTCTCTGTGGCTTTTGGCTTTACCCTTTGAACTGAAATCTTTATTTACAATAAGAAAACTGTATTAGCAATTAAAAAAGTCCATTCAACTTGCTTCTGATCGGAAAAAGATCAGGAGTTCAGAGTTCTCTTCATTTTATACTCTCTCTCTCTCTCCCTTATTAAAGAGCTCCTAGTTCATCCACCAGAATTCTCTTAAAAGCTTTATGCTTTTTCTAAATATCTCTGTGAGGTCATTGATTAGTCTCTGCACACAACTTCAAATCTGTTTGAGATAAAAATACTCTACCTTAGACTCCCTGTGCAGGTAATGCATGACAACACCCTTAAGATTTCCAGATCCCGTGGGGCCTGGTAGTACATGCTTGTAATGCTGTAATTCCATCTACTCAGGAGGCTGAGGCAGGAGGATCACAAGTTTGAGGCCAGCTTTAGCAACTTAGCAAGATTCTAAGCAACTTAGGGAGACTCTATCTCAGAATAAAAAAATAAAAAGGATAGTGCCCTAGGTTCAATTAATTCCTTGTACCAAAACATTAAAAAAAAAAAAAAAAAGATTTGCAGATCTTTGCTAAACAGGCTCTATTAGGCATCTTATTTAAATATTTTCATTTCTAAGCGTCACCGATAAAGTTCTTCAGTGAGGAATATCATCTTTCTGAGACTGAACCCTTAAGAAAACCTAAGATATCATGAGACCATGTACCATTTATTTCAATTACTTATATGTATCCATTTTAATCTCATAATTAGTGATGCACTACTGACTGGTAGGTTTGGGGATTCTTTTTTATTATTTATTTTTTAGTTGTAGATGGACATAATGTCTTCATTTTATTTATTTTTACATGGTGCTGAGGACCGAACTCAGTGCCTCACATGTGCTAGGCAAGCACTCTGCCACTGAGCTATAACCCCAGTCCCAGGTTTGGGGATTCTTATTCTACTTAAATTGATCCATTAGCATTGCAATTTGTCTCCATCTTCTCATTTTATTGTCATTGAGACGTGAATGTGTGATGGTCTTACAGAGTGATTACCTTTTCTTCTCTAACATTCTATATATAATATACATGATATGATATCTTGCCCACCATGATCTTAATCTCAAACATCTTTTCATTTTAATCACATAAAAAGATGAAAAGTGATGAAGGAGTTCATCTCTAGGAGCATCTCCTATACTATGTCATCTCTTCTGAGATCTTTATCCATCACAGAAATGCCACTCAGTGTACACAAATCTACCTTACTTCATACTGATAAAGACATGGAAAGACTTTGGTCCACTCCTAGGTACACCACTTATAATCTACATAACTTTATCAACTTTCTGCATTTTCTTCATAATCCTATCATTCATCCTGTAGCCCTCAATGAGACACAATGATGAAGCACGTCCTTCCTTGGCCAGATCCTGTCTAGGATCTTGTACATGAAAATATGATTCACTGGAATGTCTGCCAATGTTCCAGCTAAACCCATCCATTGTGCCATTAAAATCAAGAAGTTGATCATAGTACAAACCAAAAAACTGGTTTTTTTCAGTTAAAGGGAAGGATCTTTGTCATTCTTAAAATATAAATGCTGGTACTTTGGATAACTGGTTTTTTTTAATATTTATTTTTCAGTTTTCGGTGGACACAACATCTTTATTTTATGTGGTGCTGAGGATCGAACCCAGCACCCCGCACATGCCAGGTGAGCTCATTACCGCTTGAGCCACATCTCCAGCCTGGATAACTGTTTTTATGAAATATAAATATATTTGTCAGGTGATGAGCAAGAATAAACAACAAAATGAATTAATGTCAATTTTCTGAGAGTAAAAAGCCACATATCATTTACTTGTTCATAAGTGAACAAATAGGAGAGAGATTTTGTGATCTAACACTGTAAATATTGTTGTGTATTATTAGACAATATTAAACAGCCTTCAATCAAGTGGTTTGCAAGCTTAATTCAGTATAATCCGCAGTAAAAAAAAAAAATACAACTTACATCAGGCCATATACTTTTTCATATGTATTTACAAGAAAAACAAATACTAACAAGGTGCAGTAGTGCATGCCTGTAATCCCAACTACTTGGGAGGCCAAGGCAAGAAGATAGCAAGTTTGAGGACAGCCTAGGCAACTTAGCAAGACCCTATATCAAAATTAAAAATAAAAAGTGCTGGGGTTATAGTTCAGTGGTAGAGTGTCTCTGGGTTCAATTTCTAGTACTCTCTCTCTCTCTCTCTCTCTCTCTCTCTCTCTCTCTCTATATATATATATATATATATATATATATATATATATATA
>NW_025999900.1:40969848-40977702 GCF_001458135.2 Marmota marmota marmota
TAGTAGGAGCAAATGTGACTCCATTTTGTTTTATGACTTCATCCTGTAAAACAACCATGCCAAGTAGAAGAGTCATGACTGGATCAAGATGTTCTTTTCCTTTTGCTATAGAAACCTTTAAGAACACGGAACTACCTAATGGGGTATTGTTTCTGTAACTAGGGTAACAGGTTCTGTTTCTGTAACTGGGGTGACTAGGCTAACTGTGATTGGTTAGGCTTCCCTCCGCTTGACTGCATTGTCCCGCTTCTGTAACCTGGCTTGCTTGCATTGGCTAGACACCCCCCCCCCAACATCCCTTTTGTGGTTTTCAGGCTTAGAAGGAGTGCCCTTGCAATTGTTTGGGGCTGATCAGGGGAACAGCTTTATGTTCTGGTCAGCCGCCACCGGTGTGCTTCAATAAAGGCTTGATTCAATTATACGTGAGTGGTCTGGAAGTCAGTTTATAAAACCCTGGGATGAAGCTTTAACTATTACATATATATATCTTAATCAAGAGCATTCAAAATTTGACATAGGGCCCTGGGGCATGGCTCAGTGGCAGAGCACCTGTCTAGCACATGTGAGGCGCTGGGTTAGATCCTTAGCACCACATAACAAATAAAATAAAGGCATTCTGTCCATTTTACAACTACCAAAAAGATAGAAAGAGAAAGAATCAGAGAGAGAGAGAGAGAGAGAGAGAATTCTACTAAAAATGAACTTATATTGGCTACATAAACTGGAATTACGAAACTAAATTCATTTCCAAAGGCCCTTAGGCTTTGTCTATAGCACACATAGCCAAGTAATTCATCTGTGAATTCAAGTTCAAGAATGTAAACTAATAATGGGATCATGCCTATACCCCCCAGAATAATCTTTAATTACATATATGCCTTCCAAGATTTTTTCCAGTCTGTGGTTTTTCTATTTTATTAACAGCATAATTTATTTAAAGAAATTAATGCATTTAAGGCAAATTTATTGGTACCTGCTATATATGATATGCTGTGAATTAAAAAAAAAATTAGATGGGAACCTCTGGATCTTCAGAGATTTGAGTCTATAAATAAATAAGTACAAGGATGGGTATAAGCCACTACAAAACAAGTACACCTATGAGCCAAGTATATGATGCATGGCATTTTTGGTCGAAAGGTGACGCCAGCTAGCCATTGAGATGATATGATTATGTTAAGATTTGCATTCATATGGATATTGGACTCCTGCTGTTCACCTAGGCCGGCTACGGGACTCCTGGAGAGTTCCCATTGGTTGGGGAAGTACAGTAGGAGGGAGTTCCGGGGGAGGAGCTCTCTCTGCGGTCCGGGAGGAGGCCTCGTGGGTGGAAAAAATCTTCCCGGTTGGTACCGGACATTGGCGGCAGTTTCAAAAAATAAACTTTGTTCCTGCTTGAGTGGCTCCTGATTTTGTGCCCAGCCAGACTGCGGCACCTATGAACTACTGAAAATAGTGTCAGATGTGGTTATTTTACTGGAGAGATTCCGCAGTCTGGCTGGGCACACAATCACGAGCCACCACACAGCTTGTAGATTCAAACAGCAACTCTTTATTCCCGAACTCACACCAGCCGTCTACAATCACGTTCTGGGGAAATCCACGTTCTCTGCCCAAATCCACCTCCACTGGGCTTCTATCTCCAAAATATACTGTCTGAATCCCGTGAGAACTCAAGGGGAACTCAGGCAGCAGGATACGCCCTATTCCCAGCAGGAATAATCTTAAACCTTAAACCTGGAACCTAAACCGGGAACGCCCTAATCCGCCTTGGTCCTTGAACAAGGTCACCTACATTCAATGTCACTGCAACATGGGGTACGCTGGCAAGGAAATTGTCATACCTACTTGGCTAATGGCTCCCAGCAGAGAGAGTCACACATTCTCTGATAACAAATGTGCTATAGTTTATATATTAAATGTCCCCCAAGCATCCATGTGTTAAAGGTTTGGTCCCCAGCAAGGCCATATTGGGAGATGGTAGAAACTCCAAGAGGGGAAACTAGTGGAAGATCTTCATATCTCTGGGGGCATACCTTCAAAGGGTATTGTAGGACCCAGGTCTATCCCCTTTCTCTCTATCACTTCCCAGCCATGAGGTGAAAGGTTTTACATTGCTAAACTTTCCCACCATGATGTTGTGTCACAGCCCCAAAACAATAGGGTCAATTGATCATGAACTAAAACCTCAAATGTGAGCCAAAATAAACATTTTCTCTTTATAAGTTGATTATCTCAGGTATTTGTTATAGTGACAGAAAGCTGACTAACACAGACAGGTATGGCTACAAAATTAGGGCAGGATATAAACTATGAAGTTTAGTTAATAATAAAATACCAGTGTTGGCTCAACAATTATTACAAAAGTACCACATTATTGCAAGATGTTAATAATAGATGAAACTGTGTGTAGGAGGTGTTGATTAGGATAACATGGGAACTCTCTGTACTTCCCATTCAATTGTGAGAGAAGGTGTGGGTGTGTGTGCACACATAAGAAATATAAAGTGAACCAAGGGTTATGCTCCATTTTTTTTTTCAACCTAAAACTATTGTAAAAAGTGAAGTCTAGGGCTGGGGTTGTGGCTCAGCGGTAGAGCGCTTGCCTCACACGTGCCAGACCCTGGGTTCGATCCTCAGCACCACATAAAAATAAATGAGTAAAATAAAGGTATTGTGTTCAACTAAACTAAAAAATAAATATTAAAAAAAAGTGAAGTCTAGGGCTGGGGTTGTAGCTCAGTGGTACAATGCTTGCCTAGCATGTGTGAGGCACTGGGTTCCATCCTCAGCACCACATAAAAATAAATAAATAAAACAAAGGTGTTGTGTCCATCTACAACTAAAAAATAAAAAAAAAAAAGTGAAGTCTAGCCAGGTAGAGAATGCCTACAATCCCAGCTACTCAGGAGGCTGAGACAGAAGGATTATAAATTCAAGATCCTGTTTCAAAATAAAAAATAAAAAGGGCTTGGGATGTGGCTCAGTAGTCAAGTGCCCCTGGGTTTAATCTCCACTATAGATAGATACATAAATAAACAAACAAAGATTTTCAAAAATCCACAATTAATAACTATGGGGTAACGGCGCAAGGGGCAAAATTGCGACATATGCAGTCGAGGGGGAGAAATAAAGAATGTCCACATGTTGCTGCCCCTTCCAATGCTTTATTAACTCAAATTGCTCAATACAATTTCACTCTATAGGTTCTTTTTTTAAATATTTATTTTTTAGTTTTAGGTGGACACAATATCTTTATTTTACATTTATGTGTGGCTGAGGATTGAACCCAGTGCCTCGTGCATGCTAGACAAGCGCTCTACCACTGAGCCACAACCCCAGCCCTCTATAGGTTCTTTTTTTTTTTAAATATTTTTTCCAGTTGTAGATGGGCACAATATCTTTATTTATTTCTTTTTAAGTAATGCTGAGTATTTAATCCAGTGCCTCACGCAGGTGCTCTACTACAGAGCCTCAGCTCCAGCCCCACTCTATAGGTTCTTAATCAAGAAAATTACAATCCTTAATGCTAGGCACTACAATAGACTTAATCAATTCACAGCAAACAATTCTAGATTAATTAATTCATAGCAAACAATTCTAGATTAATCCTAAGCACTGCAAACACACCAACCAGTTGAGGAGAGGGTCAGGGTCTTAGGGAGAAATTGCGGCTCTCACCAGGGTCCAGATGAGGCAGTAGAGTTTGAGAGTGGTTAGGATCAATGCAGAGGATCAGGCAAATGATGACAATTGATGGGATGTCAGTCCAGGTCCTCATCAGGCCTTCCAGCTCAAGTGCATCCTTGTTTCAGCTGACTGTATCCATGTTCATTAGCTCTATAATTTATAGTAAATTGGGGGGCTTTTGACCCTCCTTTCAATTCTTATCAGCTACCACCAGATTTCTCAATGGCATCATTTACTCTGGGGTTAAAACATCTGCTCTGGTGGTCTCCACCCTGATTTTCTTGTTTTTCCCTCTTATCAGGTGAGGACAGCCTGCCAGAGGCATCACTCTGCTTATCAGTGTTATAGTTAAACTATAACACTGCCGGGGTTTCATAAATTGACTTCCAGACCACTCATGAATAATCAAATCAAGCCTTTATTGAAGCACACTGGTGGCGACTGACCAGTCACCGGTGGCGACTGTTCCCCAATCAGCCCCAAACAATTGCAAGGGCGCTCCTTATAAGCCTGAAAACTGCAAAAGGGACATTTGGGGGTCTAGCCAATGCAAACAAGCCAAGTTACAGAAGCAGGAGAGTGCAGTCAGGTGGAGGGATGGTTAGCCAATCACAATTAGCCCAGTCACCCCAGTTACAGAAACAGAGCCCTGTTACCCTAGTTATAGAAACAATGCCGCATTAGGTAGTTCTGTGTTCTTAAAGGTTTCTATAGCAAAAGGAAAAGAACATCTTGCCCCAGTCATGACCCTTCTACTTGGCATGGTGGTTTTGCAAAATGGAGTCACTTTGGTTTGACTATCACATCAGGGTTAGAGGAAGTGACTTGTTTATGTCTGAGGGCCTTCTGGAGGGCTCTATTAGATGTGCCTAGTGGGACTACAGGTTTCAAACTGGAGTTTTTAAAATGGAATTGCTTAGGCTCAGGCCTAAGGCCATCCTCACAGGTAACTAGACAGAACCCGAATTAGGTGTATGGTTGAGTTTAGCCAAAGAGAAGCCACTAGCAAGTTACCATAGGACAAGAGTATAATGACAAAGGAAACCTGTTGAATTGGGTGTGATGGTGCATGCCTGTAATCCCAGTGGCTCAGGGGGCTGAGTGTAAGCCTTTAGTCCTGAGCCTAAGCAACTCCATTTTAAAACTCCATTTTGAAACCTGCAGTCTCATCAGGTATACCTACCGGAGCCCTCCTGTATGGCCCTCAGGCCCAAACAGGTCACTTCCCCCAACCCTGACAAACTCAAGAGTGAAGTCTCTGTCATATTGCTCTCATCTGATAAGGGGGAAAGGCAAGAATATCAGGGTGGGGACCGCCAGACCAGATGTTTTAACCCCAGGGTAAATGATGTAACTCAGAGACCCAGTGGCAGCTGATAGGGATTGAAAGGGTGGTCAGAAGCCCCAAAATTTATATAAATGATGGAGCAAATGAACATTTATCCAGCCGACACTGATGCCCTCATACCTGAGAGCCTGATGAGGACCTGGACTGACATCCCAACTCTTCTTATCGTTTACCTGATCCTCTGCATTTTCCTCACCGCTCTCAAACACTACAGCCACATGTTGACCCTGGTGAGAGCTGCAACTTCTCCCTATGACCCTCTCCTCCACTGGAATTGTCAGCTCCACCCTAGGAGAAGCCTGTCTTGGTCCCTGATCTGATCACCACAGTCTGAGTGAGTGTGCATCTGCTGGACTTAAAGCCTAAGACTTTAAGGCTTGAGCTTAGCATCCAGATGGAATGTCTGTCATGAGCCTGTCATGATTAAGTGTGTTTGCAGTGCTTATAATTAATCTAGAATTGTTTGCTGTGAATTGATTATGTCTATTGCAGTGCCTAGTATTAAGGATTGTCATTTTCTTGATTAAGAACCTATAGAGTGAAATTGTATTGAGTGATTTGAGTGAATAAAGCATTCACAAAGGCAGAAGTGTGTGGACATTCTTTATTTATCTCCCTTGACTGCCTAAGTCACACCTTTTTGCCATCGTGACACTGAAGCAAGAGGATCTTGAATTCAAAGCCAGCCCTGGCAACTTAGCAAGGCCCTAGGCAACTCAGTGAGACCATGTCTCTAAATAAAATACAAAAAAGGGGTGAGGATGTGGCTTGGTAGTTAAGCACCCCTGGGTTTGAGCTCCAATTAAAAAAAAAAAAAAAAAAGGAAACCTGTTGAATGTTTATGGAGAAATGTCTGGGCTTTTAAATTTTGGTTCCACCTTAACGAGTCCAGGTCCAGATAAGCATGTGGTTGATGTTGGTTATATGCATCTAGGTCCCAAGTTCATCATGGACAAGTTCCTCAGCAGCTGAAGTGAAGGGCAGAGTTCTGTGTAACTTCACCAAGTTCATTCCCATCTCAAAGCCTTTTTGCTTTCTGTTCCCACTTCCAGATGCTTTTTCCTTTCAGATTTTCACATGCCTAACTCTTTTTCATTATTTGTGTCTTGGCTTATACGTCACATCCTCAGAGGTCTGCCCTGAGTGTTATAGCTAAAGTGACCCCAAGCCATTTGCTTTAACATCTCCCCATTTTATTTCCTTTATATCATTTACTACTATTTGAATTATCATCTCCCTGTATTTTCTTCCTTGTCAGCTCCCTATGAGGTCAGAAGCCATGTATTTCCTGACTCTTGTCTACTGAAAGGCCTAGAAGTTACGACAACCCTGTGACAATAAGCACACCGTGCATGGAGATCTTGGTTTCTCCAATAAAGGGAACCATGGCTCCTAGGAGAAATGACTGACTCCAGAGCTGGAATAAGGACAGTGCAGGGATCCCATTAACACCAATCCTGCTGGGACGTGGAGATCAAGTACCTCCTGACATCCTGGACTGAGAAGGGCACAACAGTACTTCTGTGTATTCTGACCCCAAAATGTAAAACCTGAATTCATTCATAGGCAAACAGCAGTCCACATGAAACCTAAATGGAGGAACATTCTAGAAAAATCCTAGCTAACACTCTAAAATTGTCACAATCATGAAAAGCAAATAAAGATGAAAAACAACTAACCGTAACATGTGCTCCTAGATTGGATTTTGGTCCAGAAAAAGGATATTAGTAGAAAAATCAGCAAAATTTGAACAAAGGCTATGTAATAGATCAGTAGTTCTTCAAGTATAGCATCTACAAGGTCAAAAGAATTTTCATAGAGTCAGTAAGATGTTAAAAAAGAAAGAGTACAATGAAACCACAGTATGTACTTCACCTGCACATACACACCTGTGTCATCATCACAAGTTTGCCTGCCTGGCTCTTAGGAAAGTGGCAGTTCCTGACCCTGGAGCCCAGGTGGTCTGACTCCAAAAGCATTAACCAGGAAGCACCTGATTCTTCAGGCCTTCAGTGCCACACAAATCCTCATTGGGTTCCATCGCCCTTTCCCTCTTTCTCTTTCTTTCTTTCTCCCTTTCTCTCTTTCTTTATTAATATTGTTCCTGCATTTGTAAATAGTCCTTTTATGAACTCTTCTCTAATGACCCAGTTTGTAAGGGTCACTTGTTTCCTGCCAGAATTCTGATAAAACCACAAACTCATAATGCCAGTGACTATATCTGTGAGTAGAGAAACAATGTTCTCTTTCCCTGCCTACTGTGTCCACAGTGTTTTTACATGTTAGCCCATTTAATAGTCCCAACAAATCTTTTCAGATGACGAAACTGGATTCAGAGGTTTCATTGGATGCTCTGCTAAAGATCTCCGAGCAGAGAGACCCTGGAGCCCAGGTGGTCTGACTCCAAAAGCATTAACCTGCTCTGGCAGCTCCAGGTTCCAGGAGCTCCAGGAAAAGACTTGGTAAGGAACTGAGAGGTAAGCAGGGATCAAGGCCATCTTGCTCACAAATCACCTGAGTTACCTGGGATGTCTTTGCAAAATGAAGATTTTTGGAACTGTATGCCTTCCAATCAGCCTTTCTACCTGTATTTCGACCTCACCATGCTGGAAAGTAAGATTAATTCTTACTCTTTTTTTTTTTTTTAATTTTTTATTGTGGGTTGTTCAAAACATTACAAATTTCTTGACATATCATATTCCACACTTTGATTCAAGTGGGTTATGAACTCCCACCCTCACCCCATACACAGATTGCAGAATCACATCAGTTACACATCCATTGATTTACATATTGCCATACTAGTGTCTGTTGTG
>NW_025999900.1:40979480-40994241 GCF_001458135.2 Marmota marmota marmota
CAGGCCAGGGTCAGGAGCTCTCCTATCCGTCTTTCCCTTTCCCCGAGGGTGGGCATGATTACGAAGCTGATCCTGGAGCCCGCAGGCCGCAGCTGCTGGGACGAGCAGCTACACATAACCGTGCAAGGCCTGGCCCCCAGGCAGCAGGTCACGCTGCGCGCGTCCCTGCTGGACGAGAAGGGCGCGCTCTTCCGCGGCCCACGCGCGCTACCGCGCGGACGCCAGGGACGAGCTGGACCTGGCGCGCACGCCTGCGCTGGGCGGCAGCTTCGCGGGCCTGGAGCCCATGGGGCTGATCTGGGCCATGAAGCCTGATAAGCCATTAGGGCGCCTGGTGAAGCGGGACGTGCAGACGCCTTTCGTGGTGGAGCTGGAGGTGCTGGACGGCCACGAGCCGGACGCTGGGCGGCTGCTGGCTCGGGCGCTGCACGAGCGCCACTTCCTGCCGCCTGGGGTCCGGCGGGTGCTGGTGCGCGGGGGCCAGGTGCGGGCCACGCTCTTCCTGCCGCCAGGTGAGTCACCTGCTGCTCAGAACCTGGTCCAGTCGTTGGGACACGCGTGGTCCCCCAGTCCTCTTGCCTGGCCCTCGAACCACGTGATTGTGGTTAGGAACCACAATCTCTAAAGTTGTCCCCAAGTTTGTAGTGAGTTCTGATTTTTTTCAATTTTTAAAAATTTTTCGGAGCCTGGAGTGGTGGCGCACTCCTGTAATCCCAGCGGCTCCTGAGGCTGATGCAGGAGGATCGCGAGTTCAAAGGCAGCCTCAGCAAAAGCGAGGTGCTAAGCAACTCAGTGAGACCCTGTCTCTAAATTTAAAAATACAAACTGGGGCTAGGGATGTGGCTCAGTGGTCGAGTGCCCCTTAATTCAATCCCCCGTTAGGGGGAAAAATTCAGTATTGGAGATTGAAATCAGAGGCACTCCAGAACTGAGCTATTACCCTCAACCCTTTTTATTTTTTATTTTAAGACAGTGTCTGGCTGTGGCCTGGAACTTGAGATCCTCTTGTCTCAGCCTCTGAGTAGCTGGGATATCTCTCCTCTCCCCCACCCCTCTCTCTCTCTCTCTCTCTCACACACACACACACACACACACACAGGGCACTGGGGATTGAACCCAAGGGCATGATAAACAAGCTCTTTCTGCCGCTTAAATTACACCTCTCTATTCCCAAGGGTTCTGAATGAAAGCTTTTCTTGGTTTCCTGACACTCCCTGGAGGCACTATCAATCCCTTACTGTGTGCTAAAGAGTGCATTCAATTTAGAAATCAATTAGATGCCAGACTCTGGGTTTTTTGAATACTTATATCATCACTGCCTTCTGGAGTGTGCAAGGGTGACTTTTGCCTCCTTTCACATCATATTTCCAAAGGGGATAAAACCTGCCTCCCCTCCAAATAGAGAGTGCCCTCAAGTCATTTGAAACACAATATTCCCTGACAGTCCATTCCTATATTGTAAGTCGTCCCCTTTCTTTAGGGACACTTGGCAATATCTGGAGACATTTTTGGTTGTCACACTGAAGGGGGAGATGCTACTGCTATGTAGCAGGTAGAGACCAGTAATGCTGCTAAATAACCCACAATACACACAAGACAGCCTCCAGAACAAAGAAGTATCTTGCTCAAAATGGCTATGGTACTGAGGTTGAGAAACCCTAGTCTAAGTAAAAAGAGGGTGCAGTGTATGTAGAAGGGACCTGAATGGTCCATTCCTTCCAATCAAATTCCTGAATTCAACTCTTAGTGTATAAAAGTGCTAGAGTTGCTGTAGTGCACAGTATTCCTAACCTGAATACTGTGATTATTCCCCAAAATAAGAGAATGTGTTATGTTTTTTAACTCTTAAAAACTCTTTTTTTAGCTTTTTTAGCTCTTGAGCAATCCCTAACCTTAAATATGAGTTGCTCACTACATGGTGAACTCCTAAGGCTGGAGTAGGGTCTTACACCTAGAAACTCAGTGAGACCTTGTCTCTAAATAGAATACAAAATAGGTCTGAGGGTGTGAGGTAATGCAAGAAGGTTTAGAGGTGAAATGGTTGGGTTATCAGCGTTAGTCAATGAGTTAATTAATCCCTTGATGGTATTCCCTGAGTGGTAACTGTAGGCAGGTAGGGTGTGGCTGGAGAAGGTGGGTCGCTGGGGTGTCTTTGGGGTATATATTTTGTCATTTTTGAGCAGAGTTCTCTCTCTGCTTCCTGGTGGGATAGCTTCAGCTGCTTCCCTTCACTATACTCCTCCACCATGGTGTTCAGCCTCACTTCAAGACTCAAGGAATGGAACCTGCTATATAGACTGAGACCTCTGAAACCGTGAGCCCCCAAATAAACTCAAAAATTGTTCTTGTCAGGTCTTTTAGTCAGAGCAATGGAAAAGCTGACTAAAATATATACATTTCCAAATTACTAGAGACTGGCACAAGAGTACAACAGGGATTCAACAAGAATCTTCTAAAGGCTTTCATTTAAAAGAAGGAAGAGCAATCATTCTTCACACCCAGTTGTAGTATCTGATATCCAGTCAAATCAATCTTGTGTGACCGGTTTAATATGTATTGGGAAGCAGTTCCTAACCAAATCAGACAATGGGCTTCATTGTATTCATAGTCTACTTGAGGATATACGCAATTACCCTTGCACCTATAATACAGCGTGGCAGGTGCTATGGCAGGGGAAGTACAGACCCAGCTTGCTGTTGGGAACAAATTAAAGACTGTCAAAGCCAACTCAGCTTCTTGGGGATCTGGGAAGGCTTTCAGGAATGGAGACTTAAATTTAAGTTCAAGACTAAGGAGTCAATAAAATCAAAAAGTAAGGAGGAAGGGGCAAAAAGCCAATAAGCGTCCCATGTATTTTAATCTTTAAATCATTTTAGGCAATTTTAAATTTCCAATTGGGATAAATTGTGAATATTCACAGATATATACATATATACCTAGAGAGAGATCTAAATATATTTAATATTAATTATTGATATAATATACAGACATATACTTATTAGGAATATTTCCAAATGTGTATATTCAAATGAATCTTTTTTTGCATTGAACCTTTAGTAGTCTTTTTTTTTTTTTTGGTACTGGGGATTGAACTCAGGGGCACTTGACCACTGAGCTACATCCCCAGACCTATTTTGTATTCTATTAGAGACAAGGTCTCACTGAGTTGCTTAGCCTCTTGCTTTTCACTGAGGCTGGCTTTGAACTTGCAATCCTCTTGCAACAGCCTCTGGAGCTACTGGGATTACAGGCCTGCACCACTGTGCCTGGCTGGTAGTCTTATTTTGATCCTTTGAAGTTGTAAAGTTTTGCACATATCTTCTGTTCTGCCATATATAATTCATTTTGAAAATTTGTTACTCTTGTTGATGTTTAAATTTACTCATTCACTTCTTTTATACCTTCTAATAAATAAAATAGTTTCTTCTTTTAAAAAAAGTGAGGAAGGAGAGAGAATAGTATTGTAGTTAAATGAAATCGCATATACCAATGTTCAGCTGCAAAAAACATGGCACATTTAGGGATGGCTCTCTTCAAGGCTAGAGCAGAGAGTAGGAGGTAGAAAGTATATTCTTGTGATTTCCTGTAGATATAGAGCACTTTACTGCTCCATTCTCAAATAGATGACTGTAAGAAAAATTCAAAGAAAAGTTGCTAGAAAATGTATATCTCAGCTGGGTGTTGTGTTGCACTCTTGTATGTCTAGTGGCTCCTCAGCCTGAAGCAAAAGGATAATGAGTTCAAAGCCTGCCTCAGCAACTTAGCAAGGTCCTAAGCAACTCAGTGAGACTGTCTCTGAATGAAATATTTTAAAAAGGCTAGAGATGTGGCTCAGTTAAGCACCCCTGGGTTCAATCCCCTGTACCAAAAGGAAAAAAAAAAAAGGAAATGTATATCTCACCATATGTTATTTCTAACTTGGTTTATTTATATTATTATTATTGTGAAAATATGTGACAAAATTAGGAGAAAAGAAGGGATTTGTTCACCCTCCCTTCTCCCTGTAGCTTATTTAAAAAAAAAAAAAAAAAAGAAGTAAAATAAACCAGTCATGGTGACACACGCCTGTAATCTCAGCAATTTGGGAGGCTGAGGTAAAGGGATCGCAGTTGGAGGACAGCCTCAGCATTTTAGTGCCGCAGTCTGGCTGGGCACAAATCACTGAGCCACCACAAAGCACTTGTATGTTCAAACAGGAAACTTTATTGCCTGAACTCCAACAGCACTCCACGCACACTCCACGGGAACTCTCCCGAAGGCCACCCACGCGGCCCCTTTCCGGCACACCACACCAACTGGAACCCCCTCCACCAGACAACGCAAACTCCCCAGGAAATCCCCAGGAGAACTCCAAAGTAGCGGGCGCCCTAGACAGCAGGGGTCTATATACAATTGAATCAATCCAGCATCATCTTAATGGCTCGCCTCTCAAACATTACTTCTGGCAAAAATGCCAGGGGCCATTCCGACTTGGCTGTGGCTCTCAACATTTTAGAGAAGGCTTAAGCAATTTAGTAAGACCCCAAGGAATAAAAAAAAGGGGGGGGGCGCTGGGGATATAACTCAATGGTAAAGCTTCCTTAGATTCAATCCCCAGGACAAAAAAAAAAGGGGGGGTCCACTTTCACCAACCTCCCTAGCTTCAAAAACTTATTTGCTGATTGCAGAAATCTTAAACCAAGGATATCTTTTGAGAGACTAAACCTTCTTGTTATTTGACTTGTGGTGTTCTGTAGGTGAGGGGCCCTTCCCTGGGATCATCGATCTGTTTGGAAGTGGTGGTGGCCTTTGTGAATACAGAGCCAGCCTCCTGGCTGGGCATGGTTTTGCTGTGCTTGCTCTGGCTTACTTCAGATTTGAAGACCTCCCTGAATATTTGAGTGATATGCGCCTGGAGTACTTTGAAGAAGCTGTAGACTTTATGCTACAACATCCAAAGGTGAGTTCTGGTGCTTGCTGAATTCAGAGGAGAGGGGGTCAAGTGGACACAGGGCTGGATTCAAAAGCCCTACCAGGGCACTGGAACTAGAAATAAGCAGGAAGACACAGTGCTCCTTCAAAAGTTACTAGTAATATTCTTTCCATGTCCAACCATCTTTCTCCCATCTGTAGGACTTGACTGTTCAGTTTCTTTTGTAACCATTTACTATAATCTAAAAAGCAATAAAACAATACTAACTTTGAGTTTTGGTTCTGTATATACCACACAGCAGCCTAATCATCCTGAATAAGGCTATTGATCTCTCTAAAGTTTAATTTTTCTCATTTATAATATTAATGTAAATGTGTAGTGGGAAAAGTTTGAGTATACAGAGACATTTTTGAGATAATTGGTGACTTTTGAATAGGAATTGTGTATTTGATGATATTAAGGAATCATTAATGTTAAGTGTAATAATAGTATTATGGTTTGATAAAAGAAATCTTTGATAACAGAAAAAAAGTTAATTCAAACATTTTGGTATGATTATAAATAATGGAATGATACATACTCTTTGCTACCATCTAGATTTAAAGAGACCCAAACATTCTAATACTAAAGATAAAATGTTCTTCAAGGCCTGTGGAATAATCTAATCTTATTGGAGTTTAGGGACTGGTCTCTTAGCAAAGTTGCTAAAACCTAGATGACCTTAAACTGTGAAGGGTAGTTTATTTAGGGGAGATAAGGCCCTGAAAAAATAAGAACCCAACATATACTACCAATTCTGCCCTTAAACCTGAAGGAAAGACTTTCATTCTCCACCTTTTAGTTTAGATTATCATACTTTGGCCCTCCTTTGATTGGACCCCTGCCCATAGAATAAGGCGGCTGAGGGACCAAGGGATTGTGTCCACCTGGAACCCACATGCTCTCCACCATGCCCTTGGGATCTGGAAACCCAGATTCTCTGCCTAACAGCTCTGACCCTGCTTCCTGCTCTATGCTCCTTCTTTGGGTCCATCAGTATGTATACTACACCTAGGCTTTAAACATGCATACTGGGTGTCTACACACAAATATGAGAGGTCCCTCAAGGTATATAAAGGAGCCTGGAGTGGGAAGAGAAGGAGGCTGGCCCAGAGGCTGGAGTCAGTGATTGACTTGTTTTCCATGCCATGTCCCAATACAGAATTCCAGCAAGCTCTAAGATTTTAAATTTGAACCTGACCTTATAAATTGTTATGGTGGTGTATTTATCAAGCTTGGGGAAAAGAATGATGCATTTATTTAACAGTTTGCTCATTTGACTTAGAGTATAGGGCCTCTGTGTATATTCTTGACCCAGACTTCATACATATTAGGGGATGGCCTATATACTAGGAAATCAATTAATTTGTTTATTAGAAGACAACTTGAACTTCATAGATGTTGCATAAGAAAGGGAAGAAAATTGTATGTGAGAAAGCTACTTAGAGAATGTGAAATCATTGTTTTGGTCCTCCACTTAGGAATTCTAAACTTGTTTTCTCTTTATTTTCTTATCAGGTGAAAGGTCCCAATGTTGGGCTTCTTGGTTTCTCCAAAGGAGGTGACCTATGTCTCTCAATGGCTTCTTTCTTGAAGGGCATCACAGCCACTGTACTTATCAACGCCTGTGTGGCCAACACAATAGCTCCTCTGCATTACAAGGATATGATTATTCCTGATCTTGGCAATGAGCTAAGTAACAAAAAAATCACTGAGTCAGGCCTTTTGAATTTGGTAGACATCTGGAAAAATCCACTGGAGGAACACAACCATCGAAGTCTTATTCCACTGGAAAAGGCACAGGGACCCTTCCTGTTTATTGTTGGCCTGGATGATCATAACTGGAAAAGTGAATTCTATGCTCATATAGCCTCTGAAAGGTTACAAGCTCATGGAAAAAACAAACCCCAGATAATCTTCTATCCAGAAACTGGCCATTGTATTGACCCACCTTACTTTCCTCCTTCTACAGCCTCTGTGCATGCAATTTTGGGTGAAGCAGTATTCTACGGAGGTGAGCCTAGGGCTCATTCAAGGGCACAAGAAGATGCCTGGCAGCAAATTCAAATTTTTTTTCAAAAATATCTCAATGGTAAAAAATCTGTCCAGCACAGCAAAATATGACTTTGCAATCATAGACCAAATATCATTCATAAAAATATTAATTCTACAATTTCTGTTAGGCTTGCCAGAACACTTAGGAAACTTTTTATCACAAAAGCAAACAGCTTCCTTGTCAGGTCCTGCTGGACTCAGCCTTTTCAACCCTCCTTCCTTCGCTGCTGGACCCATTCCTCTCTCCCTGAACTTTACCCAATGTATAGATTTAAACCTGATCTTATCTGTATAGGATTAATCTTCTTTTAGGCAAAAGAAATGTAAGAAGTGCTTGCCTGACTCTCAGTTGCTGGTCTACCTTTAGCCTTGTGTCTAGTTCTGAGGATGAGTTTCCGTATTGTTCTGAAATCTCATTTCTCCTTTGGGCCCTAATTGATCTAGTCTGAGCTTTGGAAACTTTCCCACTCAGGTCCCAAAAATATGGCTTCTGCCACATTTTTGCCATTATGCATTCCTGAAAATTTACTCAAGCCTTGTCCCCAACCGCTAGACTGATGACTGGGGGCATGTCCCTGTTGATATACTTCCTTTATGTTTACCATCTGTATGGATTCCCAGTCACTATATGGTCCCTGCCTGTCAGGAGGAATGCCCTTGATGCTAAGATTTCAGGACTCTACCTTGCGGGCCATGGCCTTCATCTTTGGATGTCATGTATACCTGCCAAATCAGACTTCCTCCCAGCACCATCTTGCTCCTGTTACTTTCCATGAGGGAAGGACTAGAATGGATCTGCTTCAACCCACTGCAGCTGAAGCACAATCTAGAGTCCGGAGATACCAGAGCAGAGGTCTTCCCTGAGCACAAGAAATTTTTTTCTGAGACGTCATAGAAAACCTGAAGCTTTCTTCACATAAAATCATGGTTTCCTGGGACTGAGGTTTGGCTTAGTGGTAAAACACTCACCTAGCACGTTCGAGACACTGGGTTTGATCCTCAGCACCACATAAAAATAAATAAGTAAAATAAAGATTTGGTGTCCAACTACAACTAAACAAATATTTTAAAAGATCATGGTTTCCTGGGTACATACAAAATCTTTCACCAAATTGAGTCTATCCAAGCAAATGCCCATTTGGTCCTAATGAATGAAATGAAAGGTTCCAAAGAGGTAACTTGATTCTGACTAACTGTTAAAACTCTGGAGTGCAGTCATTCACCATATAGTATAATTTTCCATGATTTTAGCCCACAGCCAGCACAGGCTTCATAAATGAAGGTTCAGCTACGTGAGAAATCCAAAAGGGAGTTTGAATTAAAGAGACAGACTCTAATTACCTTTAAACCAGCTCCAGGACGGCTTCTCCTACCTCCAGCCTCAAGCTACCTTTTAGGGTAGCTAGGTTTACTGAAGAGGCCAGTGAGAGACAGAGAGAACACGACAGGGAGTGGACTTTTATTGGGGAACAAAAAATTCTGGGGAAAATCCCATCCAATGAAGATTAGGGGGGGGGCAGTGTCCCAAGGTCAGATGCAACAATTGGGTCTTTAGGGGTTGTGGCCAGACATAATTCCACACGGACAAGCCTTCAGACCTGAGAAGGGTGGGGAAAGCTCTGGACACAAAGATGTGTCTAAGCGTCTCTTGCCCAGCCAGGAGGTAACTCAAATCACGTGCGAGGATGGCCTCCCACCATGAAGAGACTTCTGAGAGTCTCAACTTTAACTCACTCCCTGGTATACCTTCCACTCTAAAGATGGGTTGGGAAAGCCAACTAATTACACAAATTTTACAACATCCATAAAATAAAAGCAAAGCTTAGAAATCAATTTCTCCCAAAGATTATCGCACGAAGACATATTAAGTGATGTAAAAGTTAGTATCACTGGGGATGCCTCTACAAGAGAGAGAGATCAGGCTCCACCACTTATTACTAACCTGTAAGTTGTTAAAACTGTCTAGACCTCCATTTCCTCAACTATGAAGTAGGGGGAAAAATAAAGTAGGTATAATAAAAAGCACTTCACCGCACTGTTATGAATAAATTAGACAACCCACATAAGGCACTTGATATAATTTAACTGTCAGCTGTTAGCTATTATTTCTTCAGGTGGGGAGATTGGAATCTGGGAGGATTAAGAATCACATCTAGTTGGCGGGAGAGTTGAGTCAGCCCAACTCTGTACTCGAATGCCAATAATTTTTACTTGAAGCTCAGTGGCTCAAAGTAGTTGACACCTAAAAGGAATTCAAGTGGAGACACTTTTTAAAGAGGAAAACAATAAACAGCAAATCAGAAAACATAACACAGTTGAGCCCAGCATGGTAGTGCACACCTGTAATCCCAGCAACTCAGGAGGCTAAGGCCAGGGAATCACAAGTTTGAGGCCAGCCTTGGCAACTTAGTGTGATCCTGTCTCAAAGTAAAATTAAAAAGAAAAGCTGGGAATGTAGCCCAGAGGTAAACTCTCCTGAGTTAAATTCCCAGTACAGAAGGATGGGGAGAATGGGAGAAGGGGAGGAAGAAAAGGAAAATATAGCCAAGTTTAGAGTAGAATGGTGATTACTAGAGGCTGGAGAGTGGGGGCAGGGGGAGGTTTATCAATGGGTACTAGGTTACAGTTAGAAGTAAGAAGAGTGTGTCAAAACACAGGAGGGTGACTATAGATGATGATAAGCTACTATATGTTTTAAAAAGCTAGAAGGAAGGATTTGGGATGTCTTTACCATAAAATATGAATAAATGTTTGAGGAGACCTGACATAAACACTACATAATGTATACACGTATCAAAACATCACATGGTACCCCATAAGTATATATAACTTTTATGGTCTTAGGTGTCACTTAAAAATATTTTTGCAGGCTGAGGTTGTTGCTCAGTGGTAGAGCACTCACCTAGCATATGAAAAGCCCTGGGTTCAATCCTCAGCACCATATAAAAATGAACAAATAAAATATTGTGTCCAACTACAACTAAAAATAAATAAATAAAATATTTTGCAAGCCTATTATGTATTTCAGGCAATTTAAAACAAAAAAAATACTTATTTATTCCAAATTTATCACAACTAAGCTATTTTATACACTTATTTAATTAAATTATTTATTTATTTAGGGTACCAGGGATTGAACTCAGGGACACTTAACCACTGAGCCACATCATATGCCCTGTGGGAAGCCATTCTCACACATGATTGGGCACCTCCCGGATTGGGTGTGAGGCGCTCTGGCTAAACTGTGTCGGAGCTTTCCCCACCCTCTCCTGGTGCGAGAGCCTGTCCGTGTGGGGGTGTGACTGACCACTGACCCTGAGGCCAATCACTGACCCTGACCTTGGAGTGCTGCCCCCCTCGACCTTCATTGGATGGAATTCTCCCCTGAATTTCTTGTTCCCCAATAAAAAGCCACTCCCTGGCGTGCTCTGCCTCTCTCTCTCCTGCTAGCCCTGAGTAATCCTTGCTGCCCTACCGGGTGGTTCGAAGTGTGAGCCAGAAAGGTGAGAGCCGTCTCGGACCTGGTCATAGAAAAAGGTAATTGAGTCTGTGTGTTTTATTTTGATCTCACTAGCTAACTTTTATGCCAAGAACCTCTTTAATGAAACCAGTGCACTGGTCTCATGGTGGAAACGCCCTATTTTGTATTTTATTAGAGACAGGGTCTCACTGAGTTGCTGAGGGCCTTGCCATTGCTGAGGCTAGCTCTGAACTCTTGATCCTTCTGTCTCAGCCTTCCAAGCTGCTGGGAGTACACAGGCATGTGCCACTGTGCCCCACTACACTCATTTTGAATGACCTTTGAACTCTGAGAAAATCAAAGCTCGTGGAAGACATTATATTTTTGTAGGTGTTAAAATGCAGGTATGTACAAATTCCAATATTCATGGCCAGTGTAATGATGGGTTTGGAGGCAAAAGTAAAATATTTGAGTAGTTTTTCCATGCATATATGGCTAAAGGACCACACAGACAAGGACTTTAACAAGTACTTTCCAAAGAAAACAGAATTGTTAGATTACTCTGTGTTGCAATGGGCAAAGGAGCAACATATGCAGTTGAGGGGAGAAAAAAAGAATGTCCATGCGCTATGCCTTTTTCAATGCTTTGTTCACTCAAAATCAATACAATTTCACCCTATAGGTTCTTTAATCAAGAAATGACAATCCTTAATGCTGGGCACTTCAAACCCAATAATTCAGGCTGAGAAAAGCAATAAACACAATTTAATTCCAAGCAAACAAATTCTAAGTTAACTCTAAGCACTGCAAACACTCTTAATCATGACAGACCTATTACAGACATTCCCTCTGCATGCTAAGCTTAAGTGCTAGATTTAAACTCTTAAGTCTTAGGTCTTAAGTCCAGAAGATGCACACTCACTCAGACCACTATGATCGGGTCAGGAACTGACAGAGGCTTCTCCTGGTGTGGAGTTGACAGCTGGCTGAGGAGACGGTTGGTCCTAAGGAGAAGTTGCCTTTTTCACCAGGGTCAAGAGACTGCAGTAGAGTTTGAAAGCAGTGAGGACCATGCAGAGGATCAGGCAGATGATGAGAAGAGTTGGGATGTCAGTCTAGGTTCTCATCAGGCTTTCAGGGTATGTGCATCAGCATCGGCTGGCTTGAATGTCTGTTCATTTGCTCCATTATTTATACTAAATTTTTGGGCTTCTACATGCCTTTTTGGTCCCTATCAGCTGTTACCAGGTTTCTTACATCAGGGCCTATGGTCTGGTGGTTTCCACCCTGATATTACCTTTCTGACTCTTATCAGGGTTAAGGCAAATGACATGTTTATATCAAGTGACTTCACTCTGACTCTTATCAGGGATGTGGAAAGTGACTTGCTTTTATCAGGCTATGCCTTATGACATATTAGAGGGCTCTGTGGGCTTGTGCATGGTGAGACTGCAGGTTTATTTTAAAATGGAGTTCCTTAGGCTAAGGCCATCCTTCCACTCTGAGTCAGAAGAACGACAAGTTCAAGGCCTGCTTGGACAATTTAGAGACCCTGTCTCAAAAATTTAACCAAATCAAACAGTTAGGTGATACTAAAATCAGGGTGTGAGTCAAATTCTTTAAACGCCAAGCTCTGGCCTTTAAAGAATTTCATGCGAAAAGGTTGAGTGTATGAATCAATGACCTAAAGTACTTCTCAAGTCTTGGTGCAATCCCATATGCTCTCAGTATTGATTAGATTCAGAAATTAGGATGCATAACAATTATTATTTATAGTAATGAAATAAAACATTTGAAAATGTGATTGTTCCCCAAAACTCAAGATTTATATATACACCATTTTCCTTGACAAGCAGTTTAATTGAATGTGTTCACCTGGATTATTTAACCTCATTTTACCCATGCATATGAATTAAGGTGGAATTCTATAGTAGAAATTAAATTTTAGTTTAGGCTTAATGCTACATTCTTCACCATAAGAGATTCAAGTAATACAGACAAAATAAGATTCTTTTATCTCAATAAAAGAATACCAGTCTTCTCCCAAGTTTATTACTGTTACAAATTGAAGTGTACCCTTTCAGAACTTTTTTTAAATTCATATACACACAAATATATGAATGGATGAGAAAATACGGTTTTATTTCATGGGTTCAAAGCCACAACCACAAAAAAGCCAAATATAAAAGGTATATGCTGTATTATTTTTTCTGCATACAAAAATATACATTAATACTTGTGCCAGACCACAGGAGAACAGAGTTTATTTCTTTTTTTTTTTTCTTTTTTAAATACATGACAGCGGAATGCATCACAATTCTTATTACACATATAGAACAATTTTTTATATCTCTGTTTGAATATAAAGTATGCTCACACCAATTCATGTCTTTATACATGTACTTTGAGAGTTTATTTCTTTATACCTCTTATTCTACTTTCTCAATGAAACAGCAAAATTTGTCTTTTTATCCTTATCCCCTCCCTTGTCCCTTCCATCCCAACTGGGCTACTTTTAGGGTTTTCTGGCATTCAAGTCGGGACAATTTTCTGTGCTAGTTTCTGCTCTCACCCACTGCCATATTATAGTTCAATCCAGTGTCTCATCTGAAACATTTAAACTTTAACCGCGACAGTCTGGGTCAAAGATTTGAATTTGGCAGGTACCTAGCACACGTGGCTTCCTTCTAGCAGGTTTAGGAAATAGTGCCCCTTGGTGGCCGGTGAGAGATTTTAGAGACGGCGACCAGCTGACATTCTTTTGTCAGAAATCTTTAATTTTTTGTTTCTCGGGTTAAGATCCTGTCTCTTTCGAGCGGGTTTTCTTCTCCCTCTTGCAGCTCTTTGCTAAGTGGGGCCCCAGGTCCTGTCTCTGGACCCCGGCCCTCCGACCCGTGCACGCCAGGCCATGTCATTCTCGGCTGGGGTCAAAGCCACCACGATGCCCGCACCCGGTGGCTAGCAGCCGGTGATGCACTTCCGAGCCCCGCTCCAGCCCTGGATGTCAATGTCCACATCATCCCTTTTCTAGCAAAAGGCCACGACCTTGACGTCACACCCAAGACTAGGCTGGCAGACGAGCTCCTGGATATTCACGCGGAAGGATCATCGCGCGGCAGCGGGTGACCCGCCCGGCGCCTCCCACTCGCTTGTCCACTACCAGGCGAACAGCCAAGCAGGGGGTGGGACCTGCCCAGCGACGGTGGGGCAGTGACTCCCCGGCATGCAGCTTCACGCCGGCCGGCCTTAACCAGATGCGTGGAGCAAGATGAAAACCCCCCATCGAAGTGGAGGTGACTGTCCACCAATGCGTCGTCCAGTAGGCGGGGCCCCTGGGCCCTGCGCTGATTCTCCACCCCAGAGCCGCGCCTCGCTGGGCTGCAACTCCGCCACCTGCTGGCCGTCTCCGGGATGCTGGGTACCGGAGGTCTTTCCGCAGAGCGCCTGGCCGCGGATTGGGGGAATTGACTGCCTGCTTTTCTTCACTAGCCAATTTGTCATCTGAAAACTAAGCGCTTAATTTTGTCTCCTAGATATCAGGTGGAACATTCATTCACCTAAATGTTGGCTGGGATCTAAATTTAATCATCTGCTTGCGTACTTCTCAAGACGGTTGCCCACCCTCCAATCTCCTAGTGCAGCAGACTGTTGTTTCTTGACAATATACCCTTACGGTGTTTGCTACGTGCTAAGCATAAAATTGCTGCAAACTTTCTGGCATTGACTGCTTGTTTGCCACTTCCTACTAAGCGGATTTTTGTGTTAATTTAACTTTTCCTGTTGCCGTTTCTTGTTTCAAATGATAAGAGTCAGGCGTGGTGACACATACCTGCATTCTCAGCTACTCAGGAAGATGAGTCAGAAGAACGACAAGTTCAAGGCCTGCTTGGACAATTTAGAGACCCTGTCTCAAAAATTTAACCAAATCAAACAGTTAGGTGATACTAAAATCAGGGTGTCAGTCAAATTCTTTAAACGCCAAGCTCTGGCCTTTAAAGAATTTCATGCGAAAAGGTTGAGTGTATGAATCAATGACCTAAACAATTTGGTTTTCTTAATTTTAAGAGCCCAGTCTGGCTTATCCCTTATTTTGACCCCCAGGATTCTTAGGACTCAAATATTTTAAGACATAGCTGATAGGGGTAAGTTTTGGAAACATTGCAGAAGGTCCAACCAGATTTCCTTCCAGATGGGGGAGTAAATTACTGAACCAAAATAAACAAATATATATATATATATATATATATATATATATATATATATATATATATATATATTTTTTTTTTTTTTTTTTT
>NW_025999900.1:40998635-41007173 GCF_001458135.2 Marmota marmota marmota
TGTAAATCAATGGATGTGTAACTGATGTGATTCTGCAATCTGTGTATGGGGTGAAGGTGGGAGTTCATAACCCACTTGAATCAAAGTGTGGAATATGATATGTCAAGAAATTTGTAATGTTTTGAACAACCCACAATAAAAAATTTAAAAAAAAAAAAAAAGAAAGTGTTGTCTGGACATCAGAGTCTATTAAATGTATTTTCATCTAACCCAAAATTCATCCCCTTTTCTGGTTTATTTATTTATTTTCTTTTTTTATTTGTTCTTTTTAGTTATACATGATAGTAGAGTGTATTTTGACATATCAGATATACATGGAGTATAAGTTTCCATTCTTGTGGTTGTACATGATGTGGAGTTGTACATGATGTGGAGTTGCGCTGGTCATGTATTCATATATGCCCTTTCCTGTTTTATAGGAGATGGTCCTTTTCCTTATCTGAGTGACATGTTTGATGATGGAGGATTGAGTGAATCTCAAGCAAGTCTCCTGGCTTGTCCAGATTTTGCTACTCTGGCTTTGCCATTTTTGGCAAAGATCCACCTCTATTCATTAAGGAATTAAACTTAGATTACTTTAGAGGTGGCTAAATTTGTACAAAGCCCCCTAAAGATAAATGGGATGGGAAAGAGAAATACATTTAGGATGACCACATTAGGACCAGAAGAAAATAAAGTAGTACTAATGGGTTAGAAAATATAGCAAATACATGTTGAATTAATAAACAAACAAAAGAGCTATCTGATAAACCCATAAAAGGCTTTCCTTTATTGAGGACTTTTTTTTTTTTTAAACATTTTTTTTTTAATTTTAATATTTATTTTTTAGTTATCGGCGGACACAACATCTTTGTTTGTATGTGGTGCTGAGGATCGAACCCGGGCCGCACGCATGCCAGGCGAGCGCGCTACCGCTTGAGCCACATCCCCAGCCCTATTGAGGACTTTTTGACCCCCATTAATAATCATACTTTTTTCCTTCTCTTTCCATATTTGTCTCCCCCCCCACCACCTGGCTTTTGATCTGCAGGTCAAAAGTCCAAACATTGGAGTGATTGACTCCTGCAAAGGGACAGAATTGGCATTTTCCTTTGGTAGCTTGCTCCCAAAGGGCAGATACTGGGGGTGTAGCTCTATGGTATAGTGCTTGCCTAGCAGGAGCAAGGCTCTGAATTTAATCCCCAGCACTGGAAAAGAAAGGAAGGAAGGAAGGAAGAAAAGAAAGAACCCCCGGGCTAGGGCTGTAGCTCAGTGGTAGATCGCTTGCCTAGCACGTATGAGGCACAGGGTTCGATTCTCAGCACCACATAAAATAAATAAAATAAAGTCACTATGTCCATCTACAACTAATAAAATAAAATAAAAAGATTGCTGCAATTCCTTAAAAGAAAGAAAGAATCCCAAATACAGATGCAGTTGTGACATCAATGGCTGCATCAGTGATTCCCCAGACATGTTGTAGTTTAATCCTGCCAGGAATGCTATTTGGTCTAGACAAAATCTCTGCCACTAATTTGGGAGCATACAAGTTTAAGAAGCCCTGGAAGACCCCATGGATCCAGCCCATCAGGAAAATCTTATCCTTCTTGAAAAAGCCAGTGCCTATTTCCTTTTATGGTTGGAGAGCATGGGAGGCATTGGAAGAGCTCTGTTTATGCTGACCTAGCTATGAAGTACTTCACAGAAGAAAATTTTCACTCTTCTAAGCTACCCTTGTGCCGGACACAGAATAAGTCCTTCTTATAGCCCTTTTTTCTCTGTAGACCTGGATTTTATATTAGGGGTGCCTGCTTTAGAAGGTGAGCAGCTCATGCTATTGCTCAGACTGAGTCTTGGAAAAAAATCTTGGAATTTTTGCACTTGCACATAGAGTAAAGGCTAACTAGACAGTAAAGTTCAGAATATTTTTCAGAGTAAATCAAGAGAATCCAGGCCCTCATGCATGCTAGGTGAGCACTCAACCACTGAGTTTTACCCCAATCCAGAATAGTTTTGAAAAATGATGACGGAGATCTGAACTTTTCATGGACATCTGCAAACTTTTAAAAGAAGTGAAAATACTCTATTCAAGTACATCACACCCTAGAGCTTTGTAACTGTCCATGTTTCCATGTCTGGTTTGTTTGAGCTTTAGCTCAAGGTAATTGCAGATTGAAAATGAGCTTTCAATCTTCCATTTCCCCACCCTTCTCAACTATCTTCTCTGTCACCCTCTATATTCCCAAGGATTTTGTGTATCTATCCCAAACATTTTAGATATGTTTTGAACAGGAAGAAATACATGAATTTAGGCCATTGGTTTTATGATGAGGAGCCACTGGGTTATGATAATTTTCTCATAATACTCAGAAGCTAAAGTGAATTTCAGCAGGACAATACAGAGGCTAGTTGATGGTAGACTGAAGTCACAGAATCTTTTCTGCTATTAATAATAATTTGATATTTTTCTAGTTGCCACTTCTTCCAGAATCTTTAGAGAAAGTTAGCAACCCTCAGATAATTATTGCCTTAAAAATGGCAATCAATTACTGAGAAACCCTTGCTTTGATTCTCCCTTATCTCTGTATTCATAATTTTAAAAACTTCACATTTTAGGTCAAAACTATACTTTAAAATAGGCAGATTGTAGGTTCTAGTCCAAAATTGGTAACTACATGTGTAGACGATGTAATTTCTGACAGAAATATAGAGTTCCTCTCTCCTATCTTTTGCTCCTCCACCAAAAAAAGTTACAGTATGTGGGTGAGGTTTAACTTCTCAAAATAATCATAGATAAAGTTTTGAGTTTTTATTCCAAAGTTTTAAAATGTGTAGAATTGGAAGAAATTACTAGCTTTTGACTTTGGTTGCTCCATTGATCTTGCGTTCAGAATATGGGAGGGGGGGTTCTCGTCTTTGCAAATTGAAGTGCTGTCACTCTAGTTTGTAATATTAATAGTTCCTTCCCCAAGTTAATGTTATTTTAAAAATTGAATTCAAGTTTCAGATTATTACCCCAACCAAAGAAGTGTGTGTGTGTGTGTGTGTGTGTGTGTTTGTGTGTGTGTGTGTGAGTGTACACCTCCAGATATGGGGGTGGGGGTTCATGTTGTAGTGGCACCCCCTCCTCCACAAAAAGTCTTAACTGGGCTTCTCCAGAAATCTTCACCATGGCTGATTTTAGGACTGTCAGCAAAAGAGTCTCTATGAAAGAGTTCAATGTAGATAAACTTCCTATTTTCGTGTTGCCCTATTTTACTTGGCGACTGGTCGGGAAGAAATCAGCACAGCAGATGCAGGACACCCCCTTACTAGTTTTTCACAAACATGTATCCAGTATAGTAGTTTATAGAAATGTGCAAACAAGGCCTCTGGCCTTGAGCTGGGCTTCACAGAGATGTCTACATTTCTAAGATAAGAGATGTTACTAATTAAGCTCCATGGTAACAGCTGGCAGCTGGAGGGAAGAAAGGGGAGAAGAAGCTCTCCCCTTCTCAGGTGTTGTCCTTGAAGGGTTAACTTGCCCAAAACAGTGAAAGAAAAAGCTGCTTTTATGTGAACTTCTGCAGACTGTGAACTTCTGAGCCCCTCCCCTTACATGCTAGGTATAAAATTCTGAACCTACCTGAATTCCTGGTTCAGAATCAAGGATTGATTGATTAGAGCAAAAGCTGTGCCCTCTAATCCTGGCTGCAGCCAAATAAAACTGTTTCCTGCTAACTTTGGTGCCTTGCCACGTCTGTCCCTACACAATGTAAAATTTTACAGACAGGGTTTTTTTTAATATTTATTTTTTTAGTTTTAGGTGGACACAATGTCTTTATTTTACTTTATGTGGTGCTGAGGATGGAAGCCAGTGCCTCACTGATGCTAAGTGAGTGCTCTACCTCTGGAGCCACAACCCCAGCCCTACAGAGAGGTTTATTTTAACACAAACCAAAACACAATAAGGGAAGAAATAGACTTTAAAAAAAATATCATCAAATAACTACATTGGAATCGTAATTGAGTGCCGCAGTCTGGCTGGGCACGAAATCATGAGCCACTCAAGCAGGAACAAAGTTTATTTTTTGAAACTGCCGCCAATGTCCGGTACCGCCCGGGCAGATTTTTTCCACCCACGCGGCCTCCTCCCAGAACCGCAGAGAGCTCCTCCCCCGGAACTCCCTCCTACTGTACTTCCCCAACCAATGGGAACTCTCCAGGAGTCCCGTAGCCGGCCTAGGTGAACAGCAGGAGTCCAATATCCATATGAATGCAAATCTTAACATAATCATATCATCTCAATGGCTAGCTGGCGTCACCTTTCGACCAAAAATGCCATGCATCATATACTTGGCTCTTAGCAGATAAGTCCACACCAAAGGCCACTCTTAATCTGTCTTTAAAAATCTTAAAAGCAAGATGGAAATCATTCCAGCACTATCTAAAGAAATAGAACAAAATATAATACCCGACAATGTGAAACTCATAAATCAGCAGGCAGCATCAAAACAGGAATGACCTTTCACCACAAGAAAAGAATCAATCAATAGAAACAGACTCAGGACAGACATGGAAATATTAGAAGATAAAAACCTTAAAATAGGTCTGGGGATGTAGCTTGGTGGTAGAATGTTTGTCCTGCATGTACAAAGTCCTGAGTTCAATCCCCAGTACAAAAAAAACCCAAAAAACTTAAACTAACTCTAATTATATGGCCTACATGTTCAATAAAATATGAGGAAATGGCTATGATTGGAAAGATATTTGGAAAAAAGTCCAAATGGAACTTTTAGAGATTAAAAAGTACAATATCTGAAATTATTTTTTTAAAATATGAACAGCAGATTAGAGAGTGGTTTAGTGGTTAAGTGCCCCTGGGTTCAATCCCCCTGGGGGAAGAAGATTGATATTTCACCATTAATGCTATTTGCATAGAGTATAATCCACTATTTTGAGTAAAATGAATATACAACTGGGTCTCAGTGGGACTTTGGGGCTGGTCACAGGGAGTGCGTAAGTTTTTAAAGCTTCAGAAAGACTGTGTCAATTACAAACAGCAGTATGTTAGTGTCTATTCTCCATTCTTCTAGCAACTCTATAATAAAGACACTCATTTATTTGCAATTTTAGCTATTCTGATACGTGGGAACACCTCAGTTCTGTAACACCAACATTTTGTGACAATTTAAGTGTGACGCCCAGCTTTCAGGGTGCCTCCGGCTCTCTGGAGGACCAGGGGTAAAGATACAAAAAATTCTATCGAGTTTAACTCTGGGTATTCTCCGATGGCCAGGTAAATTACACACAGTAGGTAGTTTATTCTCCCCGGTTAAGAAAAGATGGGAAAGGGATTTTCAACGGAAAGGGATTTTGTAAGTTCTGAGAACGGAAAATGCTATCGGGAGGTTTTAAAGATTTCAACGTCATTCCAGATCGGCTGAAAATGCTTTCGGAAGGGAAAAGGACATCTCCCCACCACTGGTGGCGGTTTAGCTCTCCTGCCCTCGGCTGTCGGCAGGGAAGCGGCAGCCAGGCGGGAGGACCCCGACCCGCGGAGCTGTCCCACAATGCCCCGCTCCCGCCACCCCAAGGGCGGAGAGGAAGGACCGCTGCCGGGGCAGGCGTCCGCGGAGAGCACCGAGAGCTGCGCATGCGCACTTAACGCGGCGGGCCCTAGCAACCGGAGCAGTGACAGTAGCAACCGCCGGAATGGTGAGTACCCTCCGGGCCTCCTAGCCAAAGCTGAGATGAGGTTGGGACTGGAAAAGGGTGACTGTGAAGTGTTGAGGGCCGCGGGGTTTTCGAACAGCGGAAGGGAGTCGATAGCGGATGTTGGCTCAGTGGAGTCCGAGGCCTGAGGCGAAAGGAAAGCCCTGGCAAAGGGTGGTCTGGGTGAGGGTGGCCTGAGACTGGTTGGAAGTTGGGTTAAGATAGAGGGGCCCTGGCAGAAAAAAAAGGAGGGCGAAAAGCAGGAAGTTTTCGGGACAAAGATGATGGGAAGGGGGATGTGGATAAAGATAGCTCTTTACGTAGCAATAATTGTAACTCCCCCACCCCCTGTTGAGATGGAGGGAGCTCGGGCTAGTTACGAGGGGGGGTCAGTGTAACACCCATTGGTAGCAGTATCCCTAACCTGTGAAGTGCCCAGATTGCCCTCCGAATGACTGTAAGTGCACTTATTAGGTAACGCTGATGGAATATACTAGGGCAGTGTTTCTCAAATTTCAATATGCATAAATTTGAGCTTGTTGGAATGCAGATTATTAATTTTTAATATGATTGGGTGTTCAGGAATGTGCATTTCAACGATGCACCTCAAGTGATTCTAAAATTGGGGAGCATCACACCACACTTAGAAAAATCCTTCTGCCTTCGATTTAAAACCAACCAGCGGTTTTGTCCAATCAGAGCTTTTATGAAGTAATGATTTTGCCTAGTGATGCTTCTCAGCTCCTAAAGTGTGCACTCACTCTCTTGCTTACCTACTTGGTAGTTCTAACTGGTAGTTTGAAAAGGTTTACAGATCCAGCTAAAGTTATTTAGCAAAGATGTGATTGTCCTGCTGGATGGAGATGTTGATAAAGAAATATTGGGACTAAGAGTATAATTCAGGAGTAGAGAGTTTACCTAGTAAGGTGATGCCCTGGGTTCCATCTCCAGCACTGTGACATAGATAGATAGAAATAAATACAGGTCCACATAAATTTACATTTTTAATGTAGTTTTAAAAAGATAATATTACACATTAAAGCTCAGGTTTCTGAGCAACACGACAGAGACTTCACTCTGAGCTTGTCAGGGTGGGGAAAAGTGACTTGTTTATGTCAGGCCTATGCGATCGAATTGGACACATGTTGCTATGGGCATAGGTGTGACTTATGCAGTGGAAGGGGAGAAATAAAGAATGTCCACGCGCTTCTGCCCTTTCAATGCTTTATTCACTCAAATCACTCAATAAATTTCACTCTATAGGTTCTTTTTTTTATGTTATTGATGGACACAATACCTTCATTTATTTAGCTTTATGTAGTGCTGAGGATCGAACCCAGGGCCTCACACATGCTAGGTGAGTGCTCTACCATTGAGCCACAACCACAGCACTCTATAGGTTCTTAATTAAGAAAATGACAATCCTTAATGCTAGGCACTGCAATAGACATAATCAATTCACTGTGAACAATTCTAGATTAATTGTAAACACTGCAAACACTCTTAATCATGAGAGACATTCCCTCTGGATGCTAAGGTCAAGTGCCAGGTATAAAGTTTCAAGCATACTGGGTGAGACTGCAGGTTTCAAAGTGGAGTTTTAAAATGGAGTTGCTTAGGCTAAGGCCTAAGGCCATCCTTACAACACATTCTTTTCACATTTTAGTGTTATTGAAATATAATGGCTCATAACTGTCAGCATGTTTTCTTTCTTAATGGTATATAAAACAAGGGTGTTACAATTAGTGGAGTTTTTGTATTTGAAGAAATATGATGTTAGGATAATTCGTTTCCCCAAATCCCACCAGCCAACAGTTGTCTGGAGCCAAGTAGAAGTTATGCTCTTTAGTGGGCTCTGCCCTTAGCTGCTCAGATTTCATCAATTAATGATATCCATTTGGTCTTTCAGGCATTTGTGGGTTTTGACTCCTCCTGTTTATTAAGGGAAACAAGTGACCTGCAACAACTTATAATGCCACAGTAGACAGATAAATTGCTTCTCTTTCTACAATGTTGTGAAAGTGTTCTTTTGGTGGTGTCTTTTTATGAACTCATGCATGCAAGGATTTCTCTGGGAAAATCAACTAGGAATGGATTGTTCAGTGATAGGGTCTATGCATACTTTAAATTTCCTAGGTACTGTCATTGTGTTTTCCAGAATGGCTGGACCACTTTTTACTTTCTCCAGCAAAGTATAAGTGTTCCCATTTCTCTACATTCTCACCAACTCTCTCACTTTTATTGATCTGCAAATGTATCCAGTTGTTTTGAGTTTTTCTGATTTTTCAGTGAGTTCAAACACCTGTTAATATTAGTTACCTAAGTTTAAGTTTCTGTGAATTGTCTGTTTATATTTTTGCCATTTGTTTCCATTTTTATTTTTATTTGTAAAATTTAGGAGTTCCTTGGGTACACTAAGCCCTTTGTTGTTTTCAAATGAAAAATATTTTCTCCCAATTTTACTGTTAAATTTGTCAGTGGTGTTCTTTACTTGTTGATTGTGTTTGCTCTAATACTGACCAGTTTATTCTTTTGGGTTTTCTTTACTGATGATCATCTGCACATGATGACAGTTTAATGTTTCAATCATTGCACTTTATATTTCTTTTGTTATAGTGTTTATAAAGATCTCTTGAGCCATAGTAAACAGTAGTAGTGATAGTGAGCATCCTTGATGTTTTTGGGACCTTGAAGGAAATACTTTTAATGTTACCTTTCCAGTTGAGCCCACTTTGACTACCTCATTTAAAATAAATATCCTCCACACACACATATACTTTCTGATACCCCTTACCAACCTTGAAGTTTTTTTAAAAAAATCTGAATAATTGTTATCTTCCAATTTACATATATATATATATATAT